>NC_084621.1:29151162-29466162 GCF_033978795.1 Nerophis ophidion | reverse complement strand
ATTAAAATAAATACTAACCAAATATGCTGTATAAGAAGTGACTTATAAAACCGATGTAAAATGCATTTAAGTATAGTTATGTTGTGCTAAAATAAATAAATAAATTATGAATATGTTTCTGAACTTAACTGTTAATCAGTGGTGTGCTGTCAGGGCAAGCAATGCCTTCTCTGCTGGCCTAACATAACCAGATATCATCGTAGTTAAAGATAACTTGTTTTGTAATTTACTTTCCCTAAATATGTACAAGTATTCATATTCTCTTCATGTCATATGCTCGTTTCAGTGCTGTTGTTTTTAGTTTGTTTGTATTTAATCAGAATTCAGCTAGCTTATGTTGCCATGCTGTACGAAATCTGCCTGAGTTCTTCAGAATCAACAAAGTGGGCGTCCCTGCACTGTAGGTGAATGGGGACATACAGTTGATAGACAGTAGCAATAGCCAATTAGATCGTGAGTTATTGTCAGTAAGGGTTTCTTGATGGCCTCGCTTTGAACTGACATTTATGCGTCCTGTGATTGGATACTCATTGGGACCGTTAGCTGATGTATTTCAGAACACATGGAGTTGAGCAGGGGAAGCACGGTGGAAGAGGGGTTAGTGCGTCTGCCTCACAATACGAAGGTCCTGAGTAGTCCTGAGTTCAATCCCAGGCTCGGGATCTTTCTGTGTGGAGTTTGCATGTCTTCCCCGTGACTGCGTGGGTTCCCTCTGGGTACTCCGGCTTCCTCCCACTTCTAAAGACATGCACCTGGGGATAGGTTGATTGGCAATACTAAATTGACCCTAGTGTGTGAATGTTGTCCGTCTATCTGTGTTGGCCCTGCGATGAGGTGGCGAATATTCCAGGGTGTACGCCGCCTTCCGCCCGATTGTAGCTGAGATAGGCACAAGCGCCCCCCGCAACCCCAAAGGGAATAAGCGGTAGAAAATGGATAGATGGAGTTGAGCAACAGTTTGACAGCCAATTGGATTACAAGGTGTTGACCATAGCCTATGTCAGTAACCTGATGTTAACGAGACTGTGATTGGATACACACTTGTCATTCCAAAGTGAGTATCCATTCGCAAGTTTCATTTTAGCATCTTAGCCAGACCGGGATAGCAGAGAAAGAGAATAAAATGTTGATTAAGTGGCAGATATATATTTGCAAGGCCATTTTCAAGAAGGATATTTAAAGAGAAACTACATCTTGTGAGGCGATGTCGGCCAACCTCGGAAGCTGGCTCAGCTGTTCTGGCGATGAAATGGAGAAATGCCCGCCATTTCCACTTGAATAAGCTGCCGACGAGGGGTACCACTGGCTTTTATGGCTCAAATAAGTCCTACAAATTGTAAGTACAAATATTTAATTTTTTCACTTTTAATGTTTTTTTAATTTTTAGTTTTGACAGTACCACATAGGATATGTTTTAATTTATGCGCCAGAAAATAACTCATTTTGTATACGATTGATGTGATTAAATGCCCAGTGTTCCTCTATAGTATTTCTCCAGCAGTGGCCATGTGGTGACATCAATTATGGTATTTTTAAAGGTAATCATTGAAGTCGGACATCACTGAAGGCCTAAGTAGGAAACACACGGCCTGCCACTGCTGCTAATACAATTGAGGTGCAAATGAAAATACAGCTTCATCACTTTAGTCATAATTTTTGCAATTAATCAAGAAACTTCTATGACTGTAGCTGTAGAGGTCTTTTGATTGTTCGACATTGTAATGACTGCCACAAGTGGTGGAAAAGTGTACTACAATCCAGGTACTGCTGTGGCCTAAATGGACCACATCTGAATTTTTTTTTTTTTTTCGTGGCTCTCTTGGAGGTGCTCGTGACCCAAAAATGGTCCCTATAGTTACGAGACACTGCATCACAGTACACTCGGTAGAACACAAATATTTAATCTGTTTCAAAGTACATGGAAATAGTATTTAAAAATACTAACTACAGGTGGCAACCAACACTGTCAGGTGTCAATTAAAAACTACATATCAAACAAAATGTTGGTTCCTGGTTCATCCAATTGCGGCCCGCGAGACGATATTTTGCGGCCCCCACCTTTTAATATAAAAGTTTAATGTTAGTGCGGCCGCAAGTTTTGTATGAATGGTGCTTGACAGCGTTATGTTATTTGGGTCCAAAATGGCTCTTTCAACGTTCTGGGTTGCCTACCCCTGCATTAGTGGAAAAGCGGCAAATGAGTGAAAGCGACAGAGACGTTGCCATCGAGACGAGGGTTTTCTTATGTGCCTGGTTGCAGTCGCACTACGACACTAGTCTGTCAGTAATAACAGTCCCCAATAACCTGGACCAATTCAAATAGTTTTTGTTTTTTTTTACATATATTTTACACACACACTACATATATTTCGATATGACGCCGGATCACACTCCGGGAGACAGGAGCCGTCACTTTTTTGCGCTCGCTATCCTGGTATTATTTATTATCCGCCAACCGCCGTGTTTCTGTAGGGAGGAAAAGCGGAAAGACACACGTTGCGGGAATAACATTATTCTCTGTGCTTTGGCTGAATACAAATATATTCCACAAACATGTCTTTTTCAAAGCCTGCAGTGAAGAGAAAGGTTTGTGACGAGCAAAGCCAATTCCAGGAAAAGTGGGAGATGCAATATTTATTTACACAGAGAAAGTTGCGGTGCACAAGGGATACAATTTGAAACGTCATTATACAACTAGACATGCTGAGGAGTATGCAAACATTTTTTAAAGAACTCTTTTCTTGTGGCCCAGCCTCAACCCAGACTCTGCATCCAGTGTCCCTCTGGTGAAGTGAGTTTGAGACCTGCTTTAATGGGAATGTGGGACGACAAACCAAATTTTATTCGTCTTCACTCTGTAAAAGTTTATCGCAAAAAAGCCAGCTTAACCTTTTTTTTTCTTTTTTTTACGAGTGCTTAAAAACCCAGGAAAAAAAATCAGCTACCGGAGGGCATTAAAGGAACATTCCAACAATTACCCATGTCAAAGTCCTTGCCTTTGAAAGCACTCGCATCAAGATCTGCGTTGATCTCCCAATCTAGAAGACGTGGACCAGGCAGAGAAGTGACAGCTTCTGGCTTGGAAAAACTTTTTCATTTCAGGAATTTAGAGAAAAAAAAAATCCCAGTTCTCCTTTAGTCACACATGTAAACACGTGTTCATGATGTACGATGGCCATTTTTGCGGCGTCAGGCCTGCAGAAGTTGTCCAGCGAACACGGGGTTCCGCTCTCGTATCAAGGCGGACGTCATCTCTGCGACCTTTGACACAGACCTCTCCCAACACTCGGGGTCCTGAACAAAAAGCAGTCAAAGAAACAATATTATGACGCATGAAGTTGACGGCATTGGTAGTCTCCCTTGTAAGGAAGGCAGAGTCCTCCATGGGTCTTACTGAGGTTTGACACTTCATTCTACAAAACAGGACTAAGTCCAAACAGCAACGTTGGAGGGAAGCCCGAGCAATCGAAAGGTCGGGCGATTCAGTCTCTCTAGCTTTTGTAGGTTTACTGCGCTTTTGGAAGGAATCTAAACTAATGCACAGCCATTCTCACTCCAGGCCTGACCCCATTATTATATACTAAGCTGACCATATTCTGAAATTCCAAAAAGAGGACACATGTGGTGGGCAGCACGCCAAGCAACGCTAGGTGAAAATTTGCCAATGATACTCGAATTCGCATTATAAATAATATATTTATTTAAATAAAGCATTTTTTCTCCTCTGTTGACTGCTGTGTTGGCGCTAGAGATTTTTAAAATGGGATCCCAGGGACCCCATCAAGTCATAAAAATGGGGTTCCACAATACATTTTTGGGGTCCCACTTTTTGTAAGCACTTTGAAAACAAATTATAAAGATTCATTATCCTGTTGTACCTCACATTCTATACCGTGTTTTGGAAAAAGGTTGTCATAAACGTTAATTCATTAAAAAAAATAAAAAAAATAAAACGTGTATACATATGTAATTGTATTCATTTATAAACATTCATTCACTTTCTTCTTTCCTTCATGGATCTAAACTTTACCGCTGCTGGTAGTTTTTTCTATTTTTTTATTTAATAAGTTGTAGTTGTATTTATTTCAGTATTAAAAGTGTAAAAAGTGTTTTGCTTGGGTCATGAAATGATGATAATGGTGTGCCAGGGCATACATACATTTTATATTTAACGCTTAAATCTCTGGAGTCTACATCAACTTCACATCTATCCCTCATTTCAAAATGTTTTCGTTTTTATTTGTTTGTTTTTCCACCATTTTTTGTCAACACTGTTTTTAATGGCAAACACACAAAATAGGCACAATCTTCAACCACAAATATTTTTCTTAGTGGAATATTTGATGTGAAGTAATGGGAACCTTGGATAGGTCAATAATTCATAATATTGATTTTCCATCCATCCATCTTCTTCCGCTTATCCGAGGTCGGGTCGCGGGGGCAACACCCAAAGCAGGGAAACCCAGACTTCCCTTTCCCCAGCCACTTCGTCTAGCTCTTCCCGGGGGATCCCGAGGCGTTCCCAGGCCAGCCGAAAGACATAGTCTTCCCAACGTGTCCTGGGTCTTCTCCGTGGCCTCCTACCGGTTGGACGTGCCCTAAACACCTCCCTAGAGAGGCGTTCGGGTGGCATCCTGACCAGATGCCCAAACCACCTCATCTGGCTCCTCTCGATGTGGAGGAGCAGCGGCTTTACTTTGAGCTCCTCCCGGATGGCAGAGCTTCTCACCCTATCTCTAAGGGAGAGCCCCGCCACACGGCTGAGGAAACTCATTTCGGCCGCTTGTACCCGAGATCTTATCCTTTCGGTCATGACCCAAAGCTCATGACCATAGGTGAGGATGGGAACGTAGATTGACCGGTAAATTGAGAGCTTTGCCTTCCGGCTCAGCTCCTTCTTCACCACAACGGATCGGTACAACGTCCGCATTACTGAAGACGCCGCACCGATCCGCCTGTCGATCTCACGATCCACTCTTCCCCCACTCGTGAACAAGACTCCTAGGTATTTGAACTCCTCCACTTGGGGCAGGGGCTCCTTCCCAACCCGGAGATGGCACTCCACCCTTTTCCGGGCGAGAACCATGGACTCGGACTTGGAGGTGCTGATTCTCATTCCGGTCGCTTCACACTCGGCTGCAAACCGATCCAGTGAGCGCTGAAGATACCGGTCAGATGAAGCCATCAGGACCACATCATCTGCAAAAAGCAGAGACCTAATCCTGCGGTCACCAAACCGGAACCCCTCAACGCCTTGACTGCGCCTAGAAATTCTGTACATAAAAGTTATGAACAGAATCGGTGACAAAGGACAGCCTTGGCGGAGTCCAACCCTCACTGGAAATGTGTTCGACTTACTGCCGGCAATGCGGACCAAGCTCTGGCACTGATCGTACAGGGAGCGGACCGCCACAATAACATAGTCCGATACCCCATACTCTCTGAGCACTCCCCACAGGACTTCCCGAGGGTCACGGTCGAATGCCTTCTCCAAGTCCACAAAGCACATGTAGACTGGTTGGGCAAACTCCCATGCACCCTCAAGAACCCTGCCGAGAGTATAGAGCTGGTCCACAGTTCCACGACCAGGACGAAAACCACACTGTTCCTCCTGAATCCGAGGTTCGACTATCCGGCGTAGCTTCCTCTCCAGTACACCTGAATAAACCTTACCGGGAAGGCTGAGGAGTGGGATCCCACGATAGTTGGAACACACCCTCCGGTCCCCCTTCTTAAAGAGAGGAACCACCACCCCGGTCTGCCAATCCAGAGGTACCGCCCCCGATGTCCACGCGATGCTGCAGAGTCTTGTCAACCAAGACAGCCCCACAGCATCCAGAGCCTCAAGGAACTCTGGGCGGATCTCGTCCACCCCCGGGGCCTTGCCACCGAGGAGCTTTTTAACTACCTCAGCGACCTCAGCCCCAGAAATAGGAGAGTCCACCACAGATTCCCCAGGCACTGATTCCTCATAGGAAGACGTGTTGGTGGGATTGAGGAGGTCTTCGAAGTATTCCTTCCACCTATCCACAACATCCGCAGTTGAGATCAGCAGAACACCATCCGCACCATACACGGTGTTGATAGTGCACTGCTTCCCCTTCCTGAGGCGGTGGACGGTGGTCCAGAATCGCTTCGAAGCTGTCCGGAAGTCGTTTTCCATGGCTTCCCCGAACTCCTCCCATGTCCGAGTTTTTGCCTCAGCGACCGCTGAAGCCGCACACCGCTTGGCCTGTCGGTACCTGTCCACTACCTCCGGAGTCCTATGAGCCAAAAGGACCCGATAGGACTCCTTCTTCAGCTTGACGGCATCCCTCACCGCAAGGTAGATGGTGCCCCGACAGGCACCAACTACCTTGCGGCCACAGCTCCGATCAGCCGCTTCGACAATAGAGGTGCGGAACATGGTCCACTCGGACTCAATGTCCAGCACCTCCCTCGTGACATGTTCGAAGTTCTTCCGGAGGTGGGAATTGAAACTTTCTCTGACAGGAGACTCTGCCAGACGTTCCCAGCAGACCCTCACAATGCTTTTGGGCCTGCCAGGTCGGTCGATTTTGATTATTGATTTTGATTCAATATTATGTTTTGAGCAATGACAGTTAAAAAAAACAGCTTTGTTTTATTAGTCAACATTGCAACTTTTTCTAAATTACATTTCACCTTTAAGCTTTTTTATTTCACTTTTGTTATGTTTTAGTTTATTTTAATAGTATTTTTAGAATGTGCTGTGGGCCTTTAAAACATTAGCTGTGGGCCGCAAATGGCCTCTTTGGCACACTTTTGACACCCCTGCTATAGATAATAAAAAATGTATCTGATAAATCTATCGCGTTCATCATAATACACAGTCACCATCTCTGTTTCAGTAAACAAAGACGGTGATGACGTCACTGTCAGCGAGGCTAACTTGTCAGCCACTTCTTCAAAAGACTCCTTTTGAACACTCCTCACACATTAACACTTCAAAAGGCAAACAACTGCCCTGTTTTTTTGACCTGCAAAGTATGTTTTTGAGGTGGAGGAGTCTGCTCGGGTGCTGGTTAGCTTGAAGCTAACAGCTAGCCTGTCTTCATCCTCGAATGATGTGGATCCAGCGGGAGATAAAAGTGAAGTTTCCATGGACTCACAAATACTAAAATAACTCATTTACTTACTTGAGTTAAAAATGTTGACTTTACACTCACCTTAGTGTTTACCAAGAAGTCTATTTCCTTTTCCCGGCAAAACTCAAACCAACGCTTCCTGTCAATGGCGTCACTTCCCTAACTTCCCCGTAAGTCCCGCCTCCCAGCCAAAGCCATTGGCTAACACCCCGTAGCCAGCCACTACAATATTTACAGCTAGAATTCACCAACTCGAGTATTTCAAATATATATATATATATATATATATATATATATATATATATATACACAGTAACTTAACCTTGGACCTACATTGAAAATACACGCAACCCTAATTCAAAATGCCGGATATTTGATGCATTTAAAAAAAAACGACCGCAAAAGAGAACATGTCCGGGGAAAAAAGGACGTATGGTCAGCCTATCATATACCCTATTTTCTGTACTATAAGCCGCTAAATTTTTATTCCAACGCTTTGAACCCTGTGGCTTGATGGAATTTTTTATTTAGTAACAGCCATAATGTTTTGTATTCCAAAAAACTGTTATTGTTTGTGCTATGGCGCCATCTTTTGGACGAGTTACAAGTTGAACGTCTACAGCATTTCCTTCTGTTTAGTGCCTTGAAGCGGAAGTGCAAGTGCCGTCTCTAGTGTGTCTACTTGTATGGATTCTTCATTCATTACCCAAAGCAACGTTCGTATGTTTTACAATATAACTAAAACAATGCATACTTACTAAACAGTGACATGTTTGATAATAGAGTTTTCATGCATGTTTGGACGTGCGATCGTACTGTAAAATCAAGCTAGCGCCGTTATCATTAGCTAATATGCTAACACGTTTCAGAGTGTTAGTATTTTATAACTTACAACGGCAAGATTTTTGTCTTGTTTGAGTTTTCGTAATTTCTCCAAAACGTCACCGTGGGGAGCTGATTGGAGAGCTAGCTTCCGCAGCTAGTGGGTCTATTACGATGACTTCTGTTTTGTTTGATCAGCCGTTTTGCTGCCGTGTTGCAGACACTGTTTGGTAACAATTAAGGTATGTAAACAAATCTTTCTGTGTTAAAAAAAATTATTTCACAACGTATATATTTGCGTCTTATAGTCCGGTGTGGCTAATATATGGAAGATACTGTTTTCTTCTAAAATGTAGTGGGTGTGGTTTATATGCCGGTGCGCTCTGTAGTCTGGAAAATCCGGTATGTGTGTGAGAGTGCATAAATAACATTCATCGTGTTCGTATTCTTCTAACACAACAAAGGTTAATTCTAAGACGTTGCCAACAACAACTGGGAACCTCTATCTTCGTTTATGCGCGACTCCCGTGTTCCATTCTCGTTCTTCTAACACACGAGAACAATTTCCCAAAAAGAATGCGAGGAAATTAAAGCAATTTCTCACCCTCCCAAATTAGCGCTGACGCGACGTCCTGTGAAGTTCAGATCTGAGAGAAAGCCACCAATTGTTGACTTTCTCTTAAGTCTGCTGTAGTTCTTTTGGTTCTCCTCGTGAACTTTGAGAGCGTTTCACTCCCCCAACATTCCTCGCAGGACACAAACTCCCTGCTTTGATTTACTTGGACCTGCTTTCCATCTTCCCACAGACAACGCTCAGAGTTGACCACGTTTCAACCTTCTTCAGCGCCACGCCTCTAAAGTCCACTCTCATGGGGCTTTGCTTCTTTTTACGCTTGCGTGCCACTCACCACTGCTGCGGAACCCAGGCTCCCGTCTCGTCTAATCTAATCTATTGTAAAATAAAGTAAAGCGGGCCTTCTGGTGTACGTGAGGATGTGAGAGGGACGAGCGTGGAATCGGGCCTGACCGTAACTAATGTCGCGTGGCCACCCGAAACCCTCCTCAAGTTCTCCGCGCTAATCACAACCAGCATGGAGGAGAGGTCACATGACACTTGGATGAATAGGTGAAAGAAAGAAGGGACTGATGGATGTGTGGATGAGGGTACTCATGGTTTAAGGATTGGATTTACTGACTGATGAGTATGTCTTGATGAATGGCTGAATGAAAGCATTGCTTGATCGGTGGATGAATGGCTGAACCATGGTCGATTGACCCATAGATGACTGGATCAATCAACTGATGAATGAGTGGATCGCTAGGTGAATGCAATGACGGATGAAGAGATTGTTATATAGTAGAATGAATGACTGAATGTTTGAATTGATGTATGCACAACTGAATGAGTGGATGAATAGACTGTTCGACAGTAGAATGGGTTAATTCACTGATGAATGACTGAATGTTTAAACTGATGAACGTGCAAATGAATGAGTGGATGAATAAAATGTTGCGTAGAAGAATAAATTAATTCACTGATGTATGTACAACTGAATGAGTGGATGAATGGACTGCGAGATAGTTGAATGGATTAATTCACTGATGGATGACTGAATGTTTGAGCTGATGAATGCACAAATGAATGAGTGGATGAATGGACTGTTGCATAGTAAAATTGATTACTTCACTGATGGATGCACAACTGAATGAGTGGATGAATGGACTCCATATTAGTTGAATGGATTAATTCACTGATGGATGACTGAATGCTTGAACTGATGAATGCGCAAGTGGATGAATAGACTGTTGCGTAGAAGAATAACTTAATTCACTGATGTATGCACAACTGAATGAGTGGATGAATGGACTGCGAGATAGTTGAATGGATTAATTCACTGATGGATGACGGAATGTTTGAACTGATGAATGCACGGATTAATGATTGGATGAATGGACTGTTGCATAGTAGAAAGGATTACTTCACTGATGTATGCACAACTGAATGAGTGGATGAATGGACTGCGAAATAGTTGAATGGATTTTTTCACTGATGGATGACTGAAAATTTGAACTGATGAATGCATAAATGAACTAGTGGATGAATGGATTGCTGCATAGTAGAATAGATTACTTCACTGATGTATGCACAGCTAAATGAGTGGATGAATAGACTCCAAGATAGTTGAATGGATTAATTCAATGATGGATGACTGAATGCTTGAACTGATGAATGTGCAAATGAGTGGATGAATAGACTGTTTGACAGTAGAATGAGTGGATGAATGGACTGTTGCATAGTAGAATGGATTACTTCACTGATGTATGCACAACTGAATGAGTGGATGAATGGACTGCGAGATATCTGAATGGATTAATTCACTGATGGATGACTGAATATTTGAACTGATGAATGCATAAATGAACGAGTGGATGAATGGACTGGTGTATAGTAGAATAGATTACTTCACTGATGTATACACAACGGAATGAGTGGATGAATAGACTCCAAGATAGTTGAATGGTTTAATTCACTGATGGATGACTGACTGCTTGAACTGATGAATGTGCAAATGAGTGGATGAATAGACTGTTTGACAGTAGAATGAGTGGATGAATGGACTGTTGCATAGTAGAATGGATTACTTCACTGATGTATGCACAACTGAATGAGTGGATGAATGGACTGCGAAATATTTGAATGGATTAATTCACTGATGGATGACTGAATAAATGAACGAATGGATGAATGGACTGTTGCATGGTAGAATAGATTACTTCACTGATGTATGCACAACTGAATGAGTGGATGAATAGACTCCAAGATAGTTGAATGGTTTAATTCACTGATGGATGACTGAATGCTTGAACTGATGAATGTGCAAATGAGTGGATGAATAGACTGTTTGACAATAGAATGGGTTAATTCACTGATGAATGTGCAAATGAATGAGTGTATTAATGGACTGTTGCATAGTAGAATGGATTACTTCACTGATGTATGCACAACTGAATGAGTGGATGAATGGACTGCGAGATAGTTGAATGGATTAATTCACTGATGGATGACTGAATATTTGAACTGATGAATGCATACATGAACGAGTGGATGAATGGACTGCTGCATAGTAGAATAGATTACTTCACTGATGTATGCACAACTGAATGAGTGGATGAATAGACTCCAAGATAGTTGAATGGATTAATTTACTGATGGATGACTGAATGCTTGAACTGATGAATGTGCAAATGAGTGGATGAATAGACTGTTGCATAGAAGAATGGATTAATTCACTGATGTATGCACAACTGAATGAGTGGATGAATGGACTGCGAGATAGTTGAATGGATTAATTCACTGATGGATGACTGAATATTTGAACTGATGAATGCACGAATGAATGAGTGGATGAATGGACTTCTAGATAGTTGAATGGATTAATTCACTGATGGATGACTTAATGTTTGAACTGATGAATTTGCAAATGAGTGGATGAATAGACTGACAGTAGAATGTGTTAATTCACTGATGGATGACTGAATTGTTGAACTGATGGATGCAGCAATGAATGAGTGGATGAATGGACTGTTGCATAGTAGACATGATTACTTCACTGATGTATGCACAACTGAATGAGTGGATGAATGGACTACAAGATAGTTGAATAGATTAATTCACTGATGGATGACTGATGCTTGAACTGATGAATGCACAAATGAATGAGTGGGTGAATAGACTGACAGTAGAATAGGTTAATTCATTAATGGATAACTGAATGTTTAAACTGATGAATGTGCAAATGAATGAGTGGATGAATAGACTGTTAGATGGTAGAGTGGATTAATTCACTGATGGATGACTGAATGTATAAACTGATGAATGCACAAATCAATAAGTGGAAGAATAGGTTTCCATAGTAGAAATTACTAATTGATGGGTGACTGAGTGCTTGAACTGATGAATGCATAAATGACAGAGTGGAAGAAAAGAATGTAGTAGAAGTGATTGATTCAATGATTGATGACTGAATGTATGAAGTGATGGATGCATAAATGAATGAGTAGATTAATGGACTGCTGGATAAGAGAAATGATTAATTAATTGATGGATGACTGAATGTATGAACTGATTAGTGCACAAATGAATGTGTATGGATGGAAGGACTGTTTGGTAATAGAATGGATTATTTATGGATGACTGAATGTATGAACTGATGGATGCGCAAATGAATGAGTGGATGAATAGATTGTTGGGTGGTAGAATGAACTAATTCACTGATAGATGACTGAATGTATGAACTGATTAGTGTACAAATGAATGTGTATGGATGAAAGGACTGTTTGGTAATATAATTGATTATTTATGGATGACTGAATGTATGAACTGATGGATGCGCAAATGAATGAGTGGATGAATAGACTGGTGGTAGAATGGACTAATTCACTGATAGATGACTGAATGTATGAACTGATTAGTGTACAAATGAATGTATATGGATGAAAAGACTGTTTGTAATAGTATGGATTAATTAGGGATGAATGAATGTATGAACTGATGGATGCACAAATGAATTAGTGGATGAAAGGACTGTTGGCTAGTATAATGGATTATTTATGGATGACTGATGAACTGATGAAGTGGAAGAAAAGAACAGTGGGTTGTAGAATGGATTAATTATGGAAGACAGTATGAACTGGTGAATGCACAAATGAATAAGTGGATAAATTGACTGCTGGATAGTAGAAATTAAAAATTCATTGATGGATGACTGGATATATAAACTAATTAGTGCACAAATGAGTAGACGATGTTGTGATGAAACATCTACTTGATGTAGATCACCCAAAGATGACGTAAAAGTTGCAAACAGGTCACATTTTAACAAATCAGACTCCAAAAGGATGTGGACTACCTCTGATTTGGCCTGAACCTGATGCCAAAAGATCAGATTCGGAGCGTTCAGACTGTCAAAAAAATATCCGATCTGTGTCACTTGAGGGCAAGAACATCAGATTTGGTGTAAACGCCGCCTTGTTTCCTACGGAGGGGCAACGTGATCCCTGGTGGATTAACGTGTCTCCAGGTTGTCATCAGAGTTGATGGCCTTTAGCAAAAGCGTTTTTCCACAAATCCGTGCTAACGTGAGGAAATGATTAAACCAGTTTGCAAGCAGAAATGCACCCAGCTGGCAAAGTTGAGTCTTCGAGAGGAAAAACCGTGGCACACAAGCTTGTGGAGATCACCTGTTTAAAACCACAGGTTCCTCCTCGTAAGACTGAACCAAAGTGTCGTCAGCTGGTTGCCATTTGCTTTTATTAACCACTTTCCACCACAAATCTTCACTTCATGGACCTTCAAGCCAAAAGTGTTTACAGTTATTTACTTTAATAGAAATATTGTCATTGCAGATTTGGGATGCAACAATATGAACATTTCATATAACGGTTATCGTGTGCGTAAAAAATTTCACAGATGAATTGATTTACATGAAAGCAGTGTGATCAGACAGTTCTTGTCAAGACGATACTGCTGATACAAGATCATGTTCCTGTGATAAATGCTAAGAAAAATATGGATTGTTAAAAACGGCGAAAATGCACTCGATCCTGGTTAACTTACAAACCCCGTTTCCATATGAGTTGGGAAATTGTGTTAGATGTAAATATAAACGGAATACAATGATTTGCAAATCATTTTCAAACCACATTCAGTTGAATGCACTACAAAGACAAGATATTTGATGTTAAAACTCATAAACTTTTTTTTTTTTTTGCAAATAATAATTAACTTAGAATTTCTTGGCTGCAACACGTGCCAAAGTAGTTGGCAAAGGGCATGTTCGCCACTGTGAGTGTTTTTAAAAGAAAAGACGATGTAACAAACGTTTTGGGAACTGAGGAAACTAATTGTTGAAGCTTTGAAAGTGGAATTATTTCTCATTCTTGTTTTATGTAGAACTTTAGTCGTTTAACAGTCCGGGGTCTCCGTTGTCGTATTTTACGCTTTATAATGCGCCACACATTTTTGATGGGAGACAGGCGGGCCAGGAAAGTACCTGCACCCTTGTACTACGAAACCACACTGTTGTAACACGTGGCTTGGCATTGTCTTGCTGAAATAAGCAGGAGCATTCATGATAATGTTGCTTGGATGACAACATATGTTGCTCCAAAACCTGTATGGACCATTCAGCAGTAATGGTGCCTTCACAGATGTGGAAGTTGCCCATGCCTTGGGCACTAATACACCCCCATACCATCACAGATGATGGCTTTTGAACTTTGCGCCTATAACAATCCGGATGGTTATTTTCCTTTTTGTTCCGGAGGACACCACGTCCACAGTTTCCAAATATTATTTGAAATGTGGACTCATCAGACCACAGAACACTTTTTCCATTTTGCATCAGTCCATCTTAGTTGAGCTCGGGCCCAGCGATGCCAGTGGCGATCCTTGGTGTTGTTGATGAATGGGTGTTGCTTTGCATAGTAGAGTTTTAACTTGCACTAGCAACCAACTATAGTTACTGACAGTGATTTTATGAAGTGTTCCTGAGCCCATGTGGTGATATCCTTTACACAATGATGTCGGTTTTTGATGCAGTACCACCTGAGGGATCAAAGGTTTGTAATACCATCGCTTACATGCAGTGATTTCTCCAGATTCTCTGAACCTTTTGATTTTACGGACCGTAAATGGTAAAATCCCTAAATTCCTTGCAATAGCTCGTTGAGAAATGTTGTTTTAAAACTGTTCGACAATTTGCTTACAAATTGGTGACCCTCGCCCCATCCTTTTTTGTGAATTACTTAGCATTTCATGGAACCTGCTTTCATACCCAATAATCAATCAATCAATCAAAGTTTACTTATATAGCCCTAAATCACTAGTGTCTCAAAGGGCTGCACAAACCACATAAACCATAATGGCACCCACCTGCTCCCAATTAGCCTGCACACCTGTGGGATGTTCCAAATAAGTGTTTGAGTATTTCTCAACTTTATCAGTATTTATTGCCACATTTCCCAACTTCTTTGTCACGTGTTGCTGGCATCAAATTCTAAAGTTAATGATTATTTGCAAAAAAAACAAAAAATGTTTATCAGTTTGAACATCAAATGCTGTCTTTGTAGCATATGCAACTGAATATGGGTTGAAAATGATTTGCAAATCATTGTATTACTTTTATATTTACATATAACACAATTTCCCAACTCATATGGAAACAGAGTTTGTATTAATACCAAGTAGGGCTGGGCGATATGGCCTTTTATTAATATCTCAATATTTTTAGGCCATGTCACGACACATGATATATATATTTCTATATTTTGCCTTAGCCTTGAATGATAATAATCAATCAATCAATCAATCAATCAAAGTTTACTTATATAGCCCTAAATCACTAGTGTCTCAAAGGGCTGCACAAACCACATAAACCATAATGGCACCCACCTGCTCCCAATTAGCCTGCACACCTGTGGGATGTTCCAAATAAGTGTTTGAGTATTTCTCAACTTTATCAGTATTTATTGCCACATTTCCCAACTTCTTTGTCACGTGTTGCTGGCATCAAATTCTAAAGTTAATGATTATTTGCAAAAAAAACAAAAAATGTTTATCAGTTTGAACATTAAATGCTGTCTTTGTAGCATATGCAACTGAATATGGGTTGAAAATGATTTGCAAATTATTGTATTACTTTTATATTTACATATAACACAATTTCCCAACTCATATGGAAACAGAGTTTGTATTAATACCAAGTAGGGCTGGGCGATATGGCCTTTTATTAATATCTCAATATTTTTAGGCCATGTCACGACACATGATATATATATTTCTATATTTTGCCTTAGCCTTGAATAAACACTTGATGATTAGAATCACACCAGTATGATGATTCTATGTGTCTACATTAAAACATTCTTGTTCATACTGCATTAATATATCAATCAATCAATCAATGTTTACTTATATAGCCCTAAATCACTAGTGTCTCAAAGGGCTGTACAAACCATTACGACATCCTCGATAGGCCCACATAAGGGCAAGGAAAACTCACACCCAGTGGGACGTCGGTGACAATGACTATGAGAACCTTGGAGAGGAAGAAAGCAATGGATGTCGAGCAGGTCTAACATGATACTGTGAAAGTTCAATCCATAATGGATCCAACACAGCCGCGTGAGTCCAGTCCAAAGCGGATCCAACACAGCAGCGAGAGTCCCGTTCACAGCAGAGCCAGCAGGAAACCACCCCAAGCGGAGGCGGATCAGCAGCGCAGAGATGTCCCCAGCCGATACACAGGCAAGCAGTACATGGCCACCGGATCGGACCGGACCCCCTCCACAAGGGAGAGTGGGACATAGGAGAAAAAGAAAAGAAACGGCAGATCAACTGGTCTAAAAAAGGAGTCTATTTAAAGGCTAGAGTATACAAATGAGTTTTAAGGTGAGACTTAAATGCTTCTACTGAGGTGGCATCTCAAACTGTTACCGGGAGAGCTCTATAGCCCGCAGACTTTTTTTGGGCTTTGGGAATCACTAATAAGCCGGAGTCCTTTGAACGCAGATTTCTTGCCGGGACATATGGTACAATACAATCGGCAAGATAGGATGGAGCTAGACCGTGTAGTATTTCATACGTAAGTAGTAAAACCTTAAAGTCACATCTTTAGTGCACAGGAAGCCAGTGCAGGTGAGCCAGTATAGGCGTAATATGATCAAACTTTCTTGTTCTTGTCAAAAGTCTAGCAGCCGCATTTTGTACCAACTGTAATCTTTTAATGCTAGACATGGGGAGACCCGAAAATAATACGTTGCAGTAATCGAGGCGAGACGTAACAAGCGCATGGATAATGATCTCGGCGTCTTAAGTGGACAGAATGGAGCGAATTTTAGCGATATTACGGAGATGAAAGAAGGCCGTTTTAGTAGCACTTTTAATGTGTGGCTCAAAGGAGAGAGTTGGGTCGAAGATAATACCCAGATTCTTTACCGAGTCACCTTGTTTAATTGTTTGGTTGTCAAATGTTAAAGTTGTATTATTAAATCGAGGTCGGTGTCTAGCAGGACCGATAATCAGCATTTCCGTTTTTTTGGCGTTGAGTTGCAAAAAGTTAGCGGACATCCATTGTTTAATTTCCTTAAGACACGCCTCCAGCTGACTACAATCCGGCGTGTTGGTCAGCTTTAGGGGCATGTAGAGTTGGGTGTCATCAGCATAACAGTGAAAGCTAACACCGTATTTGCGTATGATGTCACCTAGCGGCAGCATGTATATGCTGAAGAGTGCAGGGCCAAGGACTGAACCCTGGGGAACTCCACACGTTACCTTAACGTAGTCCGAGGTCACATTGTTATGGGAGACGCACTGCATCCTATCAGTAAGATAAGAGTTAAACCAAGACAGGGCTAAGTCTGACATACCAATTCATGTTTTGATACGTTCTAATAAAATATTATGATCGACGGTATCGAAAGCAGCGCTAAGATCGAGGAGAAGCAACATAGATGACTCATCGGAATCCATCGTTAGCAATAGATCTTTAGTCATTTTTGCGAGGGCTGTCTCCGTAGAGTGATTTGCCCTGAAACCGGATTGAAAGGTTTCACGTAGATTGTTAGACGCTAAGGGTTCATTTAACTGCTTCGCAACAATTTTTTCGAGGATTTTTGAAATAAAGGGAAGGTAGTTTACCATAAGGTCAGGATCGAGGTTAGGTCTTTTAAGGAGAGGATGAATAACCGCTTTTTTGAAAGCTAGGGGAACAGTGCCAGAGGAAAGTGATAAGTTAATATATTTAGCACTGATGGACCTAATAATACAAAAAGCTCCTTGATAAGTTTCCCAGGAAGAGGGTCAAGTAAACATGTTGTTTGTTTTATTCCATTTACACGTTGTAACAATTCCTCTCATGTTATTTCCTCAAAACGAGAGAAACTATTTTGGAGGGCAGTATCTGCCGTATATACAATCGTATCTGTGTTAATAGAACCCAGTTGTAGCTGGGACGCATTGTCTTTAATCTCCTTTCTAATGACTTCAATTTTCTTATTAAAGAATTGCATAAAGTCATCAGCTGAGTGGGTGGAGCTAATGGAAGGGGTCCCTTGTTGGGTTAGCGATGCTACCATACTAAACAAAAATTTAGGATCGTTTTTATTACAGTGGATGAGATTTGAGTAATATTTAGCTTTAGCTAAGGTAAGCATCCGTTTATAAGTTATTAAACTATCACTCCATGCTTGATGGTGTACCGCAAGTTTAGTCGTGCGCCATTTGCGTTTCAGCTTTCTACATAATAATTTCTGAGCTCTAGTTTCTTCTGTAAACTACGGGGTACGCTTTTTTGGAGCCTTTTTTAACTTTAGCGGTGCTGTGTTATCAATGGTTTCGCGCAGGGCGTTCGCGCAGGACGTCGTTAAAGTTGTTAGTGAGGTTATCAATAGAGCACACATACTTTGGGAATGGGGCCATTACCGAGGGCAGTAGGTCAGCAAGAGTTGTCGTCCTGGCCGTATTAATGTTGCGGCTGCTATAGCAGTTATTATTATTATTAGTTTGACGAACATGCGTCTGAACCTCGAATTTTATAAGGTAATGATCGGACAATACTTTAGTATACGAGAATATCGTAACTTCGGAAACGGTGATACCCCTGACAAGCACTAGGTCTATCGTATTACCGTTGCGATGCGTGGGTTCATTTATTATTTGTGTAAGACCACAGCTATCAATTATACACTTGAGCGCTACGCACGGTGGGTCTGATGGGGTATTCATATGGATATTAAAGTCCCCCATTATAATTATATTATCGGCGTGCGTCACTAGATCAGCAACAAACTCTGACAATTGATTGATAAAGTCCGAATAGGGCCCTGGGGGGCGGTAGATAACAGCCAAGTGTAGAGGCAGCGGTGTGGCAGACCTCATAGTAAGCACCTCAAAGGATTTATATTTTTTATTTATGTTTGGACTAAGGTTAAAGTTTTCGTTGTATATTAGTGCGACCCCCCCCCCCCCTTTTAAGGGGACGGGCAATATGCGCATGTGTAAAGTTAGGAGGACATGCCTCATTTAGCGCAAAAAAGTCGTTTGGTTTAAGCCAGGTTTCGCTGAGACCGATGATTGTTGTCTCTGATGATATCATTAACTGACAACGTTTTGGGATACAATGATCTTATGTTTAAGAAACCTATATTATAGGTAGTGGGCTGTTTTAGGGATTTTTTTTATCAAATTATCCGTAGTAGCAGTATTAATATTGTTGTGTTTATTATGCCCAGTGCATTTAGTATAATTACGACCAAATCTAGGAATTGATACGACGGGAATTTTTCGATTGTTTGTTTGTTCCTTTGATAAACTGCACGCATCATAGTTTGCCAACTCAGTAGAACGCATGTTCCGATTGTTTGTTCGTTGCTTTGATAAACTGCACCCATCATAGTTTGCCACCTCAGTAGAACACATGTCCAACTCTGAAACAATCAAAGCAGAAAAAACTTGTTCTAATTCAACTGACTCCTTACCCAGACCAGTAGTCTCGCATCTTCCATTTAAATCCGTCTTCAGGATGGAGGGAAGTGGTGTTCTGTGGGGATTAGCCTTTAGCTTTGTTTTTAGCCCTGCTCGGCATCCGCGTTTCCGATCACACCGCTGGCGTCTGCTCCGTAGATGGCCCCCGCTGCTACTATACTCCCCTGCTTCAAAGGCCGCTGGATGTAGCCGCCGAAATAGTCCCGTGCTAGTTAGCAGGTCTAGCAAGCACGCGTCTATCAGTCCAAAACGGCCGATCTGTCCACATCCAGAAGTGTCTGGCGGTCGTAAGTGATCACGAAGTGACCACGATGTGAGCCAGCCATGAAGTTTGCAGAATTGTCCGGTATTACTGGCAAATTTTGCATCTTTAGCAAGAGCTCCGCGATGCTGCAGCCCGTCCGCCATCTTGGAAAAGGTACTTTTAAACTTTCATGCAGAGAGGGAAATCCCAACTAAGTCCATCCATCCATTTGTACTGCTTATTCCCTTTTGGGGTCGCGGGGGGGGGGGGGGGCGCCTATTTCACCTACAATCGGGCGGAAGGCAGTGTACACCCTGGACAAGTCGCCACCTCATCGCAGGGCCAACACAGATAGACAGACCACATTCACACTCACATTCACACACTAGGGTCAATTTAGTGTTGCCAATCAACCTATCCCCAGGTGCATGTCTTTGGAAGTGGGAGGAAGCCGGAATACCCGGAGGGAACCCACGCATTCAAGGGGAGGACATGCAAACTCCACACAGAAAGATCCTGAGCCTGGGATTGAACCCAGGACTGCAGGGCCTTCGTATTGTGAGGCAGACGCACTAACCCCTCTTCCACCGTGAAGCCCTCACCCCCAACTAAGTCAATTGACCAAAACTGTATTTATTAAACAGTTATTAAGCAGTAGCACAGACATTAATGTAATTTCCAAAACAGAAAGTGCAAGATTATCAGACATTTTAAAACAAGCTATAAGTGCATGATGTCACTAAGATGACATATCAAAACAACACTAAATTAAAGTGTACTTTTTGTACAGAACGCAACTGCAATAGTAAAAACAAATAAAGTGCACTTGTGCATGATGTCACACAAGATATTTCAATAACTGTCGAATAAAAATGAACTGCATATTAGGTTCCTGCGGACGTTATCTCCTTCAGTTGTTGACTTTTTTTTTTTTCATACGGTGTTGATCTGGACATAGTTGCTTCGGCATTTTGTTGGTGTGGCACAGAACTGAGATGTTGACATGCGAGTTTCATGCACTCCTCATTCTCTAGCGGGTGACTTTCCAAATGATGCTACATTAGCAGTGCTGCTACTTTTTGTAGCAACGCTTTTGCCGCATCAATTTTGGACATATTCCTGCTTGAAGCCAAACCACCGCCAGACGCTGTTGTTCTTGGAAACTAATTATTCCTCCACTTGTTACCAGATTGGCGCCTTCTCTCTCTCGTATTACCACCCGCACCACTACGCTAGCATTACAGTTAATGTTACCATGTCGCCACCTGTCTGCTCCGCGGGAGCGTGTGACATTGCACACGTGACAGCATGTGACGTATTTAAGAAGGTGGGCTTTGTTTACGTTTCTGTGAGAAGGAGAGACAAGAAAGAGTGGGAAACGCATGCAGTGTAATCCCGGCAGCTAAAAGCAACTACGTGAGAACGTACAGTATACCGTATTTTTCGGAGTATAACTCACTCCAGAGTACAAGTCGCACCTGCCTAAAATGCCTAATTAAGAAGGAAAAAAAACATAAGTCGCACCTAAGTATAAGTCGCATTTTTTGTGGAAATTTATTTGATAAAATCCAACACCAAGAATAGACATTTGAAAGACAATTTAAAATAATCAAAGAATAGTGAACAGGCTGAATAAGTGTACGTTATATGACGCATGAATGACCAACTGAGAACTTGCCTGGTATGTTAACATAAATCATTCATTCATCATTCAAATAACTATAACATATAGAACATGCTATACGTTTACCAAACAATCTGTCACTCCTAATCGATAAATCCCATGAAATCTTATACGTCTAGTCTCTTACGTGAATGAGCTAAATAATATTATTTGATATTTTACGGTAATGTGATAATTTCACACATAAGTTGCTCCTGAGTATAAGTCGCACCCCCGGCCAAACTATGAAAAAAAAAAAGCGACTTATAGTCCGAAAAATACGGTACTAGAATATCACAATCGAGTAATTTTCTATATCGCACAGAGACAAACTCGCGATATATTGAGTATATCGATATATTGAGTATATCGATATATCGAGTATATCGATATATCGCCCAGCCCTAATACCAAGTCAATGGAGCACAAGATTTTAGGTGTGACCTTTTTGTTAAAAATGTCAGAATTTTCTTAATATTTACCCCATTTTAGAAAAAGGTTGCCACCATTGGAAAACTTTCTACACAAAGAGACAGAAAACAAGGTTTCACAGTTAAGGTGGATTTTTAATTGACTAAATTAATGAATTCAGCCGTCGAAGTGACGAAAAATTTGAGTAAACATGGCTGGTCGCACTCGACTTGTGTATCACATCACAACGACCTGGAAATCAATGTAAAAGATGCTTGGCAGACTCACCAATTCATGTACAACTTATAATAGTTTCCAATGAACATTTTGCTCTCCTTTTAGACGTTTTGTCAAGTGTAAACTTGGAAAATGTGTTCAGAGATTTGTGGCACGTGTACTCTTTTCCTCCGAACGTCTGGTGTTCTACGTCATCAGTGTTGACGACGTGAACGCAGTTGAACCTTAAATGCAGCGGCTCGGTCGCCATTCCGATTGTGCGATCGAGCGTGAGAGGCGCTGAGTGACCGCTGCGGAGATCCAGTTGGTAACAAATACACACATACCTACACTAAAATAATCCATATCAAGGTATTGTCAAATGTATCGTATTTTCCAGACCATAGGGCGCACCGGATTATAAGGTGCACTGCCGATGAATGGTCTATTTTTTATCTTTTTGGTGTTGGTGCTCGCGGGGTGTATAACATAGTCAGGAAGTGTCATGGATGCAAAGGATTCTGGGTATTTTTTGTGTGCGTTTATGTTGTGTTACTGTGAGGATTTTCTCCCGAAATGTGTTTGTCATTCTTCTTTTGTGTGGGTTCACAATGTGGCGCATATTAGTAGGAGTGTTAAAGTTGTTTATATCACAACCGTGATATGTACTCTGTGTCACCCAGTATGCCTTGCAATCTCATACATGTGCCGATAGAAGCAGCAAAATGCATTTGTCCGGTCGGTACGCAAATAGCATTCCGTGAATGGCGGGCGCGATGACGTTCAAGAGGATGCAAATTGCATTCCGTGAATGGCGGGCGCGATGACGTTCAAGAGGACATTAAGAGTAATATCATCACGGCACGCCCTTAATATTGTAGTCCGAGTGAAAATTGGAGAACGTTGACTCCGGGTGATATCCGGGAGAGGCCTTGAATTCCGGAATCTCCCCGCAACAATCTGGGGGGTCGCCGATTGTGCAGCTGAGCCGCATCAGAGTTGCCAAAGAGCCGCATGCGGCTCCGGAGCCGCGGGTTGCCGACCCCTGACATAGGTAATTAAGCCGCCATTTTCTCAAACACATTACAAACACCGCGTCTCAGCTCTGTTATTTTCCGTTTTTTCGACTATTTTCTGGAACCTTGGAGACATCATGCCTCGTCGGTGTCCGAGGGTGTAACAACATTAACAGGGAGGGATTCAAGTGGCACCACTGGCCCAAAGATGCGAAAGTGGCAAGAAATTGGACGAAATTTGTTCAAAATGCGAGGGTGTGTAGAAAGCCGACAAAATGGTCAGTCGTTTGTTCCGCACACTTTACCGATGAAAGCTATGCTACTACAGAGATGGCAAGATTGTGTGGATATCCTGCGACACTCAAAGCAGATGCATTTCCAACGATAAAGTAAAAAAAAAATCTGCCGCCAGACCCCCATTGAATGTGCCGGGGTGTCTGCACATTTTACCGGCGGTGCTAAGGCAGACATGGTACAGAGATGTATGGATAACCTGCAGATAAATTTCCAACGATAAAGTCAACTAAATCACAAAGGTGAGTTTTGTTGATGTTGTTGACTTATGTGCTAATCAGACATATTTAGTCGCGGCATGACTGCCAGCTAATCGATGCTAACATGCTATTTAGGCTAGCTGTATGTACATTTGAAACTATATTTTCATCCAGCGTTTCCCTCCACCCACATTTAATGGCAACGAAACACTTACCAATCGATGGATTTAAGTTGATCCAGTGTCACAAGATGCGAAACTTCCGATCGTTGGTCTGCACATTTTACCGGCGATGTTAAGGCAAACATGGCCGAACAGCATCAATAGCTATTCGCTCAAAAGCTTCAGTTTCTTCTTCAATTTTGTTTTCGTTATCTGGCTCCATACTCCAACCATCCGTTTCAATACATGCGTAATCTGTTGAATCGCTTAAGCCGCTGAAATCCGAGTCTGAATCCGAGCTAATGTCGCTATATCTTGCTGTGCTATCCTTATTGGCATCACTGGATGACGTCACAGGAAAATGGACGATGGCTTCACGGCTAGCGAAGATCAGGCACTAAATAAAGCAATAAAGCTTTTTTAGGGATATTCCAGGATGGGTAAAATTTTGAAAAAAACTTCAAAAAATAAGATAAGCCACTGGAAACTGATTTTTATTGGTTTTAACCCTTCTGAAATTGTGATAATGTTCCCCTTTAACTAACAAATATTCTGGGGGAAACACTGCTTTGTATTGTGTTCAAGTGTACTAACCCTAACTAAAATATGGACTTTTGTTGAGGCTGGAACCAATTATTCATGTTTACATTGCTTCTTAAGGAAACATTTGCTTCACTGTACTAAGTTTTTTTTATTTACAAACCATGTTCAAGAACCAATTAAGTTTGGAAATGGATTATGGACTAATTCAATCTTGATCTTTTTTCTTTTACAAACGTTCCTTATAAATACCAACAAGCGTAATATTTTTAAATGTAGTCTGCAAATGATGGAAAAATCACTGAGATAAAAGTCCTTCAAGCCTGCTTTCCATTGAAAGTTGCGTGCCAAGGCGCCAGGCTCTCATCCAAGAGTGAAATGAGGTGACAGCTTTTTGTGAGTATAAATAAAAGTCGTAGAAAATACCAAAGTGACTGGGCAGCGGCTGAAAGCAAAATATATTCCGTACACTTAAACACAAGCAAGCGCCTCGTTATTCCTGCTACGATCACGAGTTGCGGCTAAGAAACTTCGATCAAGAGCTGCTATTTTTGCCGCCGAGGCGTGAGGCGACAGGTCTTTGAGTAGCAGAGCTGGACCACACAGCAGGCCGTGCCCCGTCTGTTCCCGCCCTTAAATGCCGCCGATGCAATCAACCTTTCCATGAAAGAGGAGCAGCTCTCCTGCCACACAAGAAGGAGCCGCTTTGAAGTGGAAAGGTCTCTTGGAGTAATTAGGAGCTCCACTAGTGACAATTTTCATGCCTCCGTCGAGGCATTCCACTCCCTCCCCCTCCATGACACGCTGGGAGTCCTAATTGAATCCTACTTGACTTCTAAACGCTATTTGGTGACGTCGTTGGGCTCTTCCTCGGTGGAAGGAAGCATTACCAATACACACATTTCATACAAACGGTGGAAAGGTGACGGGCGCGAGAGAAAGAGTGACGACAAGTGAAACTCATCTAACAGCTGTGTTTGTTGACAGTGGAAGTCATGGCTTTTGGTTCTAATATTAGACACAAATCTGTTTGTACTGTTCGATGCGCGTAACCCAGGGTTGTCCAGAGTGCGTCCCGGGAGCCGTTCGCTACCCACACCTCATTTTTTTAACAGCCCACAAAAAAGCCGAATAAAAGAGTATAAATGTGAAACGTAACGAGAAAAAGTTGCAATGTTGACTCTAATGCAGGCTTTTGTTTTCATTGCTCAAAAAATAATAAGGAATCAAAATCAATGTTATGAATTATTGACCGATGAAAGGCTCCAATGACTTCTAATTAATTATTCCACTGTGAAATATTTTTTGTGAAAATATTTTTCTTTTTGTGTGTTTGCCATAGGGTTGTACGGGATACCGGTATTAGTATAGTGCCGGGATACTAATGAATCATATTCAGTATTATACCGCCTCTAAAAAGTACTGTATCTAGTCAATACTACTATGATTACGTCAAGATTTTTTGGCATCATAACATCTTCTTTTGTTTTTCAAAAATGTATATTATGTTTATAAACACATGAAGACTTTGAGTATGATCAATGTATGATCCTGTAACGACTTGGTATCGGATTGATATCCAAATGTGTGGTATCATCCAAAACTAATGTAAAGCATCCAAACAACAGAAGAAAAAGTGATTACATTTTAACAGAAGTGTAGATAGAACATGTTAAAAATAGAAAATATTAGCAGAAAATAAACAGGTAGATTAATCATTCATTTTCTACCAATTGACCAATATTGACAAAAAATAGAATGGAAAATGACACAATATGTTACTGCATATGTCAGCAGACTAATTAGGAGCCTTTGTTTACTTACTTAGTAATAAAAGAAAACTTGTATGTTCAGTATTTTATTTAAGGACAAAATTGCAATAAGAAACATATGTTTGATGTACCGTAAGAGTTTTTGCTAAAATAAAGCCAATAATGCAATGTTTTGTGGTTCCCTTTATTTAGAAAAGTATCAAAGTACAAAATATTGGTATCGGGACCACACTAGTTTGCCATTAAAAACAGTTTTCGGTTTAAAAAGGGCATTAAAAAAAACACACAAATTGGCGTGGCGCAGTGGGGAGAGTGGTCGTGCGGAACCCGAGGGTCCCTGGTTCAATCCCCAGCTAGCACCAACCTCGTCACGTCCGTTGTGTACTTAGCAAGACACTTCCCCCTTGCTCTGATGGGTGCTGGTTAGCGCCTTGCATGGCAGCTCCCTCCATCAGTGTGTGAATGTGTCTGTGAATGGGTAAATGTGGAAGTAGTGTCAAAGCGCTTTACAAGTACAACCCATTTATCATTTATTTAAAAAATAAATAAATAAATAAAAAATGAAAAACGCTTGTAATTGACAGAGCTGAAGTTGATTTAGAAATTAATTGGTTGAAGGTAAAAAAAAAAAAAAAGGTCTAATGTATTACCTATTTTTAGCACTTTATGAGAAGGGCTCTTTTGCTGGGATTATTTTTTTATTTGCTCAAAAAGTAATAATATAGCAAAATGTTTTTATAAAATATTGACCTTTTGAAATATTTTTTTTCAAGGGACAATATTGACTGTTTTGTGTGTGTACCATGCAAAAAAAAAAGTCTCCTTTTACTTAAATGGCATCAAATAAACACACAAAAAACGAAATACTTCAGATCGATCTGAAGTTGATCTAAATATTTATAAATTCAAAGTAAATTTATTTTTAACACTTTAATGACTGGAAGCCTGAGCCCGGATTAAAAAAATTATTTATTTTTTTATTTTTTACTGTCATTGCTAAAAATAATAATAAATCAGAATCAATGTTATGAATTATTGACCTATTTAAAGCTCCGATTATTTCAGATCAAATTTTCCACTTTAAAAATGTTTTGGGGAAAATATTGCATACTTTGTGTTTTTGCCGTAAAAACATGATTTTCTTCAACAAAAAGGGCATTATAGCTAAATAAATAATTATATCTAAATAAATAAATAAAAAAACTTCAAACTTTTTATCGAAAAATAGATCTGAAGTTGATCAAAGATTCAAGCATGAAAAAAAACACTATTACATGACAATGTGCCCACGACCAAACATGAGGGAAGCCCTAAAGTTTAAAAAAACAACTAGAAATGGTATTTGTTTTGAAAATTAAAAATATAAAAATGGCCGCCACACGCTTTAATTCTAAGTGTGCGTTCCTCAGTGGCAAATGTTTGGACACCCTTGATGTAAACCACTGGATTATTCAGGATACATGTGACAATTACACCTTTTGGACACATAACATGGCTATTGTGAAGGTGGATGCTGTATTTTGCACATCTCACAGATGAACTTCCTGCAGGAAAAGTGGTCATTTAAACCCATGCAAAGTACAGTAACACCTTTGCCATTCATTGCAATGGTTGAAACGGCTTGAAAGGGGTCATAATATGATTTTTTTTTTTTACATTTAAAGCACTTCCATGTGTTCTACATAACATGTAATGGTGGCTCTTTGCTTGAATGTTGCATAGATTATGTTTTACAGACCGTCTTCAGGCCGTTTTGTGGGCGGTCTTATTTACGTGCCAAAGCCCCCTCTTTTTGATTGATTGATTGATACTTTTATTAGTATATTGCACAGTTCAGTACATATTCCGTACAACTGACCACTAAATGGTAACACCAGAATAAGTTTTTCATCTTTTTCAACCACGTTAATCAATTCTGCATCCTGTCCCGGTCAGCCATGTTGTAGTTTGTAGCGCTTCCATAACGAACCTACTGACATAAGTTACAAATATACGCTACTCTGTATTAGAAATAGCAACAGGAAAGAAAAGAATGAAATGTCAAAAGCGCAGTATTTTAGCATGCATGTGCATGTACGAGCCAGTCTGCCCCATAACAAGAGGATATATAAAAATGAGGAACTTATAAACTACAACGTCCGACTACAATTTGAAAAAGAAATGGTGGACTCGAACAGAGGTCTTTGGGTAAACTTCTACCATTTATGGAGGTATTGTCACGGCGCATGCACAATCCTGCGTGTAGTCTGCCGCAAGCTCTGCCGACAACTCTCGCTCTGCACGCATCGTGACCACACGCCTGCAAGACTGCAGACAATCGTCAATCAGCGCACTTGGTCCTGATTAGGGCAGGCAGCAAAAAGACAAGCGGACCCGAAGATCCAATGTCGGAACGTAGTTCAGTCTTGCAGTAAGCATCTCGTCTCTGGCTTCCCTCCTGCGCACTTGCTCTCTCAGTGCTTTCTCCGTTTCCATGCCTTATGTCGTTTGTGTTTCCAGTAGTGCTTCCCCTGTTTCCAGTGATAGAGCTGTGCGCCTTGACTGCTCTCGATCCTCGACCCCTGCTTGGACACGGACCTCGTTATTCTCTCCAGCCCCCGACCGTTTGCCTGCCCACGGACTGCCTTCTCGCCTAGCCCATTCATCCGCAGTGCGCTTTGTAATCCGGTGCACCCTGTGGCTGTTGATCAAGTATGCCTCGCATTCACTTGTGTGTGTACGTGTGTGCATGCTGTTTGTAAGGAGGGAAAACAGACGTGACGACAGGAAGTAGAGGACATTAAAGGCAGTGCCTTTAAGGCACACCCCCAATATTGTTCTCCGGGTAGAAATCGAAGAAATTTGGGAGAATGGTTGACCCGGGAGATTTTCGGGAGGGG
This sequence comes from Nerophis ophidion, assembly GCF_033978795.1. Classification (NCBI taxonomy): domain Eukaryota; kingdom Metazoa; phylum Chordata; class Actinopteri; order Syngnathiformes; family Syngnathidae; genus Nerophis; species Nerophis ophidion. The sequence goes on along the minus strand of NC_084621.1, from coordinate 29,437,293 downwards.
CATTGAAATCCGGGAGTCTCCCGGGAAAATCTGGAGGGTTCACAAGTATGCCTTAGTAGCTCACGTTTAAGTATTCTGAGCAGGGCTACAACTAACGATTATTTTGATAGGCAATTAGTCAACAATTATCTTAACAATTATCGGATAATGAAACGTCAACATATTTGAATGGCTTTTATTTTTGCATCGCCTTCTAATTCAGCTTAAGTTATTTTAGGCGTGTGCTTACTAAAAACAAAGATGGCTAATTCATTCATAAATATGTATTTTTACTGTAACTGTGCTGCTAATTTAGCTGTCACAAAATCACTAATAAAATACAAGAAAGAAAGGAAAGGCTAATTGCAAAAAAAAAAACTATTAACCTTGTTTGTGTATTAAAAAAACAAAGAACAAAACACAAACTCTAACTTCCCCAAAATGAAAAAACATTTTTTTGTGATGTTTGAAAATCTGCACACCGGTACATTGATTATTCATTAACTCTTGGCAGTTTTAGCAATCTAATGTGTAAAATTGTATCTTTAACTATCAAAATGTTGGCTATAAATTAGATTGTACAAACCCCGTTTCCATATGAATTGGGAAATTGTGTCAAATATAAATATAAATGGAATACAAAGATTTGCAAATCCTTTTCAACCAATATTCAATTGAATGCACTACAAAGACAAGATATTTGATGTTCAAACTCATAAACTTTATTTTTTTTTTGCAAATAATTAACTTAGAATTTCATTGCTGCAACACGTGCCCAAGTAGTTGGGAAAGGGCATGTTCACCACTGTGTTACATCATCTTTTCTTTTAACAACACTCAATATAACGTTTGGGAACTGAGGAAACTAATTGTTGAAGCTTTGAAAGTGGAATTCTTTCCCATTCTTGTTTTATGTAGAGCTTCAGTCGTTCAACAGTCCGGGGTCTCCGCTGTCATATTTTACGCTTCATAATGCGCCACACATTTTTTCCATAGGAGACAGGCCAGGAAAGTACCCGCACACTGTGGTAACACGTGCTGAATGTGGCTTGGCATTGTCTTGCTGAAATAAGCAGGGGCGTCCATGAAAAAGACAGCGCTTAAATGGCGCCTTCACAGATGTGTAAGTTAACCATGCCTTGGGCACCAATGCACCCCCATACTATCACAGATCCTGGCTTTTGAACTTTGAGTCGATAACAGTCTGGATGGTTCGCTTCCCTTTTGGTAAGGATGAAACCTTGTCGAATATTTTCAAAAACAATTTGAAATGTGGACTCGTCAGACCACAGAACACTTTTCCACTTTGCATCAGTCCATCTTCGATGATCTCGGGCCCAGAGAAACCGGCGGCGTTTCTGGATGATGTTGATAAATGGCTTTCGCTTTGCATAGTAGAGCTTTAACTTGCACTTACAGATGTAGCGACAAATTGTATTTAGTGACAGTGGTTTTCTGAAGTGTTCCTGAGCCCATGTGGTGATATCCTTTAGAGATTGATGTCAGTGTTTGATACAGTGCCGTCTGAGAGATCGAAGGTCACAGTCATTCAATGTTGGTTTCTGGCCATGCCGCTTACGTGGAGTGATTTCTCCAAATTCTCTGAACCTTTTGATGATATTATGGATCGTAGATGTTGAAATCCCTAAATTTCTTGCAGTTGCACTTTGACAAACGTTGTTCTTAAACTGTTTGACTATTTGCTCACGCAGTTGTGGACAAAGGGATGTACCTCGCCCCATCCTTTCTTGTGAAAGACTGAGCATTTTTTGGGAAGCTGTTTTTATACCCAATCATGCCACCCACCTGTTCCCAATTAGCCTGCACACCTGTGGAATGTTCCAAATAAGTATTTGATGAGCATTTCACAATTTTATTAGTATTTATTGCCACCTTTTCCAACTTCTTTGTCACGTGTTGCTGGAATCAAATTCTAAAGTTAATGATTATTTGCACAAAAAAAAAAGTTGATCAGTTTGAACATCAAATATGTTGTCTTTGTAGTATATTCAACTGAATGAGTTGAAAATGATTGGCAAATCTTTGTATTCAGTTTATATTTACATCTACCACAATTTCCCAACTCGTATGGACACGGGGTTTGTATGTTTAATAAAATACCTCCGCATTGATGCCTTATGTATGTTTTCCTGTGAGTGTTTGTTATTGTGCCTTTTTTTTACAGCATTGCAAATTGGTGCTGCTTTAAGTACTTGAATTGATGACAAAGTTTACCATGAATTGATTGATGTGGACCCCGACTTAAACAAGTTGAAAAACTCTTTCGGGTGTTACCATTTAGTGGTCAATTCTACGGAATATTTACTATACTGTGCAATCTATTAATAAAAGTTACATTTAATCAAAAATCTGGCTGACTTTGGCTAAAGTGATAGTAAAATTACAGTATTTTTCACACAACTTCATCTCACTCTTGTTAGTTTGCCGGTAAGGTACAAGCGAACACTCTTACCAAGGTTGTCCGACATCATGCCTCCGCTTTAAATGCTGGCGTATCACAGATGTGCTGCCATAGAAACAAGGTCCGCTTTGCAAAATGAGCCAGGGACTCATGTTTTTAAAAAGAATAAGAGGAACTTTAAATATACCTTCGAATGTTCTCATTCATCCAGGTCCTTGTCATCTCGGAGCGTTAGTGTTTTCCCTAAACCAATATTTTGGTAGTGGAAACACAAAAAGTTGCATTATTGGCCTTATTTTAACAAAACAATCTTAGGGTACGTTAAACATATGTTTCTTAATGCAAGTTTGTCTTTAAATAAAATAGTGAACATACTAGACAACTTGTCTTTTAATAGTAAGTAAGCAAACAAAGACTCCTAATTTAGCGGCTGACATATGCAGTAACATATTGTGTCATTTTCCATTCTATTATTTTGTCAAAATTAATAAGGACAAGTGGTGGAAAATTAATTAATCTGCTTGTTTATTTACTGTTATATGCTTACTATGTTTAACCTGTTCTATCTACACTTCTGTTAAAATGTAATAATCACTTATTCTTCTGTTGTTTGATACTTTACATTATATACATTTACCATTTAGAGGCGGTATAGTATACCGAATATGATTCATTAGTATCGCGGTACTATACTAATACCCGTATACCGTACAAACCTACAGGGCGTTTAATTGTTTGCACCTGGACTGTTTGGTTTGTTTTGGAAGACGTTTCGCTGCTCATCCGAGTAGGCTTCATCAGTTCATGCTCACAAACTTAGAATGGTCAGATCTAGTAAGAAACGGTTGGTACCAAAACCCCAACTATTTATATTCCAAAAACCAGGAGTGTGCGCCTGGGCAAGGATGGTTTTGCCCGATCGTAGTGAGAAAAACAAATGTTTTTATGCAAATGAGCAATCCTAACTGCCAAAGACAGAAAGTGAAATTTCCCCTCATTAGCATTGAAGTATTGTGTGGCGGGACGATCGATGTGGATCGACTACTACCAGTCCAAAATAGTCGGACCCCCCCGCGTTAGCATTCCATTCAGTTGTATACAAATGGCACACTGTGACCAGAATGTTTCTAACTCCTGTTATTTGTTGGAGGCTAAATTGCAGAGTATTTTAGGAATGGTTGAAAGGACAGTGTTGTATGTGGGAGACAGGTGGTGTCGCACACCACCTCCGCTGTTCAGGGATGGTTTTTCAACCTTGACATAGATGGTTTTTGAAGTATAAATATTTGGGGTTTTGGCACCAAGAATTTGGACAAGATCCGAACAATCTAAGGCCACGTCCACACGAACACGGATACATAATCAACGCATACTTATCCCTCTGCGTTAAGGCTTCTTGTCCACACACAAACACATACTTTTGTCTTTAAAAGTGCAGACTTTTACAAACGCTGGTCAAAATGTAGAGATCCAAAACTCTCCGCTGAGCGTATGCGGGTACACGGCACAAAACAGAGACTTGGGATGACGTCACGGTTGTACGCTGTCATTTCCAAGCTCAACAACACTGACTTGCTGCCTTTAAACACATAAGAGGATTTAATGTATCTTTGAACGTAAACATGCTGTTTTTTTTCACTCAACATTAATAAAAAAGACACATCAAAATGGCCGTTGCGATGCTCCCGTCGGCGCAAATGACAGTTGTTTTGGATACGATCGCTGTGGAACCTCGTCCTGATGGGACAACTTGACAAGCAAGACTTTTTGCTCTGTGTCATAAGAAAGTTGCAACGTTATCTTATGTTTTAGTCCTTGTTTAACGACAAATCATAAAGTTACCTTACGTGTCTTGCTTCCAGGTAAAAAAAAAAGATTTATAACAGCAAAACAAAGTCAAACATTTGAAAATGAATTAATGCACTCAGTACTTGGTTGGGAATCCTTTTGCATGGATTACTGCATCAATGTGGTGTTATAGATGTCCAGGATGCTTCAATAGCGGCTTTCAGCTCATTTGCATTATTGGGTCTGATGTCTTTCAGCTTCTTCTTCACAATACGCCACACATTCTCTATGGGGTTCAGGTCTGGGGAGTTGGCAGGCCAATCGAGGACAGTAATGCCATGGTCAGTACACCAGTTACTGGTGGTTTTGGCACAGTGGGCAGGTGCCAGATCATGCTGGACAATGAAATCCTGTATACACATGTACAATATCACTGTATCCATAATTAAATGGTTTATAATTCCCTTAAAAGGCTGAGTTGGCCACATGCGTGGACAGCACCTTTTAGCTCTTATTTACAAAATTGGGGTCTTATGGCCCTTATGGCCCTTATGTAGACACTTATACTGCTATCCGGTGGTGTCAGAAGAGTGTAACATGCAAAGGAATTTGGAAAAAAAAGTTTAAAAATGAGAATTAGCATGTCACTAAACATGAAGTACACGTTTCTCATCATATAAAAAGATGATTCTTAGTTTTTATTCTAATTAGGGTCCAATAAGCCCATATAGCAAAAAAAAAAGGCTTGGGCCTTATAAGAGGTTTACATGCAAATGGGTTTCACTTGCTCGTTAGTGAGTGCTGATTTTAGAAATAATGTGCACATGTAATACATCACCGTGTTGCTGACCACGTTATAATTCTATGAGTGTTGGGTTTCAGCAGCACGAGCGTGCATTCACTCTTTATTAATGTTCCCAGGGCTCTGTGTATGTGCAGGCTGGTTTTAAAGATAATGTACATGTCATTATCTAGTATATCAAAATAAACACAATAGGAGGTGTAATGCTGCACCAAGTCAGCTATTGCTGCTTTTTTCAGGCTTCTGATTGGACAAAATGTGCATGACAGCAGGTGTACGTGTTTGTGTGTAGACATAGACATTTTTGGCACTACACTTATGTGGATGGAGATTGTTTTAACCCCAAATATGTGATTTTGGAACTTTCTGTATTCATGTGGATATGGCCGGAGTCAATAAGCACGAACTGATAAAGCCTAATCAGATGAGTGAACAAACCAAGCAGTCCAGTTGCGAACAATTAAACACCCTCAGAACACACTTTTAAATGTTTTTTTTGCAAGTGGCAGCGCAGAACCGTTTTCGCCCCGAAAAACAAGAGCGATGACCCCAAGACTCTTGCCGGCAAATATAATTGTTGACAATCGTTGCACCTTTAATTGTGCGTTACGAGCTCGGTTGTGGAACACGATGTGCTCGTAGGTAGAGGGACAGCCCAGAAAGTCTGCGCTTTAGAAGCACGTGTCGCTCCCAGTCTGCCTCACTTCATCTGAAAAGGAACCGCAGTAACGTGAACACGTCCGCTTACGTTTTGCGGCCGCGAACGCTCATCAAAACTTTCCAGCCGTTAAAGAAAGCAAACCTCGGCGGTGGTGATAATAGCTCTTCAGACCTAACTGTGAGAACAATTGCTAGAAATACACACTCACACATACAGTACACTTAAATGCACACGCGGAGCTCTTTCAACGCTTGTTTGCAAAATATTCCAACCTAGCAGTTTGTTCATCACATCGCACGTACGCCGTCTTTCCACAAGGCCAAAAGCTACTGCGAGGAGAAGTTTCACTGGAAAGCATGAGTTAAGAGGAAGCCTCCAACAAGCTGTGCTGACAGACAACTTTGATGCCTGCTCAGAGACGGACATACCTTGCAACAACAAGCCGAACGCGGAGTTGAGGTGCAATAAACGCAAGCGGCCATGAGTTGGAATTTATGAAGTGGGACGACAGAATTCATACTTATCGCACTTTATTACTTACATAAGAAAAAAGAACAAATGCAGCCATTGGCTTTCGATAAAAACATAAGACTTTTATTAATATTATTCGGCCCCTCCAGGATTCTTCAGGATTTTATTAAAATTGTTGCAGCCTAAAATGGCTGAATTCATAGCAGCTTTTTTATTTAGAAAATTGCTGACTTTTTTTCCAATAACATTGAATCAAGTTGTGATGTTATGAATTTGTTACCAATGTTTTAGGTGTTGCTTGTAAACTTCATCTCAGAAAGCACAGGATTTCAACAAAAATTGGAAAACAAATACCGTATTTTTCGAAATATAAGTCGATCCGGAGTATAAGTCGCACCTGCCGGAGTATAAGTCGCATTTTTGGGGGAAATTTATTTGATAAAACCCAACACCAAGAATAGACATTTGAAAGGCAATTTAAACATAAATAAAGAATAGTGAACAACAGGCTGAATAAGTGTACGTTATATGACGCATAAATAACCAACTGAGAAGGTGCCTGGTATGTTAACGTAACATATTATAGTAAGAGTCATTCAAATAACTATAACATATAGAACATGCTATACGTTTACCAAATAATCCGTCACTCCCAATCGCTAAATCCCATGAAATCTTATACGTCTAATCTCCTACGTGAATGAGCTAAATAATATTATTTGATATTTTACGGTAATGTGTTAATAATTTCACACATAAGTCGCTCCTTAGTATAAGCCGCACCCCTGGCCAAACTATGAAAATTTTTTTGACTTATAGTCTGAAAAATATGGTACTGTATTGATGTTTTACTCATTTTGTCCCACACGAACTTGGGAGTAGACACTTGATGGCAGTATGGTTGTCTCGATACCAATACTTTAGTACCGGTACCAAAATATATTTTGATACTTTTCTATACTTTTCTATACTTTTATAAACCATTTTTTTACCAAAAAATGTTAGGGTACATTAAGCATATGTTTCTTATTGCAATCGTAGAACAATTTTGTCAGTACTAGACAAATTGTATTTTAGTAGTAAGTAAATGAACAAAGGCTCCTAATTAGTCTGCTGATGTATGCAGTAACATATTGTGTCATTTCTCATTCTATTATTTTGTCAGAATTATGAGGGACACGCGGTAGAAAATTAAATATAAATCAACCTGTTCATTTACTGTTAATATCTGGTTATTTTCCGTTTCAGCATGTATTATCTCCACTTCTGTTAAATGTAATAAACATGTATTCTTTGTTGTTTGGATACTTTACATAAGTTTTTGGTGATACCACAAATTTAGGTATCCTATCTGATACCAAGTAGTTACAGAATTATACGTTGGTCATATTCAAAGTCCTCATTTGTCCAGGGATGTATTTTTTGAGTTAATGAAGATATTATACATTTTAAAAGAAAAAGGAATTTGTGATGATAAAAAATATAGATGTAATCATAGTAGTATTGACTAGATATGCTCTTGTACTTACTATCATTACAGTGGATGTCAGGTGTCGATCCACCCATGGCATTTGTTTACATTGTGACGCTGGTGAGCTAGTGTTCTACAGTGTGTAGTGAACCATGTTTAGCTCTTCCTCGTCCAGCAGGGATGATACTTTTAAGAAACATACTTTATTTGTCACAATGGAGGCGAGGATTAGTGATTTAGAAGTATCTAAAAAACTGCTAATTGCGGATGGACACTAGCCACTAGCTAGCTAGCCATGTCTTAAAGCACCTCTTCCTGAGGGCGTTTCAATGTTATCCCTTCACCTTTATCGTTAGTTTTAAAGCCAAAATGCATTCGTTCTCTCTTTTCTGTCTACACACTGTCTGCTTGTGAGTACTCTGTGATTGTGTGCTGCCGAACATCCTCTTTTGCTCGTAAAAACAGCAATGTCACAACGCGCCATAATGTCTGTAAAAAAAAAAAAAAAAAAAAAATATATATATATATATATATATATATATATATATATATATATATGGCGAACTGGTACTTTTCAGTATAGTACCGTTTTTGTAAACTGTTGAGAGTGATTTATAGCGCACATTTTTGTTGGTAAATGAGAGACAATGAGAGATTATCATCACACTTCAACATATCTGCACATGAAAATTGGTTCCTAATCGTCTTACCCTGCATACATAGTTGAAATTAATAAACACATGTAAGTTGGAAGTAAGGCCACTTGTGTGTTTAATATTAACAAGACTTAGTGCTGTAGTAGAGGAAGCTCTGAGCTTCGTAGGAGGTCGACAATTGTGCCGCCTGAGCAAAAAAGTGTTCTCATATTGGTAGACATTGTTGTTCCTGCTTTGTCTAAACAAAACAACAAACATAAATTTTGATTAGAATTTTCAAATTCCTGGAGTAACTGATTAGCACAAACGTCTGTGTACCTGGGCCGATATTCGATAAGTCAATTAATGGAACGATAAACGAAGATGAACTCGATGAATCTACATGTACATGCGTTGTTACGGGCTGCAAGAGCCGTCTTTATTTGCATCAGTTTCAGCAGCTGCGGCCGTTTGTACTACACGCACATAAACATTAATAATGATAACCGCTTTTAAACTCCCGATGGTTATTATCGTATTAAATTAAAATTATCGAAAAACCGTGATTGAAAAGCACTCTTTGATAAAAGTATGGACTGAATAGCGTTTGCTTGCTCGCTCGCTTAAATGCTAACATGAAAACAAGAGACATTAACGTCTTTCTCCATTGAGAAACATCATACCCCAATCTAAGGCACAGTATTCACATTGAACATAAAGGCTGCACTGTCTATACACAAAGTTATCGATACAAACTCCACATTGTCGAGTTGACGGATAAGTGTTCAACAGTAAGTGAACTTGCGTCAAATCACCTAAACTGGAAGTAAAGCAAAGTCATCACCCAATTTGCATTTATTAAAAAAAACATTCAAATCTATTTACAAATAAAAATGGAAGAAAATAAACATAATTACAAAACGCCAGAATCATATTTGATGTTTCCTCAGCCAAGAAAGTGTTTATTTATTTATTTTTATTTTTTTTTAAAAATACAACTTGGTGAAAAGATTTTAGTGTGTGTATAAGTACTAGAGATGCGCGTATAGGCAATTATATCATCCGCAACCGCATCACTAAAGTCGCCATACACCCGAACCCACATTTTAGCAGAACCGCAACCGCCCGACACCCGCCCGTTGATGTATATCCGGAGTCTGCGACCTTTACCACTAAAAGAGCAAGTTTGACCCGTGTCACAAAGTAAAGAAGGCAATTGGAAACGCCAACGTTCTCGCGAATATCCAATGTTGATCGTTCAGATAACGGGAATAAGGGCGTCCTGTGAAGCCATTGCCTTTGACACCTTCAACAACATGTACAAACCGTTTGCCAGTCCAGCAACATGCTGTATGCAACTTACGCAAACACACATACAAGATTGAAGGGCATACTGGGTGATACAGAGTACACTAATGGTTGTGATATAAACAATTTTAACACTCTTACTAATATGCGCCACACAGTGAAGCCACACCAATTAAGAACGACAAACACATTTCGGGAGAACATCCTCACAGTAACACAACATAAACGCAACACAACAAATACTCAGAATCCTTTGAATCCATGACACTGCCTGAATATACTTTACACCCCCGCGCCCCCAACCCGCCCACCTTACCGGCGCACGGGGTTTGCTGCTAGTGGGGTGTATAATTTAGTCAGGTTTGGTCATGGATGCAAAGGATTCTGGGTATGTGTTGTGTTGCGTTTATGTTGTGTTACTGTGAGGATGTTCTCCCGAAATGTGTTTGTCATTCTTGTTTAGTGTGGCTTCACAGCGTGGCGCATATTAGTAAGAGTGTTAAAATTGTTTATATCACAACCATTAGTGTACTCTGTATCACCCAGTATGCCTTGCAGTCGAGTGCGGGTGTCAGTGGAAGCCACACACAACATATTGCTGGATTTGCAAGTAAATTGTACATGTTGTAGAAGGCGTCAAAGGCAAAGGCGTCATAGCCCGCCCTAATATTTATTAACTGGGTGACCGCCGGCAGACATACTTGAGAATGTTTACGCCAACTAATGTCTTCTTCGCTTGTGACACGGGTCCAAAATGGCTCTTCGAACGGTAAAAGTTACCGTTCTCTGAACCATGTATATCATATATTTCCAAATGGATCAACCGCCACCCACCCGAATCTATTTAAAATCTATTTTTTTGTCATGTCACCCGCCCGACCAGCGGTTTATCCGCGGACTCCGCGGATGAGACCGCAAACCGCGCATCTCTAATAAGTAATTTTTGAGCACATTCAGCAATACAGTGATACTATTGCTAACCATTACAGAGAGTATATTTTATCATTTGTTTTATTTAACTTGGATATTTCAAAGTTTACAATTCAATTAGTTTATTGTATTTGAAAGGGTATACGTGCATTATCATTATTTATCATTACATCAGTGGTTGATTTGCTCTCAAAATAATATCTTTTATCTGCAATAATTTGTAGGTCAGCATATCGTGCAGCACAATTAGTTATCGGCCCAGGCCTGAACGGCAAAAATCACTTTGGTCCAGGCTTTGTTTTCTTGCATAACACATTGGATTCTCATAAAACATCCAAGCAAAGAAACTGTGCTTTCATCTGCTGTCCAAAGACCATAACAAGACGACACGTGCTAAGAAATATTGATACATGGACTACACTGACTGGAAAGTCTGCAAGGAATTGGTTCCAAGGACAAGGTGACAAATCACAGCTCACCAGGAACCAAAATATGGAAACTGAAATGATCCGCGTGTTTATTTGTGTGATAGCTCTTGACTGGATGCTGTCCAAAAGCCAGGGAGTCGTCGCAGTTGTCCAGTGTTTGGCCAAAGCCCTTGCACTTGTGCAACATGTGCTGAGTATCAGCCTCCATTTTCCAGACTATTCCATGAGAGCGAAAACTCCAGATGTGTGAAACCGGACTCCGGGAATGACAAAAACCCAAACTTTGCTCAGCTTGCTGGATTAAAAACGACCGGCAAGTCATCTTCCAAGATGGAAGTTACGTTAGGGAAGAATTTGCTCATGTGGAAGATTGTTGGTTTGTAAACAACTCAATCACAGCCAGTGAGAGGAAAACGTTGCATGCTTGTTTTGCCGCTCACGTTGAAGAGTTTATGACCACCCAGCTTCTGCAGAGATTATGTGCTAATTTCATCGTAGGTTGTTTTCATGGAGCTCACCTTCTTCCCAGGGTTCTTGTACTTACATTTACATAAACCCGGAGGGGGAAATCACTTTTACGTCTATTCAGACCAAAGAAAATGCAACCAGATGCCTTGAATGCCACCTTAAAGTAGCAGTAGAGTGGAAAAATAAGTTGCCTTTATATTGAAGCAATTATCACATATATCTGATTTATGACACCAAAAGACTTCCAAAGTTGGTGAATAAATAGATATGATCAAAATAGTATCAATCTCAGAGATTCCTGAGCCATATTGAGTGATAATGACGAAGCCAATAACGCGTTTCGCGACGTAGCGTTGGGAACCACAGATCCCTTCCCCATCAACAACATCCTCAGACTTTGTAAGCGGCAACAATGATTAATTTGGGGAAAATAATGACTTATATTTTTGATCCCGGACACAAAGAGTATGAGCAATAAGTTTTAAAAGCCGACTGCTAAACAGATGTCGCTTCATTGTGACATAATAGCATTCGCATCGCTGCTCCTCTTGCCTAAACGCCGCACTGAGTTGCAGAATTGGGAGACGATCGGGAGCACCAAAACAAGCTTGCTAGTTATCTAACCATCTAGCTCTCTTACTTATTGTCTCCTGCGTTGATGGCTGTCGACTTAGCTACTAATCATATTTGGATGATTACAATCCGAACACTGAGTTCCCAACCAGTTGTAATTCGAGAGTATTTATTAGTAGTAGAAGGGATATTATTGACATGATGAATGTAAACAGACGTTACAACAAAGGAAGTATATTACCAAAGGGGGCGTGGTTACAGGATAATCTAGCATGCATGTTTTATAATTTCCCAATATATTTTGAATGATAATAAAGTTAGTAAATTATCTACTAAAACAAAAAAAAATAGGTGGTACATATGAGTGTCAAAAAGACAAGAGAGGTCAATAGATGATAATCAGTCTAAAGGTATAATATGGTGCAGAATTGTTGTCTTGATTAAAAAAAAAAAAATGTGTGGTTTGCATGGTGAGAGAAATGTTCTTTTTTTTTTCTCTCAATTTTCGTCTTTTTTTCCTCAAAGTGTGCTCACATCCCAAATGCATTGTATTGTGTTAGATCAACAAATTAGCATACAGGGTACACCGTCAGTGGCAGAGGCGTTAGTGCGTCTGCCTCACAATACGAAGGTCCTGAGTAGTCCTGGGCTCGGGATCTTTCTGTGTGGAGTTTGCATGTTCTCCCCGTGACTGCGTGGGTTCCCTCCGGGTACTCCGGCATCCTCCCACTTCCTAAAACATGCAGCTGGGGATAGGTTGATTGGCAACATTCAATTGGCCCTAGTGTGTGAATGTGAGTGTGAATGTTGTCTGTCTTTCTGTGTTGGCCCTGCAATGAGGTGGCGACTTGTCCAGGGTGTAAGCGCCTTCCGCCCGATTGTAGCTGAGATAGGCACCAGTGCCCTCTGCGACCCCAAAGGGAATAAGCGGCAGAAAATGGATGGATGGTTGGTACACCGTCAACAATATCACTATGCGGTAGGGCTGGGCGATATCGACGAAAAATTATATCTAGATATATTTTTGCTTAAAGTCGATATTCGATACATAGCTTGACATTTTTCGGTGAAAGTATACATCAAAACATATTCATTTTTGAGCGAGATTCACTGAAATTGAAGTGAATGACAACTAGAGATGCGCGGTTTGCGGTCTCATCCGCGGAGTCCGCGGATAAACCTCGGGTCGGGCGGTTGACATGAGAAAAAAATTGATTTTAATTAGATTTTGGCGGGTGGCGGTTGAACCATTCGAAAATATTATATATACTGGGATCGGTATCCTTTGCCATTCAAAGAGCCATTTAAGACCGGTGTCATAAAGAGAAGAAGACAATAGGAGACGCTATTGTTCTCTTGAATAACTGCCGGCAGTCAACCAGATAATAAGTGTTAGGGCGTGCTATGAAGCCATTGGCTTTGTCGCCTTCTACAACATGTACGTTCTGCTTGTCAGTCTAGCATCATGTTGTGTGTGGCTTCCGCAGACACACGCACACGACTGCAAGGCATACTGGGTGACACAGAGTATACTAATGGTTGTAATATAAACAATTTTAACACTCTTAGTAATATGCGCCACGCTGTGAAGCCACACCAATTAAGAACGACAAACACATTTCGGGAGAACATCCTCACAGTAACACAACATAAACGCAACACAACAAATACCCAGAATCCTTTGTATTCATGACTATTCCTGACTATTTTACACACCCCGCGAGCAGCAAACCCCCCTCCCCCCCAAGATGTACCACGGATACAAACGATTCTGGGTATTTGTTGTGTTGCGTTTATGTTGTGTTACTGAGAGGATGTTCTCCCGAAATGTGTTTGTCAATCTTGCATTGTGTGGCTTCACAGCGTGGCGCACATTAGTAAGTGTTAAAGTTGTTTATATCACAACCATCGGTGTACTCTGTATCACCCAGCATGCCTTTCAATCTTGTATGTGTAATTGCGGAAGCTGCACACAACATGTTCCCGGACCAACAATCGGTTTGTACATGTTGTTGAAGGTGTCTAAGGCAATGGCTTCACAGCACGGCCATATTCTTGTCATCAGAATGAACGCTATTGGATAGTCGCGAGAACGTTAGCGGCTCCAATTGTCCTCATTACTCTGTGAAACAGGTTTAAATAGTTTTGTGTGTGGTAAAGGCGGCCAACCTCTGATGTATTTCAGCGGGCGGTTGGTGAGCGGGTACGGTCCTGATAAAAAGTTGGTTCAGGTGGACGGCGGGTGAATGACGACTTTGGTGATGCGGTTGCGGATGATATAATTGCCTATTCGCGCATCTCTAATGACAACTGTACTGTAATAAAGCACAGAAAATAAACTGTTTAAGTAACACAGAAGTACATAACAAATGAAACAGAAAAATATTATTTGTACGTTAAATAAATAACATAGCTGTGCAAATAATACAAGTATCAAACTCCAATAAAAAATTTATTTGCAGGCAGGCACTTTTTAATTCCCAGTTGACGATGTAATGGACTGTCACACACGTACAGTTCTGTGGTCCGACGAGAAGTGGTCCGCGCAAAGTAAGTGATTTTACTTAATTGTGTGGTTATGATCTTCTTCGCTTTGTCGTACATTTTACTTGAAAATTCTCTCTTCTCCGACTCTTTTGTCGTCATTTGAGATGTCTGTTGTGATTTCACTTCCTGGTTCGAACACCAGCCCTACCTTGCCTCAGATTGGCCTTTCCGTAATGTTTTGCCCTACTCTTAACCAATCGTGACCCATCATTTCAAACCAACCAACCAATCATGGATTTTCTTGTACGTAAACCAACCAATCATTGATCTTTCCCATATATTTTGCACCCTGCCCGTGGAGTTGCACTAGTCCAGTTCTTTCTCTTTTTTCTTTCTCTTTCTCTACCACCTCCTCTTCTCTTCTCTTCTCTTCTCTTCTCTTTTCTCTCTCTCTTCTTTTGTAGCATATATTTTCAAGTATTTTTTATAAATCATATATATATTTTCATGAATGAGTACATCCCTTCGGCCACTGTGTTCAATGGAGAAGTCTGATCTACAAAATTTGCAGGCAGCATACCCCTTTCCCTTCGAGCTGTCCTGTTTGAACTGAAATTATTTTTTCCAATCATTTTGGAACTTGTAATGTACTTCTTCTTCTTACTCGTCGTCGCCATGTCTCTTCTTCGTTCTTCTGCTTCGTCTCTGTTATGATTTTGGACATTACTACTTGCCGTAGTTTTGAAGCAATGCATGTTGGGAATCTGGATGTTGTGTGTCAGTGTATTAACGCGCCGGCTGGAATAAGCACACGCTGAAAAATAACTCCTTGCCTGCCTACTTTATGGGTTATAGATAAACCTATGGATAACAGAGACATATATAATAGTCTCCTTTTCAGGTGAGAGAGGACGCTTGTTGTCCGAGTGGAAGTCAGGAGAAATTCGAGAGAAAGGTTGCTCCGGGAGATTTTCAAGAGGGGCACTGAAATTCGGGAGTCTCTCGGGAAAATCGGGACGGTTGGCAAGTATGGTAGCGGGTGGTGTCACTGCTGATTGCACAGTCAGGCTTCATATTTGCTTGTGTTTTGTTGTGGGTCAGTGCAGTGGGGGGGGAGACGACAAGTACCGTTTGAAAAGGGTGAAGGGAGGGGTTTAATAGCCCTTGGACTATTGCGGGGGAGAACAAGAAACACAACAAATAAGAAGTGTTTGGTCATTGTAACGTGAAAAAAATTATATGGATATTTTCTTAATTCATATCTTGTTTAAAAATATATCGATATATCTTACAAACTCAATATATTGCCCAGCACTACTACACTGTATGAAGGCCTTCAAAGGGAACCTTGTGGCTTTCTGCAAAATAAACTTTCAAGCTATTCGGTTCCACCAGTTTATTCAGCACGGGGACAACCGTCAGGATTTATCCTGGAGAAAAAGGTCGGGAGTGTGCTGAAACCGCAGAGACGGCACTTGTCCCTAATCTCCCTTGACCTAGGGTGCAACTCCAAGGGTGTCACAGCAAGAGCTTCACCGGACGGTGTACGGTTTCCCCTGTCTACCTTTCAGACCTTGATGTGAACAGGTCTGGGAGAATAGACCACTGGGGTCGCTTTCACTGCCTCCCCTACCCAACTCCCTCATCTCCATTCTCTCCCTCTCTTTTCGTCCTGGCTGGCTAATCTCCTCTCAGGTTTAGGATTCCTGGGACGGGCTCTTTGAGTAGGAGGAAATATGGTGTTGGGTAAACATCAGGGCTCTCAGTGCAGGGATTACAGCAGCCATACATCACCGTGACAACTCGCTTTTCAGCGGATGACAAACGGCCAGGACCGTGCATGGCGAGGGATCCAATGACACTTCCTATCGCCATAGTGCATACCAACGCCGTCTACACAACACGGTGTCAGTTTGGTGGTGGGGGGAGTTAACTTTGGTAGGTTTGTGGTTGTCACACCTGATGTGTGCGAGCGCCTTCAGAGGGACAACCACGCAAAGAGGAAAGTACTGCACCCCAATTGTTCAAAGATGTCCGACCATTGACCGCCTCGTTGGACAACATCTGCTTTATTTTAGGCATGTAACGGCAGGGCTGTACGGTGCGACAAATTTACTCGCAAATGCGCCTTAAAATAGACCTGTCGCCCATGAGCGAATTGGGATTTCAACCCTGTCAAAGCATTTTCATCCAAATTTGATCAAACTAGAGTCACATTTTTGTCCATCTATATAGCATGTTTGAAATAAACTTAAACCAATGGACAAGTGATTAACACGGAAGTGTCACTGATTACGCTGTGCGCGTACCTCTCTCCGTGCCCCGCTCCTCCTATTTCACACACTCGGCCTACCAACATGGAAGACCCTGGACAGGGTCTTAGTTGGAGGACCTGGTCAGACAACCTTTTTTTCACCACCTTAAAACTTGACACAAACTGCACATGGCGCTAGTAACTATGCAGTTCGGAGGGAACGTTGAACAACAAATCAACAAGTAAAGTGCCAAACATCCAAACAATACCCCGTCTGTTGTCAAGTACATACAGCCATGGAAGCACATTCAATCTGTTCGTTAATCAGAGGTAGCGCAATCCAGTGAAAAGTTCAAAAGAGCATCCGTCGGGGCCAACAAATTGCCGCTGCTAGCCTGCTAAGCTAACAAAAACAGCTCAGGCTAAAATGGCTGTGAGACTCACACACACACTGCTCTCGTATGAAAATGATCTCAACTGCATAATGCCAGATATTTGAAGTACTTTCTTTAGTAATTAATTATGGGTTAGTGGTTAATGATTAATTAATGTTGAATGGGTTAGTTTATGGGCCAAACTATATTGGAATATGAGTTTTGATCCATGTCGCCCAGCCCTACACTTGTGTTAGCTTAGATGAGGGATGTTAATTGTGTTTGAGCGTTCCAGTAAGCTTTATGATGCCTTTGTGTTTACATGTATTAGTGTACATGTGTGCCTTGTTCGAGTGTTAATAATGAAACTAGTATTGTTTTGCATTGCTACTAAATTGTTTCTGTGCTACACAAAAATGTCTGCTACTAATTTTTGTTCATTTAGTAGCACCGGTGCTAATAGTGAAAAAGCTAAGCATGCAGCCCTGAAACGGTATCAAAATCAAAATCTCACGGTACGATATGATCATGGTATAAAGCCCACGGTATGATATTATTGTGGTATATGTCCAAAAAAAAAAAAGGGACTTAAAAATGTTAAGTGCAAAATAAAGTGTCAGGAATGTTTAGGATGAACACACTCACTGTAATTGAACACGAACATAATACTCAGATCTTATCATGTTTATTACTCCAAACAAGTGTATATAAATCCATCCATCCAT
The DNA here is from genome assembly GCF_033978795.1 of Nerophis ophidion. Classification (NCBI taxonomy): domain Eukaryota; kingdom Metazoa; phylum Chordata; class Actinopteri; order Syngnathiformes; family Syngnathidae; genus Nerophis; species Nerophis ophidion. The sequence goes on along the minus strand of NC_084621.1, from coordinate 29,419,517 downwards.
TTTCTACCGCTTATTCCCTTTAGGGGTCGCGGGGGGCGCTGGCGCCTATCTCAGCTACAATCGGGCGGAAGGCGGGGTACACCCTGGACAAGTCGCCACCTCATCGCAGGGTCAACACAGATAGACAGACAACATTCACACTCACATTCACACACTAGGGCCACTTTAGTGTTGCCAATCAATCTATCCCCAGGTGCATGTCTTTGGAAGTGGGAGGAAGCCGGTGTACCCGGAGGGAACCCACGCATTCACGGGGCTGACATGCAAACTCCACACAGAAAGATCCCGAGTCCGGGATTGAACCCTGACTACTCAGGACCTTCGTATTGTGAGGCAGACGCACTAACCCCTCTGCCACCGTGAAGAGGGGTTATCAAGGTTATCAGACTATTTAACGTTTATTAATGTGAATACATCACACATTGATTATTGGCCTCGCTGGCATAAACCATATTTTCCGAGTGATGGTTAATCAAGTATAGCTTCTCATATTACTTGTGTTTCCTGCAGTGCAGTGTCACCAAACTTAGCGCATTTTCTACTTAAAACACGGATAACAAATCCATTTTAACCACGAGGTGATTCAATGTTATTGAAAAAAACAAACAAAAAAACCCCCCAAAAAAACCAAAGGTTAAAACATCCCGTCATCCCGCTTTATGTGTCGTCTTGGAAACGCTCCAGACGAAGGCTTTGCCTTGCAGTACGCCGACCAAATAGATTATGCTTTGGCCAGGTTTTGTTTGTCTGTCTGTTAGCAACATAACTCAAAAAGGTATGCAAAGATTTAATTTAAAACTTAAGGAAAATGGCGTAAAAAAAACCCCTCCTTAACAACCTGCCACACACGGACCTCGCATACTTGCGCTACGCAGGGAATTTTGTGAGATGTACAGTAGTTTACTTCCAGACCGACTGACCAAATTTCCATTTCATACTGCTACATGTCACGGCATTATTGTGATGATTTTGATACCAAAATACCGCGGTATTTATAAGTCCGTTACACCCCTACTTTATTTGTCTCGAAATGTTATTGTCTACAACAAATTATTGTCCCCAACCTCAAGTAAGAACAAATACAACCTCTAAAGCCACACAATCTATTGCAGGATACGAGTCACTTTCCAATGTCCTCTTTTTCAAACTATTTCTTTCAAAAGAATCTAAAGAAACACTCTGCCAGGCCCTGTCTCCCAATGGTAAAATAAAATCCTGAATCCAGACAGTAACCTGGATCACTCCCAAAATGGAATCACTTGTTCCCTATCCAACTTCTCACATTTCCTGCAAGTTTAATCAAAATCCGCCTGTAACCCCAGCGGATACATACAGAATTAATCGAAGCATAAATACAATTTTTATGTCCGTGCATGTTTGTTTTGCTCATCTGTTCACTCTTAGCTCGGGCCACAGCACCTGGGTACGTTTGTTCTGTAGCCGAATTAAATGAACACTCCACTCTCCCTGTCTCTGTGGGTGTAGGCAGGGATGCTAGCACACACTAGAGATCGACAGATTATCGGCGCCGATATTTGGCATTTTGAGGTACAGTACCGGCCAAACGTTTCAACACACCTTCTCATTCAATGCGTTTTCTTTATTTTCATGACTATTTACATTGTAGATTGTCAGTGAAGGCATTAAAACTATGAATGAACACGTGGAGTTATGCACTTAACAAAAAAAGGTGAAATAATTAAAAAAATATATATTCTAGTTTTGATTGATGATAAATTTAACTGGAAATCTCATTAAAAATATACAACATGAAGTAGCAAGAAACACGTCAATAATGAATAAAGCTAAGCCTTCCGCCCGATTGTAGCTGAGATAGGCACTAACGCCCCCTGCGACCCCAAAGGGAATAAACGGTAGAAAATGGATGGATGGATGTTCTAGACCAAAAATAACTTCATATTCTTTACTGCTCGCTAGTGTTACCATATCTGAGTTACTGTGTAGACATATGGGGAAATAATTACAAAAGCACACTTCATTCACTAACAGTCTTACAAAAAAGATCAGTTAGACTAATACATAATGTTGGATATAGAGAACATACAAATCCTTTATTTATTGAATAAAAAATACAAAAATTCCACAACATAGTGAATTTGCAAACAGCTAAAATTATACACAAAACAAACTATAACCTGCTACCCAAGAATATACAATTATTCTCAACAAAAGAGGACAAATATAATCTTAGTGAAAAATGTAATTTAAAATATTTGTACGCAAGTACAACACTTAAGACCTTCAGTATATCAGTATGTTGACTTAAATTATGGAATGGATTAAGCAAAGCAATCAAACCATGTACTAATATGATCCACTTAAAGAAACTCTTCAAACTTAGTGTTTACAAAGAAGAATTATGATAAACATTCTGAATTTATTCATCCATCCATTCTTTCATTCTCAAAATATTCTTACTTATCTCATCGTACGGAATATAATTTACTTCATCAATTATTTATTTATTTATTTTAATTTTGATACTTATGGGGTATATTGTGAATAAATTGAGAACAGGAATTGAACACAAGTTTTAGCAACTGTTCAGTAAAAGAAAAGGGGTAGGATTAAATAAGCTCTGCTTCTTCCTACTCCTTTTCGAACATGTTGAAAAGAGAAACTGGAAATTGTGATGTATCATGTATTCTTGCATGTTCGAAATAAACTCCAACTCAACTCAACTCAACTCAACACAACAGTTTTCATAATGTGCCAGACATTTTCAATGAGAGACAGGTCTGGACTACAGGCAGGCCAGTCTAGTACCCGCACTCTTTTACTATGAAGCCATGCTGTTGTAAAATGTGGCTTGGCATTGTCTTGATAACATTGCTTGGATGGCAACATACTGTAAATTCCTCCAAAAATAAATGTTTTTGTCTAATCTTGAATGGGATTGTGCTGAAAATCTAATTTCCCCTCTTGGATTAATAAAGTACTATCTAATCTAACCTAATCTAATGTACCTTTCAGCATTAAAGGCCTACTGAAACCCACTACTACCAACCACGCAGTCTGATAGTTTATATATCAATGATGAAATATTAACATTGCAACCCATGCCAATACGGCCGGTATAGTTTACCAAATTCCATTTTTAATTTCCCGCGTAGTTTCCTGTTGAAAGCGTCGCGGAATGATGACGCGTATGATGATGCGTGTTTGTGACGTTATTGGTTGGAGGGGACATATTAGCCCAGCACCACTTACGGCTAAAAGTCATCTCTTTTCATCGCACAATTACACAGTATTCTGGACATCTGTGTTGCTGAATCTTTTGCAATTTGTTCAATTAATAATGGAGAAGTCAAAGTAGAAAGAAGGAGGTGGGAAGCTTTTAGCCTTTAGCCACACAAACACACGGTAATTCCTTGTTTAAAACTCCCAGAGGTGAAGCTTTACTATGGATCAGAGCGGTCAAGCGAACATGGATCCCGACCACTTGTCAACCGGCAGTTTTTGGTGAGAAAATTGTGGTAATAAGTCTCCTCTTACCGGAGATCAGCGGAGCTTCTGTCCTGCTGCAGCTTTGTGACTTCCCTCAACACTTCCCTCAACACACCTGTCAACACACCCGTGGCCACACTCCTCTGACTATCAGGTACTATTTAACTCACTAAAACACTAGCAACACAATAGGCAGATAAGGGATTTCCCAGAATTATCCTAGTAAATGTGTTTAAAAACATCTGAATCGCTCTCACTGCAATCGCCTTTTTTTTTTTTAACTTTTTTTTTTTTTCCTAGTCCTTCACTCTAAATTTCCTCTTCCACAAATCTTTCATCCTCGCTCAAATTAATGGGGAAATTGTCGCTTTCTCGGTCCGAATAGCTCTCGCTGCTGGAGGCTCACATTATAAACAATGTGAGGATGTGAGGAGCCCTACAACCAGAGACGTCACGCGCACATCGTCTGCTACTTCTGGTAAAGGCAAGGCTTTTTTATTAGCGACCAAAAGTTGTGAACTTTATTGTCGATGTTCTCCACTAAATCCTTTCAGCAAAAATATGACAATATCGCAAAATGATCAAGTATGACACATAGAAGGGACCTGCTATCCCCATTTAAATAAGATCTCATTTCAGTAGGCCTTAAATGGTGACTTCACTGTGTAAGTTACCAATGCCTTGGGCACTAATACACCCACATACCATCACAGATGCTGGCTTTTGAACTTTGCGCTTATAACAATCTATATGGTTCTTTTCCTCCTTGTTCCGGAGGACACAATGTCCACAGTTTCCAAAAAAAAATAGAAATGTGGACTCTTCAGACCCCAGAACTGTTTTACACTTTGCATCAGGCAAAGCTGGCGTCGTTTCTGGGTGTTGTTGATAAATGGCTTTCACTTTGCATAGTAGAGTTTTAACTTGCACTTACAGATGTAGCGACAAACTGTAGTTACTGACAGTGTTTTTCTGAAGTGTTCCTGAGCCTATGTGGTGATATCTTTTACACACTGATGTCGGTTTTTGATGCAGTACCGTCAGAGGGATCGAAGGTCACAGGCATTTAATGTTGGTTTTCAGCCTCGCTGCTTACGTAATATGAAGGTGATTAACGCGTGTCCTTTCAACATTATTAGGTGTCGTGAAAAGAAGTGGAGTGCTAATATTATCGAACTTTCTAACAAAGATGCGTGCGGTGACGCTGGAGTCTTTGAATGCGAGTCATGTAACGTCATGTCTCGTCAAAATAGGAACATAGAGTGCAGATGTCCACCAAGGCCAATGTAACAATCGTGTAGCTGTAGTTTCTGATCAAACATGAAAAGCAACCACGTCCATTTTGGCAAAAGCATCTTGGCAGACGCGTTAAATGAAAAATAAATGTGGTCTTTTGTGGTTAGTGCTGATTGTTTTAAGTAACTCAAAGTGAAAACAACATTCTTTGCTGGAACATCTGGAAGAAATCATCTTTTGACGTCATCATAAAACAGCAATGTATCCAAGTGTGTCGTTTGTTTAATCTGCTAGTGTTTTGCCACAGTGACTTATCTTCATCCTCTCCCTTCCCTTCCCCCCGTGAAGCATTGGTACTAATTATCAGCATTAGTCTCCATAATTGAGACGAGGAGCATCATGTCCAACGTCTGATCAAACTCAGATGTGACCACAGAGAAGGGAGACCACGTTTTTGTCTTATCATTCCTTTTGAATGGAGGAGAAACCTCCTTGAACGTCTCCTTCCTCGACGCCAAATGTGTTAACCTTTGACTTATGGAGACGTGCTTCGGCTAGGCTGCCTCATGTCCACACCACTGTCGAAGGTAAATCAACATGAACGCCACCAAAGCGGACAGATATCCTTTGATATTTCTCACTTGCTTGGATGAGTAATTCCATTTCACAATCCTGCTATTACCCAGCAATGACTTGCAGGTCGGCCGCATCCAACCGTCCATCCCAGACAGTCCAACCTACAGTACTCATGCGCGGGTCAAAGTGCTCTAAAGTGAAAGCAATTCAACATCCCCCTCCGCCCTTTGAACTTCACTTCAGCACACCGAACCCAAATGGAGGGAGGTTAAGAGTTTACAATGGTTTGGAAGCGCCAACGCATCTAATGGAGAGTTGGGACGTTGATAAAAGACAGCAGGCATTAAAGCGTGACAAGGCACAGAAACAAGACATGTTTTGTTTGGCTCCTTCTAAAGGATGCATTCCATGGCAACAACGAGCTTGCTCACATGAAAGAAGCGGCGCAGACTAAAGAGCTTACCTTTGACTGCTGCAGATGGACGCCGTACAAGAGAATGTTCCGCAGTTTGGCTGCAGAAGCCAATTCCATGATGGCTGCTGGCTCTGAAGCTCCTCCATCCAAAGTGCTTACATTGACCTATCAGAGGAAACAATATTTTGCAGTCGCACTCAATATATAAGTACAGAGACTGAAGCCCTAAATTTGATTTTTTTGCCCTCAAGTGACACAGATCATAATTTTCTGCCAGTCTACAAGCTCCAAAGTGCTTCGAAACTAATCTCTTGACATCAGATTCAGGCCACATCAGGCAGTCGTCCTGAATCCGATCTTTTCAAATGTGACAGCAGTCTGAACTCAAAGCGACCTGAATGTGATTTTTTTTCGTCAGCTTTGGGTGAGCTACATCACTCGTGTGAGCCGGACAAGGCAGTCGCCAGCAGAAGTGGATACTTCATTACAACATCCGGTTCCGGTTTTTGTATTTAAGACTGAATTTTCGGTGCATCACTTGTCAATAGTGCACAAATAATAGGCCATATGTACACCTGAATGTCCCCAACACGGTGTAGCAATACACAAAAGCACATAAAAGGCTCATCCATTATATACCCTTCAATAATAATAATTTTTCAATCATATCATATGCACAAAACCCAAAACCAGTGAAGTTGGCGGCGTTTGTGGGTGTTGTTGATAAATGGCTTTCAATCATGGTCAAATTTGAGATCAGACTCCCGGGATCACCCGGGAAGAGCTGGACAAAGTAGCTGAGGAGAGGGAAGTCTGCGCTTCTCTGCTTAGGCTGCTGTCCCCGCGACCCAACTTCAGATAAGCGGCAGAAGATTGATGGATGGACGAGTCTTCTAGCCAACAAAGTACACACCCCGTTTCCATATGAGTTGGGAAATTGTGTTAGATATAAATATAAACGTCAATAATATCATCAAAAGGTTCAGAGAATCTGGAGAAATCACTCCACGTAAGCGGCATGGCCGGAAACCAACATTGAATGACCGTGACCTTCGATCCCTCATATGGCACTGTATCAAAAACCGACATCAATCTCTAAAGGATATCACCACATGGGTTCAGGAACACTTCAGAAAACCACTGTCACTAAATACAGTTTGTCGCTACATCTGTAAGTGCAAGCTAAAGCTCTACTATGCAAAACAAAAGCCAACAACAACTAGAAACGCTGCCGGCTTCTCTGGGCCCAAGATCATCTAAGATGGACTGATGCAAAGTGGAAAAGTGTTCTGTGGTCTGACGAGTCCACATTTCAAATTGATTTTGGAAATATTCGACATCGTGTCATTCGGACCAAAGAGGAAGCGAACCATCCAGACTGTTATCGACGCAAAGTTCAAAAGCCAGCATCTGTGATGGTATGGGGGTGCATTAGTGCCCAAGGCATGGGTAACTTAGACATCTGTGAAGGCACAGTTAATGCTGAAAGGTACATACAGGTTTTGGAACAACATATGCTGCCATCTAAGCGCCGTCTTTTTCATGGACTCCCCTGCTTATTTCAGCAAGACAATGCCAAGCCACATTCAGCACGTGTTACAACAGCTTGGCTTCGCAAAAAAAGAGTGCGGGTACTTTCCTGCCCCGCCTGCAGTCCAGACCGATCTCCCATCGAAAATGTGTGACGCATTATGAAGCGTAAAATACGACAGCGGATTGTTGAACGACTGAAGCTCTACATAAAACAAGAATGGGAAATAATTCTACTTTCAAAGCTTCAACAAAAAGTTTCCTCACTTCCCAAATGTTTATTGAGTTTTGGTAGAAGAAAAGGTGATGTAACAGAGTGGTGAACATGCCCTTTCCCAACTACTTTGGCACGTGTTGCAGCCATGAAATTCTAAGTTAATTATTATTTGCAAAAAAAACTAAAGTTTATGAGTTTGAACATCAAATATCTTGTCTTTGTAGTGCGTTCAACTGAATATGGGTTGAAAGGGATTTGCAAATCATTGTATTCTGTTTTTATTTACATCCAACACAATTTCCCAACTCATATGGAAACGGCATTGTAGTAAATGCTACCAAATTTTTCTTGGATTTGTTAAGAGACACCTCCGATTTTCTTCCCGAGGAGATAGAGTAAAATCTAGGCTGGTATCGCCGATATCAATCCGATAATGTGCAGATATAGCTAATGTGTGTGGTGAAATGTAAAAAGTAGTGTATCTCAAGTGTTGCTGTTCTTGGGGAACCATTTTCAAATGATGTAAAATCACAGGGCGAGACATTTGATGTTGTTATTCGGCAATGAGCGCGTAACCTTATTTATGTACAGTATTCAGCTTTGTATGTACAGTAGTGTCTCCATGTAGCCTACGATAAAAGGATACACACACTTGCTGTTTCAGAATACTGCGACTCATTTTATTGCCAGTAATTTTCTGACATAAACAAATAAACTGAATCACTGAATAGATCACAATGTGCCGCTGTGCTTGCGCATTGCGTACTTACCAAGGAGGAAGAAAAAGTAGTTCCCAACAATTCCGCTTCATTCAGACAAGATCTCAATGATTTAGTTACTTTAATCTGTGTTCCTGTATTGATATACATTATCTCAAACAACTTCGGGCTCCAGTACTCTGGAATGCCCTCCCGGTAACAGTTCGAGATGCTACCTCAGTAGAAGCATTTAAGTCTCACCTTAAAACTCATCTGCATACTCTAGCCTTTAAATAGACCTCCTTTTTAGACCAGTTGATCTGCCGCTTCTTTTCTTTCTCCTATGTCCCCCCCTCCCTTGTGGAGGGGGTCCGGTCCGATGACCATGGATGAAGTACTGGCTGTCCAGAGTCGAGACCCAGGATGGACCGCTCGTCGGGACCAAGGATGGACCGCTCGCCTGTATCGGTTGGGGACATCTCCACGCTGCTGATCCGCCTCCGCTTGAGATGGTCTCCTGTGGACGGGACTCTCGCTGTTGTCTTGGATCCGCTTGAACTGAACTCTCGCGGCTGTGTTGGAGCCACTATGGATTGAACTTTCACAGTATCATGTTAGACCCGCTCGACATCCATTGCTTTCGGTCCCCTAGAGGGAGGGGGTTGCCCACATCTGAGGTCCTCTCCAAGGTTTCTCATAGTCAGCATTGTCACTGGCGTCCCACTGGATGTGAATTCTCCCTGCCCACTGGGTGTGAGTTTTCCTTGCCCTTTTGTGGGTTCTTCCGAGGATGTTGTAGTCGTAATGATTTGTGCAGTCCTTTGAGACATTTGTGATTTGTGGCTATATAAATAAACATTGATTGATTGATTGAACTAAAAGTATCAAAAATATCGATATTTTGATTTGAAAATCGATATTAGAGCATAAAGTTCTGGTAACGGCAGTGTTGATATTTCGGTATTGAACCGCACATACTACGTAATTATCATACTCGCTTCAATTGTGCTATTTCCAGAACAATACATCCATAGGGGTGGGTACCAAATCCAGTACTTTTTTAGCACCGACAGAATCCCGCTGGTCCGAGTCACGTAAAATCCAATGGTGCTACAGTATGTTACGAAACCTCAGTTGTACGTATGTGACGTCGCGCCTGGCACTTGGCAATCACTCCAGCAGCACTGAGAGCGGACTCAGCCAAACTACCTCTCGGTAATGTTGCCAACAAAGTAGTTCCAACATAAGTAAAGTAAGGCTCCACTTTACACAAATGCACTAGCTCAATGCTAATTTACATTGGCTTTTCTATTGACACGCTACTGATTAGCATTAGCAATTTTACCTTTTTAATTTCAACACCTTTTGAATTTGAACAAAAATATGAAAACTACTAATAAGATGCACGGTACAATCAAACAGCAGGTGTGTAATTAGTACAACACTTACAGTTTTAACACTTTCTATGACGCAACAGACAGCAAAGACTGAAATGACCAACACACCATAAACTATACACTATTGCCATCTAATGTCTTAAACTTGCAACTGTAACTGCAACTTTGTGTCATACCTGTAAATAGCCATATTGAATCAATAAACAACAACTGAAACTCAGTTATCATAATCAGCTATTTTTTAAATGATGAAATACAAAAATGTGATTTTATTTTCAAAAATAATTAATAAATATAAACACACTTGAACCGTACCGTACTGAAAATTAGTACAGTTGAGTACAGGTATCGATTCCCAGGGAACAGAAATCGCTATCATGTCAGTTCAAATGTGAACGGTACCAATTCCTATATATCAGGGATTCTACAACTGTGTGTACTCCTAGTGGTACCCGGGCTCCATCTAGTGGTACGCCAAAGCATTACTTGATTAAAGTACAATGTTGTATTGCCCTAAATTCAAAGAAATTGTTACTGTTCAAATTGTGTGTAGTGTTACAGTGGCCAAACATATGAAATATACTTGTCAAATAAAACCTCTGCCGTGTTTTTTAATGAATACTTAAGCCTACTACACTACTGTCATTTTAATGTTGGTCTGTATGGTGGTACCATGGTAGCCATGTTTTTTTAGGTAGTACTTGATGGAAAACGTTTGAGGACCACTGCTATACAATCAATGGTCCTAATATGCAGGAATTCACAACTTTGGTTGATACAGATAGTTATCCGATACGATATCAGCAAAAATCAAATATAATTTTACTATTTTGTAGTGTGGAATGTTAGTAAAGGTTTCATCAAGTCAAATGAGTCAAACAGAGAACAATGATAGGTGTGAAAAACACAAACACATCTATTTATTATTAACTGTCTGGAATTGACTAAAGCAGGCTTTTAAGGCCTACTGATATGAGGTTTTCTTATTCAAACGGGGATAGCAGGTCCATTCTATGTGTCATACTTGATCATTTCGCGATATTGCCATAATTTTGCTGAAAGGATTTAGTAGAGATCATCGACATAAAGTTTGCAACTTTTGGTCGCTAATAAAAAAGCCTTGCCTGTACCGGAAGTAGCAGACAATGTGCGCGTGACGTCAACGGTTGTAGAGCTGCAGGAGGAAGAAAGCTACACTCATGTCTACGGTAAGAGCCAAAATTTTCTCACCGAAACCTGCCGGTTGACATGTGGTTGGGAACCATGTTCGCTTGACCGCTCTGTTCCATAGTAAAGCTTCACCTTCGGAAATGTAAACAAGGAAACACCGGCTGTGTTTGTGTTGCTAAAGGCAGCTGCAATACACCGCTTCCCACCTACATCTTTCTTCTTTGACTTCTCCATTATTAATTGAACAAATTGCAAAAGATTCAGCAACACAGATGTCCAAATTACTGTGTAATTATGTGATTAAAGCAAACTACTTATAGATTGGATCGGGCTGGAAGAACATGTCCGCTACAACCGGTGACGTCACGCGCACGCGTCATCATAGGCGTCATCATAGGCGTCATCATTCCGCGACGTTTTCAACAGGATACTCCGCGAGAAATTTAAAATTGCAATTTAGTAAACTAAACCGGCCGTATTGGCATGTGTTGCAATGTTAATATTTAATCATTGATATATAAACTATCAGACTGCATGGTCGGTAGTAGTGGGTTTCAGTAGGCCTTTAAAGGGGACCTAGGATGAAATGTGTCTTTTCTGACAGTCGAATACTCTTGTTAAATAATGCAAAAGTATTTAATTATAAGGGTCATGCATTTTGGCGTAATCTTGCATGCAGTTTTGGATGCTTTTTTTCCGCTAGGTTTTGCAGTTGTGACGTCACGAGGTGGATGTCTTTATTTGGACATAAAGTCAAATTCTCCTCACCCACAGCTTCAGACTAAGAGGAAACAGAAAAAATATAACATATTATTTACCCTGCTTTTAACTTTAACTTTAAACTTTGTTGCACTTTGATATACAGTTAGATTGAAAGTGCATTAGAAATTCACTTAATTATTTTATATAATCTTCACATGCATAAAATAACAGCAATGTGCATCTTGCAGCAACGTACTGTAAATTATGCCAAAAACGTTTTTTTTATGCAGCTGGTATGCAGTACCTAATAAATATACAGTTTAGAAGTTTATTTTCAACTGTGTCTGGTAAGAAATAGCGGTGGCGACATCAAAATACAGTACAGGCCAAAAGTTTGGGCACACCTTCTCCTCATTCAATGCGTTTTTTTTCTTTTCATGACTATTTACATTGTAGATTATCACTGAAGACATTACAACTATTAATAAGCACATGTGGAGTTATGTATGCTTTGCACACTCTTGGTATTCTCTTGATGAGCTTCAAGCACACCTGTGAAGTAAAAACCATTTCAGGTGACTACCTCTTGAAGCTCCACGAAAGAATGCCAAGAGTGTGGGAAAAAGTAATCAGAGCAAAGGGTGGTTATTTTGAAGGAACTTGAATATGAAACATATTTTCAGTTATTTCACCTTTTCTTGTTAAGTACGTAAATCCATATGTGTTAATTCATAGTTTTGACGGCTTCAGTGACAATCTACAATGTAAACAGTTGTGAAAATAAAGAAAACGCATTGAATTAAGTGTGTCCAAACTTTTCGTCTGAACTGTATATATTTAAACAGTGTACATTTTTTTAAAGATACATTTTAAGAGGGTCAGACATAGTTTCAATCGCAATAACGCTTCCACAAACGGTCATCTTGCAGACAGACTTAAAAAAATGGGTTAAAAGAACGACTGTGTACACAAAGCGTATCCAAACCATGCATCACACACCACAAAAAAAGGTTTCAAATACAAAAAAAAAAAAATTTTTCTTTGGTCAGAATAATTAATTAGATTAAGATCATGACCCAGTAAGTTAAATATTGTGGACACGTTTGTTACTGGATACTTTCTAATACGCTTCTGCCTTGGCAACTTTGTATTGTAAATAATATGCAACTATAATTATTTGAAACTTGTTTATATTGACAAGTGTGCTGTTTTCTACTGCAATATTGTTCTACAAAGAACACTTAATATGTATGCCGAGATTGTGTGCTATCGTGTGCTTAGCTGTTGTGCAGCTTATAGCATACCATGTTTATATTTTTGTAAATGACTTGACTAAAATACAAGAAAATACCAACTTGTTTATTGCAGGACAATTAGATGTTAACTGGCTGTCTGGCTTTGCACAAGTAAACGTGCAGCAGGACTGTTCGTATTGGAGTGCTTGTGTTGAACATTAGACACACGAGCCAATTACAATCCCATATTAGTTTTTTTTACTGTATATCACACTGATATCTTTTATTAGTAATGGGACACCCCCATCCAAAACATAGTTATTTTATGTTGTTTTAAATAAACAGTAATATACAAAATGTTAAATAGTTACCTAATAGATTATTGATCATTCTGAGGTTGGACTCGTCGTTTGTTGTCCCTGAATCTTTATTTATTTATTTGTCCAAGCGTGACATTTTGGTCATTTATCTGCTTCTAACTATGTGGGAACATTTTGGAGAAAGCCCTTATCTGTTCCAACTATGGAAAAGAAGAGCCACATCTCTGGTATCTTAGTACTCTTGTCCATAAGGTGCACAAACTACATTGCTTGAGGCATCGGCAGATCTTTCTTTTCCCCCCATAAGATCTAATTTTCCCAGACAAAACATTGTTCGTCTGCTTTTTCCACCACCAATGTTCTCCTCTGATTGCTCCCATGTGACCAAAGCTGTGATAAGTAACACACAAGGTAAGGCAAACACTAAACAGGATGTCTCACAAGCGTGAAGTTCAGAGGCCTTTAGAACTTTCTGTGAAGACAACTTCCTAAGCGGACTTCACACTCATGGAACCAATCAATCGGGGACATTTATGGGGGATTTTTTTGGGGCATTCAGAAAAGTCCTCACCCAAACGACGACCACCGGATAGAGAAGAGATTGATTGGCAGCCTCTACGGCCTGAAATGTGGTCTCAATTGTATCCAGGGCGGAGTCATTAATCTGGAATCAAAAATACAGATATCATCATAATAAAGACCAGACCAGTGTGATAAGCAGCCCCGTCAAAATGATGTTTCGTCAACTCACAGAAAACTGGATGAAGTTCCAGCTCTTAAACAGATACCTGACGTTGTCTCCTGTCAGATCTGGGATGATGTCCAGCTCCTGGAAGACAGAGACACTATTCAGGGTTCTAATGGAGCTCAAGCATAACATTTGAAGAGTTTTGTGAAGACAACACGGCGTCTCTCTGTAGTCTCTTTGATGGGTCATTTTTATTTTTCTGTGTTTTTCACATGACAAACTGTTTGGCGACACACTAGGATGCAAAGGCCACTTTCTCTCTTGAGGTTTGCTGCAGAGTAGAGGCGAGAGAGACTGTGGGGTATTGGTTGATTTCAGTCACTTGACTTTTGAACAGAAGTAAACCAAGTGGTGGGCCACCAAACCAAAAATGGCAGACTGCGAACTATTTTAATATCCAAGAGGCCCAGATCTTACTGCTAAAAGCAGATACTGGCAAAAAATCTAACTATGCGATAGAATAGATCCCTATACTTTATGAAAAAATGATTTGTCAAGTGATATCAAAGATTATTAGTCAGTCGTGTTCTCAGACATATCGAACTATTGTGGTCCAGACGTCATTCAACGCGACAAAACAGATGAAAACTTGGAAAAGCATGGAGGTCTACAACTTCTTTGTGTGTGGCTGGGTCAAGGAAATTGGCATCAAGACTCTCTCGGATAAATATGCATTGTTTTTGCTCGGGTAAAGTTGCATTTCATGATTTTACTTCTCGTCTACTGATGATTGTTGCTGTTGCACACTCCGTTTACGAGTATGCGTGTTCCCCCCCATATTTATCAAGATTTAACTATAAATGTCAACATTGTGTATGTGCTGAAATATGAATTTATGATAGATGCCTTTGGTAAAAACTTAACCCTTTTAGGTTTTGCTCACATTTGATTTCTTTTATTTAGACTAGCCAATTTGGTGCTTCACAAAACACTCGCAGCAAAAGTGTGTTTAAGAAGTACAAATAATATCAACATAATACTTAAATGGGAAATAATAAACGTTAAAAGTACATCAAACTAACCTTTAACGAAGGGATCACAGCAAACTCATGCATTCTTCGACTTTGCTCCTTTGGACTGCAGTGTGAACTGCATGCTTTTCTCGCTGTTCTGTAAAATTGTGCACTCTTCCTCCCTTTTTGATTACTTCTCGAGGAACTCTGAAGAAACGTTTATTCTTTTTGCGATTTGAACGATCCGTACAGCCGAAACGACGCACGCAAACGGTATTTTTTCTTCGAGAAAGGCTAAACGGCGCCTAGTACCAGTTGAGAACTTAGCTAGCCTGACCACCACACGTAGTCATTCGGCGGGACGTGACGTCAGTAACATCCCAGCAATACGTTATCAAAAAGAAGATTTGTTGAGTTGAGCGATCACCAGGATTATCCGCCGGTTGCATTGCCAGACATGTCGAATTATCTAAATGCGTATTAAGAACTCCAAAACAAAAATAAAACACAAATAATATCAAGGTAATACTCAAATGGGAAATACTAAACATTAAAATGATATCAAACAAAACTTTAACGAAGTGATCACTGCGAACTTGTGCGTTTTTCGACTTTTCTTGTCGTCTTTTGAAAAATCTTGCACTCTTTCACCCTTCTTGATTAATCAATCAATCAATATTTATTCATATAGCCCTAAATCACAAGTCTCTCAAAGGGCTGCACAAGCCACAACGACATCTGCGGTACAGAGCCCACATACAGGCAAGGAAAAACTCACCCCAGTGGGACGTCGATGTGAATGACTATGAGAAACCATTAAATCTGAAGAAACTTTTATCTTGATCTAAAACAAGCATAGGGCATTTTTCTCAGAGAAAGGCAAAATGCCGCCCAGAACACAATACATATACGCTCGCTACCCCACCACTTTGAGTCTTGCATATTTAATGAGCCAAACATGATGTCAGATGAATACAACCTATTGACAATATAGAATCTTTGACTTTTTTAAGTCTTTTAATCTGCTACATAGTAAGTTTTTGAACACATCGCCAATAGTTTCAGTTCGTGGTCTCTCCAGTCATTGGGCCTTGGCCTATGAAGATTGATGTTTGGTGAAGTCTATTCCTTCATTTTCACACTCGCAACAAGCGAACAGACAAAAGCACTCAGTGTCTGGCATGGAGATCCACTTGCTCTCACTGGTTACAAGTGTTAAATATGGAATGGAAAGCACATGTCAAAGGTCTAATTAGTCTTGAAAGATAACAGCCCCGGGCTTCAGATGGGGAAGAAAAAAAATCATTTCAGTCTGAAATGATTACGGATTTGAAGGGAAAGGAATGGACTAGATTTGAAGCAGGTTGCCCATGAAATCCCAGCGTGGAAATGTTTGTTTAAATTTAGGCATAGCGGCTTTGAGCGCCGAGGACGGATTGACGACTTAAGCTAGCGCAGAAGACAAACGTGGGTTCAGTCTTCCTTCTCTCAAGTCCTCACATTCACTCTGTAACCAATGAAGTCATCGAGCAGGGGTGTTCAAACTGTTTTCCAACAAGTGCGGGGGGCTATTTTATTTTTCACGTTTGTTTATTAAAACGTATCTAGGTCAGTTTGGTGTAATTCAAGAAAGAAATATGTTATCAAACTACCGTAAATACTTTCTAGAATTAGGAACATTTCTTGTAACTATTCAACATTAAAAACTTTCTCATTCACAATCCACATGTAAGAAACAAACATGTTTTTAAAAAAAATATATGTTTTAAGACAAATGTTTTTCTTTTTTTTATGCATTTTAAGACGTAAAATACGGCAAATAAGAGGTGGCTAACAATGTCGCTAATGGGAGTACTCTATTCCACCCATAAAGCCCTCTAAAAAAACATCTAAAAACTGCCCACAATACTCCATTTATATATCGTGACCTGAATATTAACCAAATATTAGGGATATTGTTATTATAAGCATTCACGCAGACAATCTATTTTTTAGCCACGCCTTGATCACATGGAGCTAACAAGCCAATGCTGCTATATTGACATATTGAGCCCAGCAGGTACAAGACAAAACTTGTTGAATTAGGTCCTGACATTAAGCAACTCTAACATATCGTTGAAACAACTTGCTTTTTGACAACGTTTATTCAATGTCAGGTTGAGACGTTGATTTGACCATTGAAATTTCGTAATTTCCCAACCAACAAGGTGGATCCAACGTTGGAAATCAACGTTGGCTCAATTGACAAATACAACTATTTTGCAAAGTTGTTTCAAAGTCCGTTTTAAAGGACATATTTGTATAATCAACGTTGTATCAATGTCTTGTGCCTGCTGGGAGCCGGTGAGCTGCTGCATCGCCTCTGAGTTGGTGAAAGTTAATTCTAGATTATAAATTATGTGGACATAACCCGGCCTGGATAGTCGAATGATGTGGTCATTATGCAAGAAAGTGGTCAAATTTGACATTCAACTTATACCCATGGATAGCGTGAAAGATATAAAAAGACGCTCGTTTGCGGCACTTTTTTTTATTAACTTCTGGTGAGGATTATGATTAATTCTTCATTCAAACGGGACAATATAAACATCCCATCAGTTGGCATCTTGGTAAAAGCAGACATTGTACAGTGAATGATTGTTTTATTATGTTTGTAGTTTGTATTTCTTGTTCAGCACTTAGCAATACCGCCGGCGTATGTTTAAAATACGTAAATACTATGTTATTATGAATCAACCTGTTACTACATTACAGTTACAGTATGTGCATAAAACGATGATGGAGGCTTTTGGATGTTTTTAGAGCACTATTTATGGGCTCTGCTGTTAGTTGACTTTTGCTTGCTTTTATTTACAAATTAGAATGCATAAAAAAAAAACCTTGTCTTTCATAAAGATCGTTAATGATAGATAAAATCCCCCAAAAAGTGCCTTCAAGTCTTTTATCCATGTAGCCCACAGCTAAAACCGCCACTGCTAACATGGAGTATTTGTAAAACCGAATCTAAACTTGATACTCGAAGTAACTTCCAGCTTCAATCATCATGATGAAGTGCTTGTGACACTTTTCCAAAAGTAGACGTTAATTCTTTCGCATTTTCCACTCGCGTTTCACCTCGCCCAAAAACAAAGTCCCCCCCAAAAAACATCGATCTCATTCCAAAAACACCCACGGGACAAACTCGCAGCCCCACCAGGCACCTGAACGTTGACGGGAATGTCTCCGATCGGACGTCGCCGACCTCGAGCCACCTCTGTGATCCGCCCGCCTGACACAAGAGGATGATGGAGTACTTGGAGCTGGTTGAAAGGCGGGCGGACGCATGTTTTGTTCCCGTAACGCTCCCCTGCTCCTGTATGCACATCCAGGGAATACATCGTGAGGATAATCCAGGAAATATGGCTGACATGAGGCCATGTGTGTGTGATTTGTACGCATCAACACGTCCAGCAGGCGATGGGACGGAATTATGAGGACTTAACCGGGCGGTCACGACATCTTGAACACACTCCTGAGCACTACGGAGGTGCTGAAATAAAGGAGTTGAAGACAAAGCTACAGGAGAAGATGTGAAGCTGTCTGATGGTCCACAGATGCTCTTCACCATTGTGCACTAACATGAAGCAAGAGGCAACAAGGGAATCAGACTTGTCAAGAGTAGGAATACAGAGTTCAATGGCGGTTTTGGAAAAAAACAAAGTGTGCGGATACAAAGCTACACACTCAATGAATCAAATAAACTTTTGTGGTTCTGCAAATATGACCGCCATCTGGTCTCCTGCATGCTGAGGAGTGGAAGATGAAGATGGAGGTCGAGAGATGTTACACAGACTTTATTATTTGTTTGGCCACAGACGGATCATTTTCACCACCGGACCACCCAGATGCCCGACTCACAATGTGGAGGGATGGGAAGCCTGGATGGTAATCCATCTTGTTATGCTAATCACAAACCTTTTAATCGGAACTCTGGCTGTCACAACGTACCATTTGCAGGACGAAAAAGGCCTTTTGGAGGGTGTCAGCCAGTATCCTCGCATGCTCACATCCGCCTGTGATCATGCAGAGCGACTGCGACAGAGTGTCTGGAAGAAAAGGACACTACAACATCAGCATAGAACTGACTGAAGGACGTTGACCTCTGTCAAATACAACTAAAGATTGTCTTAGAAGAATCTGATTCATTAGATTTTGCCCAGAGTCAATGATCAGTCAAACATTTAAAAAAAATGTCATAAACAGATGTTGATATGTAGTTCTGCAGATTTACTTACTCTTGATTTTAATCAATAATTACAGTTCTAAAATAAATAAAAATTAATTCTCAAACATATTTGGTGGTCTTATCAAACTTACAAAGCACTCACTCTCTGTCTCACCACCCTTCTCTCAACTAACTGGCTGCTAAGCTAACGAAGCTAAGCTAGTTGCGGTCCAAAGCAACTACGCTCCGAAGGCGTCTGCTCCCTTACGCTGCTGCTACTTCGCCTACAGCTCCGAAGACATCAAGAACTTGACTCGGTGAAATAAACAATGTGAGCATGGCTCCCTGCTTTTCGTGCACCATTCTCATGGATAGGTTGGCCCTACTAGAGGACCGTGTCCGCCAGTTAGAGCAGAGTAATTTTGTAACTTTAGGCGCCGCGGACACATTTGCTAGCGCTAGCTGTTGCGACCTGATTAGCCCAGTTTGTATCCGCCCAAAGCGGCCCACAAGACACGGTAAACCGGTTGAGACACATAATAGATTTAGCACTTTAGCTACGGACACCACACCTTAGTCATAAATGACCCCATCACCCGGAACATACAGTTTAGTTAACCAGCCATAATTAGGTGTACTTGTAATGAAAATTGCACTAATTTTGTTTGATTACAAAAAAGAGGAATGTTTTTAATTGTACGTCAACATGGACGAAGATTTAACATTTAAATTGACATTGAAGCTAGTCTTAGGGAGACTAAGGAGGAAACACGTACGACAGGCTAATCGCACCACTAACAACAGAAATATAGTTGTACACGTCTGATCCAATGAAACTAGGATGAGACATTCAGACATTACAAAAAAGAACATAGCTCAGATTTGTAATCTTACTCGAAAGCTGTCTCGGCACGAGTACCCCCTGCCTGCGAGAGGCAGCGATGAGAGGTGTACTAGATTAGTCTCGCTTAACAAGTGGCTGCCTAGTTTTTGTAAGGAACAGGTACTAACCTTTATTGATAATTGGCACTCTTTCTGGGGCAAACTGGGCTGAGGAGGGACGGCCTTCATCCTAACCAGGAAGGCGCCATCACTCTTTCCAGAAATATTGACTATTATTTGAGTCAAGCTTGACAAATTACACTAGAGCAAGCTTGGACACAGACAATTACAGTGTCTGTTAGTTCGGGTGAGGATTCAGTTAAGCTGGAACTAACCAGGGCCATGCTTGAAAATTCCTGTAAACAGCATTTCTCGTAGAATAATACACATTTTTTCTGTTGTGAGTGTGCCATAGGTGAGCATGTGAGTAGGAAAATTATGACGTATTAAATCTCAAGCAAATAATCTCAATATTAATATCAGTACTACGGATACCATTAACAAAAATGCCTCAAAACAGCCCAATACCTGTAATATGGGCTTTTTAAACATCAGACCATTGTCTCCCAAAAAGCTATTAGGTAATGAGGTCATTAGAGACAATAATCTTAACGTCATTGGTCTCAGTGAAACTTGCCTAAAACAAGATTAATTTTTCCCGCCTAACGAGACATCTCCTCCTAATTGTATGAGTGCACATATTGCTCGTCCCCTTGAAAGGGGTGGAGGTGTCGCACTGATATCCAGTGAAAACCTTAACCGTAGCCTTAATCTACGTAATAAATATAAATCATTTGAGGTGTTTATTATGAGGTCTGTCAAACCTCTACCTCTCTATGTGGCTGTTATTTACCGTGCTCCTGCGCCCTATTCAGACTTTATCTGTGAATTTTCAGAGTTTGTCACTCATCCAGTAACACACGCAGATAATATAATTATAATATGGATTTTAATGTCCGTATGAATACTGCGTCAAACCCTCCATGCGTGGCGCTCCAAACTATAATTGATAGCTGTGGTCTTACACAATATTAAATGAACCCACATATCGGAACGGTAATACGATAGATCTAGTCCTTATTCGAGGGTGTCACCACCTCCAAAGTTAAAATACTCCCGTGCACTAAAGTAATATCCGATCATTACCTTATAAAATGTTAAGTTCTGACTCATTGTCAACGAGCTACCAATAACCAATGCTTTAGCACCCGCATTAATGCTGTCACAAATATGACTCTTGCTGGCCGACTGTCCTCGATAATGGCACCATTCCCAAATTATGAGGCCTCTATCGATAACCTCACTAACAACTTTAATGATGCCCTGCGCAATGCCATTGATAGTACAACACCGCTATAGCTAAAAAATCACCGTAAAAGCCGTACCGCCTGGTTTACAGAAAAAAACACAGCTCTTAAACTATCATTTAAAAAGCTGGAATGCAAATGGTATGCAACTAAACTTTAAGTTTTCCATCAGGCATGGAGTAG
Source organism: Nerophis ophidion (assembly GCF_033978795.1). Taxonomy (NCBI): domain Eukaryota; kingdom Metazoa; phylum Chordata; class Actinopteri; order Syngnathiformes; family Syngnathidae; genus Nerophis; species Nerophis ophidion. The sequence goes on along the minus strand of NC_084621.1, from coordinate 29,398,276 downwards.
ACCTTCGTATTGTGAGACAGATGCACTAACCGGCCCTCTTCAACCGTGCTGCCCTATATTGGGACCATCAGTGCTAAATATTATTAACTTATCACTTTCCTCTGGTACTGTTCCCCAGCTTTCAAAAAAGCGTTTTTTCATCCGCTGCTCAAAAGACCTAACCTCGAACCTGGCCTCATGGTAAACTACCGGCCAGTTCCCACCTTCCCTTTCTTTCAAAAACCTCAAAAAAATTGTTGCACAGCAGCTATCTGAACACTAAGCATGTAACAATCTCTGTGAACCCCTTCAGTCCGATTTCAGAGCAAATCACTCTACGGAGACAACCCGTGCAAAAAAGACTAATAATCTTTTGCTAACTCGAGATGCTGATGCGCCATCCAAGTTGCTGCGACTTGATCTTAACGCTGCTTTTGATACCGTCGATCATAACATTCTATTAGAACGTATGAAAACACGTATTGGTATGTCAGACTTAGCCTTTTCTTGGTTTAACTCCTATCTTATTGACAGGATGCAGTGCATCTCCCATAACAATGTGACCTCGGAGTATGTTAAGGTAATGTGCGGTGTTCCACAGGGTTTCGGTTCTTGGCCCTGCATCTTCAGTATCTACATGCTGCTGCTAAGTGACATAATTTTTTGCTATGAAAAAAATATATATAATAATAATATACATGAGTTTTCACGTATTAGAGCTAAAAGCCTCTCTCTTGTCCCACTCTCCCTTGTGGAGGGGGTCCGGTCCGATCCGGTGGCCATGTACTGCTCGCCTGTGTATCGGCTGGGGACATCTCTGCGCTGCTGATCCGCCTCCGCTTGGGATGTTTTCCTGCTGACTCCGCTGTGAACGGGACTCTCGCTGCTGTGTTGGATCCGCTTTGGACTGGACTCTTGCGACTGTGTTGGATCCATTATGGATTGAACTTTCACAGTATCATGTTAGACCCGCTCGACATCCATTGCTTTCCAGCTCTCCAAGGTTCTCATAGTCATCATTGTCACCGACGTCCCACTGGGTGTGAGTTTTCCTTGCCCTTATGTGGGCCTACCGAGGATGTCGTAGTGGTTTGTGCAGCCCTTTGAGACACTAGTGATTTAGGGCTATATAAGTAAACATTGATTGATCTTCAATTATCGCCTGCTTCCAATTAACATCCTATTTACGTTTTAAGTAAATCCATCCGTCCATCCATTTTCTACTGCTTATTCCCTTTCGGGGTCGCGGGGGGGCGCTGGTGCCTATCTCAGCTACAATCGGGCGGAAGGTGTGATACACCCTGGACAAGTCGCCACCTCATCGCAGGGCCAACACAGATAGACAGACAACATTCCCACTCACATTCACACACTAGGGCCAATTTAGTGTTGCCAATCAACCTATCCCCAGGTGCATGTCTTTGGAAGTGGGAGGAACCCACGCAGTCACGGGGAGGATATGCTAACTCCACACAGAAAGATCCCGAGCCCGGGATTAAACCCAGACTACTCAAGACCTTCGTATTGTGAGGCAGACGCACTAACCCCTCTTTCACCGTGCTGCCTCGATTTTAGTAAATAAAGGCCTAATTTATGTTAGTTTAGTAACAACCTATAATCATCATACAGTAATATTGTCCATGGCCCAAAACAGAACCGACCATATGATATCTCATTTTAAATGCTGGTATACTTTCATATGCATATGCCAGCCCACCCGTGTGCACTCGCAGTCAGAGACAGACCCCCAAAGTAGTGGAAGGATCCAAACTTCATCACGCTGACAGACGTGAGAACTTGGCCGTCTTCAACAATGCATTCATTCAGTGTGGGGCGATGGGAATTACTGCCGCACTCAGGTTGTCACCATCAAACAGGTGATTGTTGGTGCAGGTGCTGGCAGGGTGATTTATACGGGTTGGGTTTATTTCCATTTGTCTGATTGTCTCCTGTCTCAACCTGCTCTCTTGAACTCAAACTGGCTGAACAAAAGATTCTCTCTCTGTTTGCCCCTTTGAGACGATTCAACGCTTACACAAAGATAGCAAACGCTACTGATGTCAGAGTGTGTGTTTTGGAAGGAACATTATTGTCATTGCACTTGAAAAGTACAACAAAATTTCCTTTTCAGTTCAAACCCGTCCAAGAACAGAGAGTATACACGTTAGACCAGGGGTGTCCAAACTTTACCACAGAGGCCCACACACTGAAAAATGTAAATATACGGGGGGAAATGTGTGTATATATATATATGTATATACATATATGTATATATATGTATATATATATGTATGTATATATAGGGACGGCGTGGCGCAGTGGGAGAGTGGCCGTGCGCAACCCGAGGGTCACTGGTTCAAATCCCACCTAGAACCAACCTCGTCACGTCCGTTGTGTCCTGAGCAAGACACTTCACCCTTGCTCCTGATGGGTGCTGGTTGGCGCCTTGCATGGCAGCTCCCTCCATCAGTGTGTGAATGTGTGTGTGAATGGGTAAATGTGGAAGTAGTGTCAAAGCGCTTTGAGTACCTTGAAGGTAGAAAAGCGCTATACAAGTACAACCCATTTATCATTTATTTATATATATATATATGTATATATATATATATATATATATATGTATATATGTATATATATATGTATATATATATATATGTATATATACATACATAAATATATATACATACATATATATGTATATATATATGTATGTATATACTGTATGTATATATATGTATATATATATGTATATATATATATGTATATATATGTGTATATATATGTGTATATATGTATATACATATATAGGAGTGTATATATATATATATGTGTATATATATATATATATATATATATATATATATATATATATGTATATACATATATATACATATACACACATATATATATATATATATATTAGGGGTGTAACGGTACGTGTATTCGTATTGAACCGTTTCGGTACGGAGGTTTCGGTTCAGTTCGGAGCTGTACCGAACGAGTACACATGCTAGCAGCTAGCAGGCTAGGAAAACATGTATATATGCCAGAACTGGAAAACTTTCCAGCCTCGTTAAAGATCTCCCGTTTGGGAACACTTTGGCTGTGCGATACAACAATGGAGGACGGAGGTTTGCTAAGATTGTTCAGCAGCTGCTTCTGACATCGCGTCAAAAATGTGTTGCACCTTTCCTGGTTCCAGCTCCCATAGTGTCTCCCTTGTGCGCACAACCCTTCACTCTACCCGCAGTGGGTCTCCACAGCTCCGGACTCCAGGGTAAATGAAGAGTCCGGCAATTAATTGTAAATCGTGGCTTTATTGAGGTCTTGCACACATCCAATCCAACAAAACACCAGTCACTCCCGCACCCACGCTACACTCCCTCACCAGGCTCGCTTGCCCACTATGACGTCACATCCATCCATCCATCCATTTTCTACCGCTTATTCCCTTTTGGGGTCGCGGGGGGCGCTGGCGACTATCTCAGCTACAATCGGGCGGAAGGCAGGGTACACCCTGGACAAGTCGCCACCTCATCGCAGGGCCAACACAGATAGACAGACAACATTCACACTCACATTCACACACTAGGGCCAATTTAGTGTTGCCAATCAGAGGGGTTAGTGCGTCTGCCTCACAATACGAAGGTCCTGCAGTCCTGGGTTCAAATCCAGGCTCGGGATCTTTCTGTGTGGAGTTTGCATGTTCTCCCCGTGAATGCGTGGGTTCCCTCCGGGTACTCCGGCTTCCTCCCACTTCCAAAGACATGCACGTCACATGCTGTCCTATATTAAAGGGCCACACACACTACTCTCATAACACAGTGTTTCTCAACCGTTTTTCAGTGATGTACCCTCCGTGAACATTTGTTTAATTCAAGTACACCCTAATCAGAGCAAAGCATTTTTGGTTGAAAAAAAAAAGATAAAGAAGTAAAATACATGTCATCAGTTTCTGATTTATTAAATTGTATAACAGTGCAAAATGTTGCTCATTTGTAGTTGTCTTTCTTGAACTATTTGGAAAGAAAGATATACAAATAACTAAAAACTTGTTGAAAAATAAACAAGTGATTCAATTATAAATATTTCTACACATAGAAGTAATTATCAACTTAAAGTGCCCTCTTTGGGGATTTTAACAGAGATCCATCTGGATTCATCAACTTCATTGTAAACATTTCTTCACAAAAAAAAAAAACTTTAACATCAATATTTATGTAAAATGTCTACAAAAAACGGCGGGCGGTGTTGATGAACGTGGACCCCGACTTAAACAAGGTGAAAAACTTATTGGGGTGTTAGCATTTAGTGGTCAATTGTACGGAATATGTACTGTACTGTGCAATCTACTAATAAAAGTCTCAATCAATCAATCAACAAAAGCACTTTATATGTAGAAACGTTTTGTTAAGAAACCATTCTGAGCCTTATCTTATTTAGTTTTTATCTTATGTTTGTTATATATGTATTAACCCTGGCAATGGACCTTGTGTGTATATGTATGTTATGCTATTGTTTACAAATTTGGTAAATAAATAACCAAAAAATGTATATTTTCTTTGTTATCTACTGTACCGAAAATGAACCGAACCGTGACGTCTGAACTGAGGTACGTACCGAACGGAAATGTTTGTGTACCGTTACACCCCTAATATATATATATATATATATATATATATATATATATATATATATATATATATATATATATATATATATATATATATATATATATATATATATGTGTATATGTATATGTATATGTGTATGTATATACATATACATATTGAAACCTTTACTTTTATATACATATTGCGCTCTACCACGGTATCGAGCACTATTCTCTAGATAATCCAATCAAGACATATTTATATATATATATATATATATATATGTCTTGATTGGATTATCCAGAGAATAGTGCTCGATACCGTGGTAGAGCGCAATATGTTATCTCTAGATAATCCAATCAAGACATATTTATATATATATATATATGTCTTGATTGGATTATCCAGAGAATAGTGCTCGATACCGTGGTAGAGCGCAATATGTAGGTGTGGGAAAAATTACAAGACTACTTTGTCTTGTAATTTTTCCCACACCTACATATATATATATATATATATATATATATATATATATATATATATATATATATATATATATATATATATATATATATATATATATATATATATATGTACAAAACCCGTTTCCATATAAGTTGGGAAATTGTGTTAGATGTAAATATAAACGGAATACAATGATTTGCAAATCGTTTTCAACCCATATTCAATTGAATGCACTACAAAGACAAGATATTTATGTATTTAAAAAACTTTTTTTTTTAAATATTATTTTTAGAATGTATATATATATATATATATATATATATATATATATATATATATATATATATATATATATGTGTATATGTATATGTATATGTGTATGTATATACATATACATATTGAAACCTTTACTTTTATATACATATTGCGCTCTACCACGGTATCGAGCACTATTCTCTAGATAATCCAATCAAGACATATTTATATATATATATATATATATATATATGTCTTGATTGGATTATCCAGAGAATAGTGCTCGATACCGTGGTAGAGCGCAATATGTTATCTCTAGATAATCCAATCAAGACATATTTATATATATATATATATGTCTTGATTGGATTATCCAGAGAATAGTGCTCGATACCGTGGTAGAGCGCAATATGTAGGTGTGGGAAAAATTACAAGACTACTTTGTCTTGTAATTTTTCCCACACCTACATATATATATATATATATATATATATATATATATATATATATATATATATATATATATATATATATATAATATATATATATATATATATATATATATGTACAAAACCCGTTTCCATATAAGTTGGGAAATTGTGTTAGATGTAAATATAAACGGAATACAATGATTTGCAAATCGTTTTCAACCCATATTCAATTGAATGCACTACAAAGACAAGATATTTATGTATTTAAAAAACTTTTTTTTTTAAATATTATTTTTATAAAAAACTTTTTTTTTTAAATATTATTTTTAGAATGTGCCACGGGCTGTTAAATTAGCTGCGGGCCGCACTTTGGACATAACCAGAAGACTGATGTGTCGCCCCGTAAAAAAGGTAAGAAAAAGGAAAACATGGTTGGGGGGCAGGAGAAAAAAAACCCCAAGCTCCTTGGAGGATTTTTTATTTTTTTTTATAAATGGAATGGAACCTTATTCCCATTTATTACCATTAATGAGCTCACCTTTGACGATGGACTCCGCGGCAGCCAAGTCCCGTTTGTATGTAACCTGAAGGGCACACCATTAAACTCGTATTTACGTGGGAATCAGTGGGAGGAACAAGTGGTGAGCTCACCTTCCATAGTGTTGGCGGACCCTCAACAAGCTTAGCGTTGGTGCTGCAGTACTGCAGGACCAGATGGAGACACTCAGTACCAAAGTCAAAGTCGGCCTCGGTGCACTGAGGAGGGAATGGGACAGTTAGCATTTCTTTAGTGTTCCGTAACGGCAAAAGATTGAAGTGGATGCTGGAGCCAGCAACTGGTCTAAGGCCAAAACTCTGGCACATTTTCTCAAATTTCGTATTTGTAACCACTTAAAACGTAAATGTTCCACTTCTTCTTGCAGGTTCTTGCATCCAGGGATTGCTCATAGTTTGGCCAACTTTATTCTCGTTTTGCTAAACTAGCCAAAGAATAATAGCTAACTGATTAAATTACAAAGCACTTCATTAAAAAAACAGCAAAAAAATGTTCACTGATATTTCAGCTAGCCTTCATCAACTGACTCACATCATGCCGTTAACGGCACCATATCTGTCACTTTCGCCAACGCCCGGGACATTTTATCACGTGACTCTGGGCATGGAACACATGTAAGGCTGAGCGGCCATCGCGATTCCCAACACAGGAAGTAGACGTAGTGTGCACTCTACCCTCTCATAGGCTTGATGGATGACATCATACGCAAAGCCCTGAGGCATCTCGCTGGCTCTGTACTTTGCTCGCTCTAGGGAGTGGTCCAGGTAGCCCTCTGATGTCGTAGCGATCACCGTGGAAACAAGAGGTCGGATGGCCCCCGCCGCCTGAGTGACAAAAACATTGATTAAAGGGGACCTATTATGCACAACCAACTTTCTAACCAAATGGTACCGGTTTTTGTGTACTTGGGATCTGCATACGTCCTGAAAATGAAAATCAAACAGAGGCATGGGGCAGATATTTATAAAACAATCTTGCCTTCCATCACACTTCCTCCAAACGAGCCGTTTGGGATTTACCCCATTGTGACGTTTTTCCCCAAGTGTGATGTCAGTGGATATCTCCATATATGGTAGATATTTAACCGCGCGAGTCCGCCATTGTAGTCCAAGGCTTTAGTCAATATTGGGCTGGATGATTGTGGCAAAAACAATAACCGTGATTATTTTGATTGATATTGAAATCACGATTAATAACACGACTATCCATTAATATGAAAACAGAAGTATTTATTGTACCACCAAATTTTACTTTGAATATAATGTGAAAGAACAAAGGATATCAATTAGCAATGCTAATAATAGAAACAAAAATACATGTAAATAACAATAGCAATATAAAAAAAAAATTGTTTTCTTGTTTGAATTTTTCGCAATTCCGTTACTCTTTAATTCTGATTGTTACTTTTTACACTTATTTTACCACCATAGAGTGTGTGCTTATATTGTCATTATTAACATTTAATAACATGGTGCAATACATATTTGGAAAATTTTGACCAGTATTTTAAATCAAAGTACAAGAATTGAGTACATTTATCAACAACAATCAATCTTTAGGGGCATTATGCTTGTGTAAGGTAATTTTTTGAAACCTTTACTTTGTTTCCGCAGTCAGACCAGATGTTGCATCGCTCTTTATTGTGAAGGAGATAAGTGTGATGGTGTTCTAAGCTTGCCGAGTTTGGAGATGACTTGAGGCTGTTAAAAAATTTAAAAAGGGAGCCTCTCAAGTTGTGACCGCAGTCCTGTTTCTACATTGATCTTAAATCAATGATGTCGTTCACAACAACACAAGCAGATGAAATGTGTTGTGGGTGTTAGGATCGTTCTTGCTAGCTTTAGCTTTGCGGTTTAGTCGCTGTTATAAGTTGCCGTCCCCACATTGTTTCGTGTTTCAGGGATGAATGAGTAGTATCGGAAACATTATTCTTCCAAATGAATGTTTCATTTTGTCACAATGACAACATTTCACTTACATTTATGTAAATTTAGGTGATATTCTGTGTTTAACAGCGGGTTCCTTTTTATTGTCCAATTTTGTGATTCCTTCCACGGTTACGTGAATGCGGAAATACCTTCCTTCTTTTACTTGAGTTTAGTGATTATTGATTAGGCATACTAAGGATGTGTCAAAAAAATTTGCAACCATGGTGACCTCAAACTTCTACTAGACTAGACGTGGGTTTTTTTTTTTCACTAAACGCTCCTCAGCGGTTTCATCCTCACAAGCTCAGAAATTTGAATGCACGTTGCGGGGCCCATTAATTGTTTTTTTAAATCATAAATTTTTTATGATTGTTCGAAGCCATAATAGAAATCAAAATCAAAATTTGATTAACCCTTGTATGCACAACATAGCAATACCTACACTCTTCCGAAATCAAAATCAAAGCGTTTTTATTTATTATTTTCATTCATTTTCAGAAATTGCAGTTCTTGTATGTATCACTACACCCTCTTCTACAAGTGGGGTCAAAAATGACCCCAAGCGGTTCCTTTGGAATTTTCTATGAACCATTCATTTTTAGCAACTCTGACTGTCCCAAATGCACATCTGATGTCATATCTTACATCTGATGCAACTGTGACTGTCATCACTGTCCCACTTTACATCTGATGTCATATCTTACAACTGATGCAAACTTTGACGTCAATACTGTCCCACTTGCAGATCTGGTGTCATCTCTTATGTACATCTGATGCAACTTTGAATATCAATATTGTCCCACTTACACATCTGATGTCGGCAGTCTCGTCACCCAAGAAGGGGCAATATCTGATCCACTAAGGACTGAAGGATGTCAGAAAGATAATGGGGTAATTCTAAACACTGTAAAATCTGGAACTCTTTACATTGTTATGGCGACATAGATGTAAAATCCATGGCAGGTGCATTATACATGTTGGTTTTATTCAACCTCTAAGTTTTTTGTTGTGTCTTTCAATATTAATTTGAGTCAAATGTGTTGTAAACTCTGAACATTGGAAGCTAACATGGTGCATTCATTTTATCTGCTGCTTCTCCTGCCAACATGGCCACCAAACACAACGAGAAACTTGACTTCCCTGCTAACATGCATCCTCCTCTGTTGCCATTTTTAATATAAAGTAGCATATAGTTTTAATTTAATCTGTGAGTAGACTCGCTATGGAAGCACTAAAAAACACTGTTGAAGTGGAGACACGTGAAGTGAAGTGAATTATATTTATATAATACTTTTCTCTAGAGCAGGTGTCACCAACACGGTGCCCGCGGGCACCAGGTAGCCCGTAAGGACCAGATGAGTAGCCCGCTGTCCTGTTCTAAAAATAGCTCAAATAGCAGCACTTACCAGTGAGTTGCCTCTATTTTTTTAAATGTAATTTATTTACTAGCAAGCTGGTCTCGCTTTTCTCGACATTTTTAATTCTAAGAGAGACAGAATTTGAAAATCCAAGAAAATATTTTAAAGACTTGGTCTTCACTTGTTTACATAAATTCATTTATGTTTTTACTCTGCTTCTTATAACTTTCAGAAAGATAATTTTAGAGAAAAAATACAACCTTAAAAATGATTTTAGGATTTTAAACACATATACCTTTTTACTTTTTAAATTTCTTCCTCTTATTTACAAACAATTTAAGTCAATGTTTAAGTTTTTTTTTTTTATTGTAAAGAATAATAAATAAATTAAAATTTAATTCTTCATTTTAGCTTCTGTTTTTTCGACAAAGAATATTTGAGAAATATTTCTTCAAACTTATTATGATTAAAATTCAAAAAAATTATTTTGGCCAATCTAGAAAATCTGTACAATCAAATTTAAATCTTATTTCAAAGTCTTTTGAATGTCTTTTAAAATTTTTGTTCTGGAAAATCTAGAAGAAATAATGATGTATCTATGTTAGAAATATAGCTTGGGCGGATTGGATTTTAACCTATTTAAAACATGTCATCAAAATTCTAAAATTAATCTTAATCAGGAAAAATTACTAATGATGTTCCATAAATTATTTTTTTAATTTTTTCAAAAAGATTCAAATTAGCTAGTTTTTCTCTTCATTTTTTTTCAGTTGAATTTTGCATTTTAAAGAGTCGAAATTGAAAATAAACTGTTTCAAAATTAGATTTTCATTTTTTTCCCTGTTTTCTCTTCTTTCAAACCGTTCAATTAAGTTTTTTTTTATTTTTATCATTTATTCTAAAAAAAAAACCTTCCGTAAAAGGAAAAAAAATGTACGACGGAATGACAAACAGAAATTCCCATTTATATATATATATATATATATATATATATATATATATATATATATATATATATATATATATATATATATATATATATATATATATATATATATATATAGATTCATTTATCAAAGGTAAATTGAGCAAATTGGCTATTTCTGGCAATTTATTTAAGTGTGTATCAATCTGGTAGACCTTCGCATTAATCAGTACCCAAGAAGTAGCCCTTGGTTTCAAAAAGGTTGGTGACCCCCTGCTCTAGAGTCTTAAAGCGCTTTACATAGTGAAACCCATTAGCTACATCTTTAAGCTACATTTAAACCAGTGTGTGTGGCACTTGGAGCAGGTGGGTAAAGTGTCTTGTCCAAAGACACGACAGCAGTGACGAGGATGATGGAGCGGGTATTGAACCTGGAACCCACAAGTTGCTGGCACGGCTGCTCTACCCCCTCAATAAATAAGGCCGCCCAGAAAACAGCGCATCCCGAAGAGATGGTCAGAAAGGGGCTTGAAGATGGTCCGTAAAAAATAATCTCTGCAACATTTTGACCAAATAACCACCATTACATGTTATGCAGGCCACAAGGAAGTGTTTTAAATGTAGAAAAAAATTCAGAATATGACCCCTTGTGAGACGCTGTCTGCGCTCCCACGGTTGGTGTTGTAAAGCAGTGTTGACATGACGAGCGGCAAAGTTGGAGCACGCAGAGGCTTACTTCATGTAGTTCACGAAGACATGTCGGCAAATGAAAGCAGAGCAAATGCGTGTTTATGCGTGTTGCACATGCTGTTCAAATCTGCTGCTGCTTCTCTATCACGAGCGCCGAGTAAAATAATGAAGACCAGACACAATCCGAAATGTTGGCTCACACAACCTGGTGAATGTCTACAAAACAAAATCTTTCCCATCCCGGAGAGACTTTGGGATGTTTGTTGAAATCTTTCCAATAGTAGCTTCAATTTCATCATTATATGACTGTCTTGATTTTTGTACGTGATGGAAGTGGATATTTATGAGCTATTACGTGATGATCCAAATGAGAATTATTAGGCCGTGGAGATCTACACTGCAATCTTGCATTATACTGCTAAAGAGCTGCATGCGGCTCCAGAGCCGCGGGTTGCCGACCCCTGATTTAAATCAACAATATGATTTCCCTGTGTGGCTACAAGACAGATTAAAAATGTAATATTTTTATTTATCCATTTTTTTAATGAATTAACAATGGCTATGAATTTGAAAAACAATATTTTTTTCAACACCCAAAATATTTGTATGTATATTTTTAATGATTAGATAAAAACAAGAAAGCTGTTGTATTGGATTCCATTATATTGTGCACACTTTTTCACACTTTTTTTTTTTACTTATGTGAGTCAAACTTGAGTCTAATTTGATGCATTTTTGTACTAAAACAAATTCATGTAAAATAAATTGTTCAGTAATTTTTTTGCGCAAAATAATACAGGCGTCATATTAAAATTTTCAATGTGGTCTACATGACATGTAACAATGGTTCTTCGGTCTAAAAGTTGCATATATAATGTTTAAAGACCATCTTCGAGCCACTTTCTGTTCGTCTCTTCAGGATGCGCGGTTTTGTGGGCGGTCTTATTATCGTGCCTCCACTTTGACAGCGTTTTCTCCCCGTCATCTTTGTTGTAGTTTTTAGTGCTTCCATAGAGAATCTACTGACAGATTACATATGAACTATGCACTAATTTGTATTAGAAATGGCAAAGCACAGGATAAATGTGCATGAAGAGTCAGTCTGGTCCACAATAAGAGGACAGAGAAAAAGAAGGAACTTACTGACTACAGTGCGGACTCACGCAAAGCACTTTGGCGAGGAATCCGTTTACAGTAACATTTCATATGAAGCGCCCTGTCATTCATTCGTTGACATTTTGCATGCGCTTTCATATGGTGGAACCGTATGCACAGCATGTGATCTGCGTGTAGGGAGGGGCAGCCTTGGGTGTACCTAATATTGTGTCCAAATTCCAACTCGCCTGTTTTGTTTTCTGCTATGCCGTAAAGAAAGTAAAAAAGCGCCACGCTGAACTAACACTGAAGTGTTGCGCACCACCAAGTTTTCAAACTTCAGTTTGGGCCTGATTGATGTTTGCTTTTTGCTTGAATACACCATCTTTGTTCTTTTTTTGTGAAACGCACATAAAAGGGATCGGTCCTGAGCAAACATTTAATTTACGCATTCTTCTCCTTCCAAGTATCAGGAACTTCTGGCAATTCAAAATGGTTTCCTCTCATTTTTTATGACTCCTAACACGAGTGATACTTCCTGCTTTTCATGTGCTTCTGGAAAAAGCGAGGCCACAGACAGCCCAAACACATTACACAAATATTGCTATTATTATACTGACTCCTTGTCCCCGGGCAGCCATTGTGATCTTGTACAGGAGGTCCTCTTCCACAAAGGGCCGCACGGCATCGTGGATAATGACGACCTTTGGCCTTCCCGCTGTCGACCTCTCGTCTTCCTTCAGCGCCAGGACACCGTTACGTATGGACCTGTGACGCGTCGAGCCACCTGGCACCACTCGGACCTTGGTGTGGCGAAAGCGCTGAATGATGCCCGCCATTAAGTCCATGCTTTCTTTGGCAACGACCACCACAATGGTCTGGATCCATGACACCCTGGGAGGAAACGCGGTCACTTGTGGTTCATGAGGTGAAGACATATATATATATATATATATATATATATATATATATATATATATATATATAAACCCTGTTTCCATATGAATTGGGAAATTGTGTTAGATGTAAATATAAACGGAATACAATGATTTGCAAATTCTTTTCAACCCCTATTCAATTGAATGCTGTACAAAGACAAGATATTTGATGTTCAAACTCATAAACTTTAATTTTTTTTTTTCAAATAAATAACTTAAAATTTCATGGCTGCAACACGTGCCAAAGTAGTTGGGAAATGGCATGTTCACCACTGTGTTACATCACCTATTCTTTTAACAACACTCAATAAATGTTTGGGAACTGAGGAAACTAAATGTTGAAGCTTTGAAAGTGGAATTCATTTGCATTCTTTTTTTATGTAGAGCTTCAGTCGTTCAACAGTCCGGGGTCTCCACTGTCGTATTTTATGCTTCATAATGCGCCACACATTTTCAATGGGAGACAGGTCTGGACTGTAGGTGGGCCAACAAAGTACCCGCACTCTTTTTTTACGAAGCCACGCTGTTGTAACACGTGCTGAATGTGGCTTGGCATTATCTTGCTGAAATAAGCAGGGGCGTGCATGAAAAAGACGGCGTTTAGATGGCAGCATATGTTGTTACAAAACCTGTATGTACCTTTCAGCATTATTGGTGCCTTCACAGATGTGTAAGTTAATGCAACCCCATACCATCACAGATGCTGGCTTTTGAACTTTGCGTCGATAACAGTTCTAGATGGTTCGCTTCCCCTTTGGTCCGGTAGACACGATGTCGAACATTTCCAAAAACAATTTGAAATGTGGACTCGTCAGACCACAGAACACTTTTCCATTTTGCATAAGTCCATCTTAGATGATCTTGGGCCCAGAGAAGCCGGTGGCGTTTCTGGATGCTGTTGATAAATAAATGGGTTGTACTTGTATAGCGCTTTTCTACCTTCAAGGTACTCAAAGCGCTTTGACACTACTTCCACATTTACCCATTCACACACACATTCACACACTGATGGAGGGAGCTGCCATGCAAGGCGCCAACCAGCACCCATCAGGAGCAAGGGTGAAGTGTCTTGCTCAGGACACAACGGACGTGACGAGGTTGGTACTAGGTGGGATTTGAACCAGGGACGCTCGGGTTGCGCACGGCCACTCTCCCCACTGTGCCACGCCGTCCCTAATGGCTTTCGCTTTTCATAGTAGAGCTTTAACTTGCACTTACAGATGAAGCGACGAACAGTATTTAGTGACAGTGGTTTTCTGAAGTGTTCCTGAGCCCATTTGGTGATATCCTTTTTGAGATTGATGTCGGTTTTTGATACAGTGCCGTCTGAGGGATCGAAGGTCACGGTCATTCAATGTTGGTTTCCGGCCATGCCGCTTACGTGGAGTGATTTCTCCAGATTCTCTGAACCTTTTGATGATATTATGTACCGTAGATGTTGAAATCCCCAAATTTCTTGCAATTGCACTTTGAGAAACGTTGTTCTTAAACTGTTTGACTATTTGACCACACAGTTGAGGACAAAGAGGTAATATTTGACCACACAGTTGAGGACAAAGGGGTGTACCTCGCCCCATCCTTTCTTGTGAAAGACTGAGCATTTTTTGGGAAGCTGTTTTTATACCCAATCATGGCACCCACCTGTTCCCAATTAGCCTGCACACCTGTGGGATGTTCCAAATAAGTGTTTTGTGAGAATTCCTCAACTTTTAGTATTTACTGCCACCTTTCCCCACTTCTTTGTCACGTGTTGCTGGCATCAAATTCTAAAGTTACTGATTATTTGCAAAAAAAAAATGTTTATCAGTTTGAACATCAAATATGTTGTCTTTGTAGCATAGTCAACTGAGTATGGGTTGAAAATGATTCTCATTGTATTCTGTTTATATTTACATCTAACACAATTTCCCAACTCATATACAAACAGGGTTTGTGTATATATATATATATATATATATATATATATATATATATATATATATATATATATATATATATACTCATACTGTATACAAACACATATATGCAAATGTACATACAGTATATACTGTATATATACATACAATAAGTATATACATATATACATAAACACATATATACAGTATATATATATATTCACACACACACATCTATAAACATACATACACACAAGTATATATATATATATATACTCTGTGTGTGTGTGTGTATGTATATGTATATATATATATATATACACACATATATACATATATATATATATATATATATATATACATGAAAAATTGTGTTAGATGTAAATATAAACGGAATACAATGATTTGCAAATCATTTTCAACCCATATTCAGTTAAATATGCTACAAAGACAACATATTTGATGTTCAAACTGATAAACATTTTTTTTGCAAATAATCATTAACGTTATAAAGAACTTGGGAAAGGTGGCAATAATTACTGATAAAGTTGAGGAATGCTCATCAAACACGTATTTGGAACATCCCACAGGTGTGCAGGCTAATTGGAAACAGGTGGGTGCCATGATTGGGTATAAAAACAGCTTCCCAAAAAATGCTTCACAAGGAAGGATGGGGCGAGGTACACCCCTTTGTCCACAACTGCGAGAGCAATTAGTCAAACAGTTTAAGAAAAACGTTTCTCAAAGTGCAATTGCAAGAAATTTAGGGATTTCAACATCTATATCATCAAAAGGTTCAGAGAATCTGGAGAAATCACTCCACGTAAGCGGCATGGCCGGAAACCAACATTGAATGACAGTGACCTTCGATCCCACAGACGGCACTGTACCAAAAACCGACATCAATCTCTAAAGGATATCACCACATGGGCTCAGGAACTTTTCAGAAAACCACTGTAACTAAATACAGTTCGACGCTACAACTGTAAGTGCAAGTTAAAGCTCTATTATGCAAAGCGAAAGCCTTTTATCAACAACATCCAGAAACGCCACAGAGTCCACATTTCATTTTTTTGGAAATATTCGACATTGTGTCATCCGGACCAAAGGGGAAGCGAACCATCCAGACTGTTATCAACGCAAAGTTCAAAAGCCAGCATCTGTGATGGTTTGGGGGTGCATTAGTGCCCAAGGCATGGGTAACTTACACATCTGTGAAGGCAGCATTAATGCTGAAAGGTACATACAGGTTTTGGAACAACATATGCTGCCATCTAAGCGCCGTCTTTTTCATGGAGGCCCCTGCTTATTTGAGCGAGACAATGCCAAGCCACATTCAGCACGTCTTACAACAACGTGGCTTCATAAAAAAAGAGTGCGAGTACTTTCCTGGCTCGTCTGTAGTCCAGACTTGTCTCCCATCGAAAATGTGTGGCGCATTATGAAGCGTAAATACCCCTAACCCCGGACTGTTGAACGACTGAAGCTCTACATAAAACAAGAATGGGAAATAATTCCACTTTCAAAGCTTCAATAATTAGTTTCCTCACTTCCCAAACATTTATTGAGTGTTTTTAGAAGAAAAGGTGATGTATCACAGTGGTGAACATGCCCTTTCCCAACTACTTTGGCACGTGTTGCAGCCATGAAATTCTAAGTTAATTATTATTTGCAAAAAAAAATTACGTTAATGAGTTTGAACATCAAATATCTTGTCTTTGTAGTGCATGTAATTGAAGATGGGTTGAAAAGGATTTGCAAATCATTGTATTCTGTTTTTTTTTTTACCTCTAACACAATTTCCCAACTCAAATGGAAACGGGTTTTGTATATACATATACATTCATACTGTGTATATATATATATATATATATATATATATATATATACAAACACATGTATATTCAGTATATATACATGTATCTACATCCATCCATTTTCTACCGCTTATCCCGTTAGGGGTCGCGGGGGGTGCTGGAGCCTATCTCAGCTGCAGTGTGTATATATATATATATATATATATATATATATATATATATATATATATATATATATATATATATATATATATATATATATATAAACACATTTTTACACCGTATTTTTCAGACTATAAGTTGCAGTTTTTTTTCATAGTTTGGCCAGGGGTGCGACTTATACTCAGGAGCGACTTATGTGTGAAATTATCAGAGGTGGGTAGAGTAGCCAGAAATTGTACTCAAGTAAGAGTACTTTTACTTTAGAGATTTTTTACTCAAGTAAAAGTAAGGAGTAGTCACCCAATTATTTACTTGAGTAAAAGTAAAAAGTATGTTGTGAAAAAACTGCTCAAGTACTGATTAACTGATGAGTAACCTGATTACGGCAACAAATATTGCACAAAAACATAAAAATAGCAATGAGCAAATTCAGAGCCATGAATATCTCTTTAGCAACTAAAACAATAATATATTTAAAATAATAGTACATTAAAATAAAAAAATTAAGGCACATTGAGCCACAATAACTTAACAGCACCATAGGCTCAATAGGCATTCATTGATTGATTGTTTGATTGATTGAAACTTGTATTAGTAGATTTCACAGTATAGTACATATTCCGTACAATTGACCAGTAAATGGTAACACCCCAATAAGTTTTTCAACGTTAATCAATTACTTAATAAATGACCAAGTCGAGGTGATCTACCTCATATATACCTAGACATACACACACATATCATATACATACATACATACATACATACATATATATATATATATATATATATATATATATATATATATATATACATACATATATATATATATATATATATATATATATATATATATATATATATATACATACATATATATATATATATATATATATATATATATATATATATATATATATATATATATATATATATATATATATATATATATACATATATATATATATATATATATATATATATACACACACATTTATATGTACAGTATATAATTTATATTTATTTATTTTGCCGTTTTTGTTCACATGTTGAAGGTGTTTTAATGAATATACATGCATGTTTAACATATAGATTCCTATCTTTCATGAAGACAAGAATATAAGATGGTGTATTACCTGATTCTGATGACTTGCATTTTAGTGCTGATAACGTCCACTTTTTCAAATGGAGGAGAAAAAAAGTTCCTCCTTTCCGTCTAATACCACATGAAAGTCGTTGGTTTTTGGCATCTTATTTGTCCAGTTTCCATATTCGTTTTTATACACTTTACAAGAAATACATTGGCGGCAAGCTTGCTAGCTTGTTTGCGCTGGCTTTTGAAGACTCTTATTTTGTTAGCGCAGGCGCGATGGAGCAGCACTTTTATTGTGAAGACAGGAACTGTGCGATCAGTCTTTAGGCTTTTGACGGGAAGTACGGTTGAAATAAAAAGTGTCTTTTTTCCTTCACACTTTTGATTGCTTGCTTGATTGATACTTTTATTAGTAGATTGCACAGTACAGTACATATTCCGTACAATTGACCACTAAATGGTAACACTCCAATACGTTTTTCAACTTGTTTAAGTCGGGTCATGTGACCGCCTGGCTCTGTTTGATTGGTCCAACGTCACCAGTGACTGCATGTGATTGGTGAAACGCAGGCATGCGCAGATCCTATTTTGAAGCTCTGTCATAAACCAAAACAAACATTAATAGATCGCTAAAAAAAAAAGTAGCAAGTTGAATGTAGATAAATGGAGCGTAGTAAAAGTAGCGTTTCTTCTCTATAAATATACTCAAGTAAAAGTAAAAGTATGTTGCATGAAAACTACTCGTAGAAGTACAATTTATCCCAAAAGTTACTCAAGTAAATGTAACGGAGTAAATGTAACGCGTTACTACCCACCAGGGGCGTTGCCAGACATATTTCACTGGGGCACGTGCCCCACTGTTGATCTGCAGTGCCCCAGTAAAAATTTCACCAATAAAAAAAAATGCTTCAGAGTTTTAAGTCTACATAACATAGACAACAGCGCACATACTACTTAATATGGTAATTGATTGCTACTGTATTCACTCCACGAAACAGTGAGCACATGGCTACTTAATATGGTAATTTATTCACGTGTGGATCGAGACTTCGGTTGAGAGAGAGAGAGAGGGGGGGGGGGGGGGGGGGGGGGGGGGTGAGAATCACTGCGTGAGGTATGTTGAATTACAATATTTAGATTTTGATTTGACTCAAACTGTAACTCCTAGATGGATTTAAGAAAGTTATTCGCCCGCAGCAGAGAAGAAGCGATGAATGAGAGATGTAAGTGAAGTCCTAGCTAGCTAGGCAACATCATTGTCTTAAGTTGATGCTAAGTTAGCTAACGTTATTCCTTGTATCAAGACAAACATATTCATTTTCTGTACGAGCTGTCGGGGGAATTTCCAATGAACATGAAACATCATGTTGGTTATTGTCTGCTGGTTCTGCATCAATGATGATTTGGAGTAAGCATGTGTGAGTTGAGTGCTTCTCAAATGCTTTATCTTCAGGAAGAAAAATGTTTTTCCATATCATCAAGTCGTGAGCCAAATTTTTAAAACATTCAAGTTTATTTCACAGAAAAATAGCACAGTAGACTTGTCTTGTTAATCGGTGTGACTTTGACTAAAATAATCTTGTTTTGTCACCTGAAAAATGGCTACACCAGTGACTGCATGTGATTGGTGAAACGCATGTGATTGGTGAAACGCAGGCATGCGCAGATCCTACTTTGAAGCTCTGTCATAAACCAAAACAAACATTAATAGATCGCTAAAAAAAAAAGTAGCAAATTGAATGTAGATAAATGGAGCGTAGTAAAAGTAGCGTTTCTTCTCTATAAATATACTCAAGTAAAAGTAAAAGTATGTTGCATGAAAACTACTCGTAGAAGTACAATTTATGGTTTTGTGTCAAGAAAAAATAGTAACATTTCTGTATTTGTTTTCAGAAAGATGGCTGAAAATATCGGGGTTTGTTGCCCCATTTAGATTTAAAAAATATATATTTCCATGTCTGTCCTGAGTCCTCCTCCAACTTGTTAGTCGGTTTGCCTTTTGCTAAAATACTCACTAATAGTCATTAGAAAAATGGCTAAAAATATCTGGTTTTGTTGCCACAATTTGATTTTTTTCTCCCTAAACTTTTTTTTTTTCATGCACACATGTGACTGCGACTCACTGAAAATGACACACAATCCACGTTTATGTCACGACCCACCAGTTACTGTAATATTTCCATGTCTGTCCAGAGTGATTGACCACTTTGCAAAAATGAAAAGGAGACGTTACAGTTTACTTCTCAGAAAATGTTTCCCTGAACAGACGCACAACAGTTGTTCATTTATTCTACTACTGTGGCTTTATTGTTTTGCGTATATTTTATAGTTTTGTGTATCTGAAATAGGACTAGCCACATTGCCATAAATGGAAATTAAATGATATAAAAGAACCCAGAGATGTAGGGGTGCTTTATTTTTTGTTTTACTTTTGTAGATGTTAAATTTGCAGATGATTACTGCAATATATATTTCAAAAAGATTCATTGCTCTTCCTTTTTGCTTTTACCAGTAGCACTTTAGAAGTCTGGAGTAAAAAAGTGCACAAGTAGGTCAAATGCATTAGTTAATTTCAGGTGGTTAATCAAAGATCCATACAACATCATCTGATATGATTTCATAGTTTAAAGCACTACTTATGTATTTTTTTTATGATAAATAAGTGCTAAAAATGTTTTTGCTTGCGCGCTTTGCACGCTCAGGTGAAGTATTTGTGCCCCAGTACAGTATTAGGTCTAGTGACGCCCCTGCTACCCACCTCTGGAAATTATCAACACATTACCGTAAAATATCAAATAATGTTATTTAGCTCATCCACGTAAGAGACTAGACGTATAAGATTTCATGGGATTTAGCAATTAGGAACTACAGATTGTTTGGTAAACGTATAGCTAAAAATGCTTGAGATAACCTATCCTTGTGGGTTTTACTCGAAACATACGGTATGCTTTTTTAAGGCTTGCAAACACAAACATATTGCTGGGTATTGTGGCCAAACAGTTACATTTTTGTTTCAGCTGACCACAGAACTTTCTTCCAGAAGGTTATATCTTTGTCCATGTGATGATGTCAGATGAAATAAAAATTGAGCTTTTTGGCCACAATACCCAGCAACATGTTTGGAGGAGAAAAGGTGAGGCCCTTAATCTCAGGAACATCAGGCCTACTGTCAAGCATGGTGGTGGTAGTATCCTGCTCTGGGCCTGTTTTGCTGCCAATTGAACTGGTGCTTTAAATGAGACAATAAAAAAGGAGGATTACCTCCTAATTATTCAGGAAAACCTAAAATCATCAGCCCAGAGGTTGGGTCTTTGGCGCAGTTGGGTGTTCCAACAGGACAATGACCCCAAACACACGTCAACAGTGGTAAAGGAATGGCTAAATCAGGCTAGAATTAAGGTTTTAAAATGTCTTTCCCAAATTCCTGACAAAAATGTGTGGACAAAGCTAAAGAAACAAGTCAATGTCAGAAAACCAACAAATTTAGCTGAACTGCACCAATTTTGTAAAGAGGAGTGGTTCAACCAGAAGCTTGCCAGAAGCTTGTGGATGGCTACAAAAAGTGCCTTATTGCAATGAAACTTGCCAAAGGACATGTAACCAAATATTAACATTGCTGTATGCATACTTTAGACCCAGCAGATTTGGTCACATTTTCAGGAGACCCAAAACAAATTCATAAAAGAACAAAACTTCATGAATGTTTTTTGTGACCAACAAGTATGTGCTCCACACTTTATCACAAAAAAATAAAAGTTGTAGAAATTATTGGAAACTCAAGACAGCCATGACATTATGTTAATTACAAGTGTATGTAAACTTTTGATCGCGACTGTATGTGTGAAGTCCAAGTGTCCATGCACACTCTCAAATGCGACTATTGGCCATAAGCTGTATGCCTTCCGTAAACTCGTGGGGTTCTTATTTAATTTTAGCGTGGATAAATAAATTATTTTTTTGGTTGACCTATGACATCACTCTAGGCATCGCGGATCCTTAAAACTTATTTTATGTAATGTCCGCTGTAATTTTGGCACAGATTACAAATATTATGATTGGCTATAAGGGCTTCGAATCTTTGGGTGTCCCACGATTCGATTCAATATCGATTCTTGGGGTCACGATTCGATTATATATCGATTTTTTTCGATTCGATTCGATTCTCGATTCAAAAACGATATTTTTCCGATTCAAAACGATTCTGTATTCATTCAATACATAGGATTTCAGCAGGATCTACCCCAGTCTGCTGACATGCTAGCAGAGTAGTAGATTTTTTTTTTTAAAAAGCTTGTACAATTGTAAAGGACAATTATTTTATCAACTGATTGCAATAATGTAAATTTGTTTTAACTATTAAACGAACCAAAAATATGACTTATTTTATCTTTGTGAAAATATTGGACACAGTGTGTCGTCAAGCTTATGAGATGCGATGCAAGTGTAAGCCACACTATTGTTCTTTTTTTTAAATTTTTATAAATGTCTAATGATAATGTCAATGAGGGATTTTTTAATCACTGCTATACTGAAATTATAACTAATATTGATACTGTTGTTGATAATATTCATTTTTGTTTCACTACTTTTGGTTTGTTCTGTGTCGTGTTTGTGTCTCCTCTCAATTGCTCTGTTTATTGCAGTTCTGAGTGTTGCTGGGTCAGGTTTGGTATTGGAATTGGATTGCATTGTTACGGTATTGCTGTGTAGTGGTTTGTTGGATTGATAAAAAAAAAATAATAATAATAATAATAATAATCGATTTTTAAAAAATGAGAATCGATTCTGAAGCGCACAACGTATTTGAATCGATTTTTTCCCACACCCATATTGGCTATGCTTATGTTAAATAGCAGACAGCATCAAGAAATTGTCTTTGATTGCGCTAAGTACAGGACGACACTGTTAAAAATTTATCAGGGCGGAAGCAGGTCCGACACAAAGAAAGACCAGCGGAAGAGGGTTTTTTCGAAGGAATTTTCGGATGAAAATCGTACAAAAAAACTTTTTGAATGTGTCAAAGTTCATTCAAAAGTACGAAGTTCGAAGTGTCCTCTCCGGCCGCATAATTGTGTTAGTACGACTTTTCCAAAACAAAACACAATCGGATTAAGGTTTTGCTGTGGGTTGAAGGAGCCCTATTTAGAGTCAAATTATTTGAGAAATCTGACTTACAAACCCCGTTTCCATATGAGTTGGGAAATTGTTTTAGATTTGCAAATCATTTTCAACCCATATTCAGTTGAATATGCTACAAAGACAACATATTTGATGTTCAAACTGATAAACATTTTTATTTTTTTTAAATAATAATTAACTTTAGAATTTGATGCCAGCAACACGTGACAAAGAAGTAGGGAAAGGTCGCAATAAATACTGATAAGGTAGGGGAATACTCATCAAACACTTATATGGAACATCCCACAGGTGTTCAGGCTAATTGGGAACAATTGGGTGCCATGATTGGGTATAAAAGCAGCTTCCATGAAATGCTAAGTAATTCACAAACAAGGATGGGGTGAGGGTCACCACTTTGTAAGCAAATTGTCGAACAGTTTTAGAACAACATTTTTGAACAAGCTATTGCAAAGAATTTTGGGATTTTACCATCTACGCTCCGTAAAATCATCAACAAGTTCAGAGAATCTGGAGAAATCACTGCACGTAAGCGATGATATTACGGACTTTTGATCCCTCAGGCGGTACTGCACAAAAAAAACGACATAGGTGTGTAAAGGATATCACCACATGGGCTCAGGAACACTTCGTAAAACCACTGTCAGTAACTACAGTTGGTCGCTACATCTGTAAGTGCAAGTTAAAACTCTACTATGCAAAGCCAAACCCATTTATCAACAACACCAAGGAATGCTGCTGGCTTCGGTGGTCCCGAGCTCACCTAAGATGGAGTGATACAAAGTGGAAAGGTATTCTGCAGTCTGACGAGTCCACATTTCAAATTATATTTGGAAACGGATGACGTGGTGTCCTCCAGAACAAAGAGGAGAATAACCATTCGGATTGTTATAGGCGCAAAGTTCAAAAGCCAGCATCTGTGATGGTAAGAGGGTGTATTAGTGCCCAAGGCATGGGTAACTTACACATCTGTGAAGGCACCATTAATGCTGAAAGGTCCATACAGATTTTGGAGCAACATAAGTTGTCATCCAAGCAACGTTATCATGGACGCCCCTGCTTATTTCAGCAAGACAATGCCAAGCCATGTGTTATTACAGCGTGGTTTCGTAGTAAAAGAGTGCGGGTACTTTCCTTGCCCGCCTGCAGTCCAGACCTGTCTCCCATCGAAAATGTGTGCCGCATTATGAAGCCTAAAATACGACAGCTCGCCCCATCCTTTTTTGTTCCTTAGTATTTCATGGAAGCTGCTTTTATACCCAATCATGGCACCCACCTCTTCCCAATTAGCCTGCACACCTGTGGGATGTTCCAAATAAGTGTTTGATGAGAATTTCTCAACTTTATCAGTATTTATTAGGGATGTCCCGATCCGATATTGATATCGGAAATCGGTCCGATATTAGCCAAAAAAGTGAATATCGTATTTTATCGGACTGAATCTAAAAACTCCGATATAAGCGCTCCGATATAAGCTGTCCATTTGCCGCTGCAGCACTTCTATAATAGGTGACTGGTTTGATCAAACTCCAACACAGTAGGTGGCGGCAATGCCCCTTAATTAACGTTGGTGGCGGCCGCGGAAGAAGAGCATCTCTGATCCAGCATGCACAGCCCACGTGATCACAACAACGACAACGCGTGTGTTCAGCAAAGTGTAGTGATGTCGGCTGTGTGGAAGTATTTTAACTCACAGCATGCCGAAATGCTTATCTTCTTAAAAAAAAATCTCCACATTATGCTCAGACTGCAGAAAGTGGAGAAGGAGGAGGAAGAGTAGTAAGGGTAGTCAGCACTGACTGATTATTATTTGTTTTATGCTCTAGTTATTAGAGTGATATGTTTATTGTGTTTACACTATTTTTCAGTGAAGACTAAGAGTAATTACTACATTGTTTTGGGCATAGTCAGTCAGTGAAACTGGAGCTGTGAACTCTTAATTTAGAGCAGTTGGACAGTGGACAATATTGTGTTGTTTTTGTGGTTTTTGTCCCTGCCCACAGTTGTTTCCAACATATGCTGACAGTAAAAAAATAACTGAAGTGAACTTGAATTGTTTGCACTTTAAAACGTTTTTTGTTTCTTTTATTGGATTTATTTAGGTTATTTTTCAGGGTCTTCTAATTTATTTTTAATTTATTCTTTTCAATTGTATAATTATGTTGGTATTAGTGGTTATTTTGCACTTTAAATATAACATTTTGTTTTTATTTGATTTGTTGAGGTAATACTCTTATGTTGAAGGTTAAAATTTATGTAACCTATTGGTTAATAATAAATGGGTCAGTTTTTCCTATACCTAGTCATGCTGACTATTGTTTTCTGTTTTAACACTACAACCAACATCAGTAACAGTAACATCACTTTATCAAGCCTTTTCTAACATTCTACAAAACAAAATAAGGAATAAATATATGTATGATTCGTGCCTATATCGTATCGTATTGATATCGGTATCGGCAAATACTCAAGGCTACAATATCGGTATCGTATCGGAAGTGAAAAAGTTGTATCGGGACATCCCTAGTATTTATTGCCACATTTCCCAACTTCTTTGTCACGTGTTGCTGGCATCAAATTCTAACGTTCATGATTATTTGAAAAAAACAACTGTTTATCAGTTTGAACATCAAATATGTAGTCTTTGTAGCATATTCAACTGAATATGGGTTAAAATGATTTGCAAATCATTGCATTCCGTTTATATTTACATCTAACACAATTTCCCAATTCATATGGAAACGGGGTTTGTATTTAGTGTATGGACACATACTGATTGATTATAATGTGGAACTCTGCTTCGTAAACTTTTTGGTTAACGAATCACGTTCAAGAGCCAATTCGGGTTGTAAACCGGGGCTCCACTGTAGTATAAACATATGCGTGTAGATTGTCAGTCATCGGGTCATATAATCCAGAAATATTTAATTGAAGTAACTCTGAAACATATTTAACAACCAGGAAGAGTACAGTTGCCTCTATTCAACCTTTGTGGATATTGTACAACTCCTTTCACACAATTAAAAAAGACCAAAAGAAATTAGGTCGACCTTATTTTTTTTCCAACGAGTTGGCAACCATAAATAGTATGTATTGCAGGAAATGGTGGGAGGTGCTACTGCAGGGCGCTACAGACGTTTAAGCTTGTTCATTCAGAACATTTAGTTAGCAGAGAAAGTGAAACTATTAAGATATAATTGTTTAACACTGGGAAGTAGTGAACCACACACTGACGTCATACAATTGTTTAGCACTGGGAGGTGGAGAACCACACACTGACGTCATACAATTGTTTAGCACTGGGAGGTAGAGACCCACACACATACGTCATACAAATGTTTAGCACTAGAAGGTAAAGGACCACACACACTGACGTCAATGACTGAGCTGTAAGCCCTGCTGCTAACGTCTGAATAACTTTCCCAGAAGTTTTCCAAAATAAAAAGCATATCCATACCTCTCAAAAGTCTGAATGGTGTAGCTTATAAGCGGCCGGCTCAATAACAGGCAGAACTGTTTGGGCGTTAGCAACCCGGTCCTCTCTCCGCTGCCCCCGGCAGGAAGAATCACACACACCGGGAAGTCTACGTCGCCTTTACCCGGCGCAAGGCCGCTCTTGCCAGTCTGACGGTTTAGGAAAGTCCCTGGTTGCCTGGGCCTGTCTGGTTCATCGCTCGACATGACGCTGGGCTTCATCTCTATCAGCTCCTGCATGGACTGTCACAGTACTCCATTCCCGATCATTCCAATTCAATAGAAAAGGTATGTAAATTGCTGTTAGTCAACCTAAATGATGCTAAAACTTTTTTTTTATTTCAGCTCAACACCGAGCTTCCGCCAATAAACTTCAAAATAAAACAATGATCGATTATTTATATATGGTCTACTAGGACTAAAAAAATAACCATATTGCTTTATTAAGATAGTACAAGCAAATGCTGTTTCGGAATTGGTGAGAATATTGATGTAATAATGGTAAAACATTCTATTTCCAGTTTCAGTCGAGTGAATTTCTCGAACTTGACGCATAATGCCCTACCTGGTCGATGGTCTCGCGTGATTTGAATCGATTCTGTAATACTTAAAGGCTGCATTATCTAATCTCGCGAGATATTACAACGCTTGACTTGTTTACAGTTGCTGCTTTTAGACTTAATTTGACTTTGTAAAGTCATATTTTGAAGAAAGAAAGGTTGTTTGTGGTTAAACAAACAGGTCAACTTTTATTTTGTGGGTTTCTAAAATGTTTATTTCCAAAGTTTACTCACACAATAGAATATATTACATTATCCATTTTATACATTGTCATAGAAAAAAAATGCAAGTAAAAATTATTTGACATATGTGCACATATTTACAAAATGTTTTAAAGTTTTTTGGAGGCATGTAGTTAGATGTTGGTCCCACAGTCATCTCTATTGTACATATAATAACAGCAATACACATATGGTTACATACTGTACAGAGGACAATGCATGGCTTACATCCTGTGTCATGAAATCTGTGTACCTCTTTTTTATTCATATTTACATGTTTCACAATTGCCTTAAAAGGCATGTGATGCTCCATCAAAGTGAGACACCATCTTAACCAAATATACAAAGTCCAGTCCACTGAGAGAGGTTGTAATCCAAATAAGCAAAGCCTTAAAAAGACCCTCACGGTTCCGTCTGGGGCCAGTTCTCGTTTAATCGCTTCTTCCCCAGCTGCTTCCTGCTCTTGGCCTTGTGCTTGTGCAGGAGCCGCGGCGGCGACAGAACCATGGGCTCGAACTTGTGGCCTGACTCGTTGTGCTGCCTGGAGTATCTCTTGCACTTACAGGAAGTGACCACGGTGATTTTGTACGTTCTGGTGCTGCCATTTTGGCACTGCAGCCGGATGCGCTGAGTGCGGGTCTTGTCGTTGACGCAGCGCCAGTCCTGGCCACCGCTGCGGCTTGGGCTAGTGCTTCGGCGAGCCCAGAACTTTCTGCTGTAGGGGCCGCCGATCCAGTTTTGGAGCATCTGAGCCGGGAGACACTGACCGGCACACACCAGCTCCTTAATGGGGTTGATGCTGGTGCAGTGGCCATCAGAGATGTACTTAGTGGACCTCAACTCTCTGCAACCAATCTGGCTTACCTCTGTGGAAATGACATCAATCAATCAATCAATCACAATTTATTTGTATACCCCCTAATCCCAAGTGCCTGAAATGGTTTCACTACATAGTTGTTGGGTTTTTTTTTTTGCACCATGACTAGAGAAGGTGGTTTGCATCTTGTGATATGCCTAATGGTGACAAAATAGCAACATAAAAAATGTTAGACATGCGCCCCATTTATTTGGACCATTTTTAAACCTTTAAGGCAGGGGTGTCCAAACTGTCTGGAGTGAGAGCCACACACAGGAAAATGAATATATGCTAGTGCCACTTTTCATTAGTTATGCTTTATTAAACACGCTAAAATAACTAGTGTCGGTCAAGATATGTTAAACTGTTGAATATAGTCCAATGATAATTATTTTAGTGTTGTATATTGTTCAAACATTCAATGTTTTTTTAATAGCAATAATGTTTTAGTGTAAAATTGTTATAGTTATATAGTTAATCGAGGTGAAAAACAAATCGAGTCACATTTGAATCGCTATTATTTATCCCAATCCTAAATCAATTCATAATTTTCAAAAATGTATTAAATCATTTTTTTATTCCCTCTATGTATTCATTTGTTATGTTTTCAATAATAATCAATTGATAATAATACTTTTTTAGGCTGTCTCCAGGAAACCACAGGAGCTTTTTGAACCTGTAACCAGTTGTGAAAATATGTCTTTATAAATACTATACCAAATAATAAAGGGTGTAAAAAAAAAAAGGATGGTTCTCTTGCCATATTTGACTTAATAAATGTTTGGGTATAATGTTTATTTTTTTAACAAAACCAGTTTTATTTTAAGTAATATAGACATTTTTAGAGCTGTTTTTCTATTTTATGGAGGAATGTAGTTAATCATAGAACTGTCATCCAGTGTTAGTAAAGTAATAGTGATTTTAAATCTAGAATAGTTTTGAATATATTCTGAATCGAATCAATACCCCCAAGAATGGAGTTGAATCATGTGGTGCCCAAAGATTCACAGCCCTACAAATAATACAATGGAAGAATCGGTTTGAATGGTGGGGCAATCTTTCTGTGTGGAGTTTGCATGTTCTTCCCGTGACTGCGTGGGTTCCCTCCGGGTACTCTGGCTTCCTCCCACCTCCAAAGACATGCACCTGGGGATAGGTTGATTGGCAACACTAAATTGGCCCTAGTGTGTGAATGTGAGTGGGAATATTGTCTGCCTATTTGTGTTGGCCCTGCGATGAGGTGGCAACTTGTCCAGGGTGTACGCCGCCTTCTGCCCGATTTCAGCTGAGATAAGCACTATATATATATATATATATATATATATATATATATATATATATATATATATATATATATATATATATATATATATATATATATATATATATATATCCATTTTCTATCACTTGTCCATTTCGGGGTGGCGGGGGGTGCTGGTGGCGTACACCCTGGACAAGTCGCCACCTCATCACAGAGCCATCATAGACAGACAACAATCAACCTACCCCCAGGTGTGTGTTTTCTATATGCATATGTATATATACTGTATATATATATACGTTCTGCCCGTTTCCATATGAGTTGGGAAATTGTGTTAGATTTAAATATAAAACGTAATACAATGATTTGCAAATCCTTTTCAACCCATATTCAATTGAATGCACTACAAAGACAAGATATTTGATGTCCAAACTCATAAACTTTATTTTTTTAGCAAATAATAATTAACTTAGAATTTCATGGCTGCAACACGTGCCAAAGTAGTTGGGAAAGTGCATGTTCACTATGTGTTACATCACCTTTTCTTTTAACAACACTCAATAAACGTTTGGGAACTGAGGAAACTAATTGTTGAAGCTTTGAAAGTGGAATTCTTTCCCATTCTTGTTTTATGTAGAGCTTCAGTTGTTCAACAGTCCGGGGTCTCGGCTGTCGTATTTTATGCTTCATAATGTGCCACACATTTTTGATACGAGACAGGTCTGGACCGCAGGCGGGCCAGGAAATTACCCGCACTCTATTTTTACGAAGCCACGCTGTTGTAACACATGCTGAATGTGGCTTGGCATTGTCTTGCTGAAATAAGCTGGGGCGTCCATGAAAAAGACAGCGCTTAGATGGCAGAATATGTTGTTCCAAAACCTGCATGTACCTTTCAGCGTTAATGGTGCCTTTACAAATGTGTAAGTTACCCATGCCTTGGGCATTAATGCACCCCCATACCATCACAGATGCTGGTTTTTGAACTTTGCGTCGATTACAGTCTGGATGATTCGCTTCCCCTTTGGTCCGGATGACACAATGTTGAATATTTCCAAAAACTATTTGAAATTTGGACTCGTCAGACCACAGAACACTTTTCCCCTTTGCATCAGTCCATCTTAGATGATCTCTGGTCACAGAGAAGCCGGTGGCATTTCTGGATGTTGTTGATAAATGGCTTTCACTTTGCATAGTAAAGCTTTAACTTGCACTTACAGATGTAGCGACCAACTGTATTTAGTGACAGTGGTTTTCTGAAGTTTTCCTGAGCCCATGTGGTGAGATCCTTTAGAGCAGTGGTTCTCAAATGGAGGTACGCGTACCCCTGGAGGTACTTGAAGGTATGCCAAGGGGTACGTGAGAATTTTTTAAAGTATTCTAAAAATAGCATCGATTCAAAAATCCTTTATAAATATATTTATTGAATAATACTTAAACAAAATGTGAATATAAGTTCATAAACTGTGAAAAGAAATGCAACAATGCAATATTCAGTGTTGACAGCTAGATTTTTTTGTGGACATGTTCCATAAATATTGATGTTAAAGATTTCTTTTTTGTGAAGAAATGTTTAGAATTAAGTCCATGAATCCAGATGGATCTCTATTACAATCCCCAAAGAGGGCACTTTAAGTTGATGATTACTACGGAGCGGCATGGCGTAGTGGGTAGAGCGGCTGTGCCAGAAACCTGAGGGTTGCAGGTTCGCTTCCCACCTATGAACATCCAAATCGCTGCCATTGTGTCCTTGGGCAGGACACTTCACCCTTTGCCCCCGGTGCCGCTCACACTGGTGAATGAATGATGAATGAATGTTTGGTGGTGGTCGGAGGGGCCGTAGGCGCAAACTGGCAGCCACGCTTCTGTCAGTCTACCCCAGAGCAGCTGTGGCTACATATGTAGCTTACCACCACCAGGTGTGAATGAATGATGGGTTCCCACTTCTCTGTGAGCGCTTTGAGTATCTAACAATAGAAAAGCGCAATATAAATCTAATCTATTATTATTATTATTACTTCTATGTGTAGAAATCTTTATTTATAATTGAATCACTTGTTTCTTTTTCAACAAGTTTTTAGTAATTTTTATATCTTTTTTTTCACATAGTTCAAGAAAGACCACTACAAATGAGCAATATTTTGCACTGATATACAATTCAATAAATCAGAAACTGATGACATAGTGCTGTATTTTACTTCTTCATCTCTTTTTTTCAACCAAAAATGCTTTGTTCTGATTAGGGGGTACTTGAATTAAAAAAATTCACAGGGGGTACATCACTGAAAAAAGGTTGAGAACCACTGCTTTAGAGATTGATGTCGGTTTTTGATACGGTGCCGTCTGAGGGATCGAAGTTCAGGGTCATTTAATGTTAGTTTCTGGCCATGCCGCTTACGTGGAGTGATTTCTCCAGATTCTCTGAACCTTTTGATGATATTTTGGACTGTAGATGTTGAAATCCCTAAATTTCTTGCAATTGCACTTTGAGAAACGTTGTTCTTAAACTGTTTGACTATTTGCTCACGCAGTTGTGGACAAAGGGGTGTACCCCGCCCCATCCTTTCTTGTGAAAGACTGAGCATTTTTTGGGAAGCTGTTTTTATACCCAATCATGGCACCTACCTGTTCCCAATTAGCCTGCACGCCTGTGGGATGTTCCAAATACTTGTTTGATGAGCATTATTTAACTTTATCAATATTTACTGCCACCTTTCCCAACTTCTCTGCCATGTGTTGCTGGCATCAGATTCTAAAGTTAATGATTATTTGCAAAAAAAAACAAAAAACTTTTATCAGTTTGAACAGAAAATATGTTGTCTTTGTAGCATATTCCACTGAATATGGGTTGAAAATGATTTGCAAATAAATCATTGTATTCCGTTTATATTTACATCCAACACAATTTCCTAACTAATATGGAAACGGGGTTTGTATATATATATATATATATATATATATATATATATATATATATATATATATATATATATATATATATATATATATATATATATATATATATATATATATATATATATATATGTATATATGTATATATAAGGATGTCATAGCTTGTGCAGCCCTTTGAGGCATTTGTGATTAAGGGCTATATGAGTAAACTTTGATTAATTGATGATTGATTAATGTATATATATATATATATATATTTATATATATCGATTTAGATTCAGAATGAACAATAATCGCGATTTGGATCAATTTTTTTGTGCACTCCTACTGCAAATAGCCTCCGCGCTGCATTTTGGACACACCTGCTTTAGGCCATTTTGTCCAGTGTTTGGATGAGGTAGCGGAGGGCTGCAGGTTGAAAACACTACAAAAAATGGCACGTTTGACACTTTTCTGCTAATGTGCCACACTGTGTGAGAAAACAGGGAACACAAAGTACAAATTAAACTTACGGCAAATAATCGCACTCCAAGCTACTGTTTAGAACTATTCCACGTTCAAAACAAACACCATACTGTAGAAATAGGCTTCACACATGCTAAAGCTGCAGAAGCTTTCAGAATATCACCCCCACTATCTCTGCATAGTGCTCCTAAAAGACCAATCTCTCTCAAATGTTCTTCTTGAAAAAGTTGATGTAGTAAAGACTAAATGGAGGATTACGTCTACACTGCAGCTATGAGTGTGACTATTTTGCTGCAGGCTGAATATTGCGCCTCAATTGCAGGGCTGTAACTGAAACTCCCATCCCTTCATAACATCACACACCTCAGTGACAATGGCTTTCTCTCACCGTGACACCGTTTGATGAATGTCCTCATTATTATTATTACTGTATATGACATGAGCTTTTTAAAGTTACTTTAAAGTACTGTTTGCAGTCTGCACATGCGCTTTGCATTCATCAACAGACACTTTATTAGGTCCACTCAGGGCCGCCCTATATACGTAGATCACGTGCGAGGCCTCATTTTGTGCAAAATGACCGGGGCGCTCATGAAATTTCCCCGCAATTGTATTCTTAGACACTTCCTGCTCAGTCACTGATAGGAATATGAAAACACATTTTCCTCAACATCACTGTCTTCCATGGCTTTACCATGAATTGATTAACGTGGACCCCGACTTAAACAAGTTGAAAAACTTATTCGGGTGTTACCATTTAGTGGTCAATTGTACGGAATATGTACTGAACTGTGCAATCTACTAATAAAAATATCAACCAATCAACAATGGCGCACAGTGTTAAAGTCAGAGTTGTGTCAGTAAGGTATGCAAATGTGCTTTAATTATGTTATTTTGTACTTTTTTTTTTTAATTATTACTAGCCGGGTAAACAACATTTGATTGTATGCTTTTAAGCCTGCATTGTCACTTTATATTTTCATATGTTTCTAATTCCTTGACTGCATATTTGCTACATGAGAGGGTCAAAATGAAACAAAAATAGCTATTAGATTGGTGTGGCACACCAACTTAGCAATAAGTAGAATTTTGTTTTCAAGCAATTAATAGCTAAAAAGGTATTATTATATTTGCAAAGGCAGACTTTTTAATGGCTTACAACTATAAGGTGTCCAAAGTGCGGCCCACAGCTAATTTTTTAACGGTCTGTGACACATTCTAAATATACTATTCCTGAAATACATAAGTAGTGGAATACAAACGCAAAGAGGTGTACTGTAACGTGAAAACTGTCATTTCTCAACAAAAAAAAAAAAAGAATCAAAATTAATGTCGCTGTGCATTATTGACTTATTCAAGGCTCTAATTAATGACGTCACATCAAATATTTTACTTTGAAATGCATTTTGGGGAAATGTTGCATATTTTGTGTGCCATATCAAAACCAAGGTTTTCTTTGCCATGAAACATAAAGAAAACCCCAACAACTTTATAATCGACGGATATATCTGAAGTTTGATGCAGTTTCAAGAATTGAAAGTAAAGAAAAACCTGTCATTGCTCAAAAAATAATAATGAATCAAAATCAATGTTATTATGAATTATTGCCCTTTTCAAGGCTCCAATTACTTCACATCAAATATTCCACTTTGAAATATGTTCTGGGGAACATTTAGCATATTTCAGTGTTTCCAATATCAAAACTAAGGTTTTCAAAGAGCATAAAACGTAAAAAAAAACAAAAACAACAACAACTTTATTATCGGCGGATGGATCGGAAGACCTTTAGTGCATTTTTTTTTTAAACCTGTCTTTGCTAAAAAAAAAAAAATGTAGTAATGAATCAAAATCAATGTTGTTATGATTGACCTTTTCAAGGCTTCAAATACTTCACATCAAATATTTCGCTTTAAAAACAATTCTGAGAGAAATACTGCATATTTCAGTGTTTTTGCAAGCGGTTTATCTTTGGCATAAAGCAGGGGGTCAAACTCATTTTGTCTCAGGGGCCGCATGGAGGAAAATCTATTTCCATGTGGGCCGGAAGGGTAAAATCATGGCATAATAACTTAAAAATACAATTATGACAACTTCAGATTGTTTTCTTTGTTTTACTTTGACCCAAAATAGAACAAGCACATTCTGAAAATGTACACATCACAAATTATCCTCTTGACAAAACACTTCAAGTTTGTTGAAAATTCTGAGGAAAAAATCGGTGAAGTTTCAAAAACACCATGAAGAACACAACTAACTTAATCTCAGTGTATCTACAGAGCTATTAAACTTTAGGTCCCAGTCAATCCAGGATTAAACAAAAAACTAATTAAAGCAAAAATAAAAAATGACTACCAACTACCTCATTTGTCATTTCCACATATTATCTATCCTGTGCTAACCCAAAAAACCATACAAACTGACATAGAAATTCAAGAGGGTTGAGTTACTCCCTGCCTTCTAGGCATCACTTTGTATCGATATAATAATAAAAGCTTTGCAATGTGTGATTTCAATTTCAATTTCAACAAACCAAAAATAAAAACCTAAAAGACTGACAGTATTGCAATAAATCTCACATTTTTCACTTTCTTTAAATTTTAAACATGTTTTTATTTGTTTTACAATGGGTTGAGGGGAAGGAGTTGCAGCCCCGCTTTATCGTGTACCTGTTGCTTGGAATACTTGCTTGCCCCTGGTATAAACTATTCGCTTGCCTAACAGAATTTCTATCACGACATCCAGTGGACACACTTAGAACAGCAGTTTATTTAATTTAAAAATGCAGTTACATTTTTCACACAGCAAACTCATCTCGCGGGCCGGATTGAACCTGTTCGGGCGGGATTGAACCTGTTCGGGCCGTATGTTTGACATCCCTGGCATAAAGCATTAACAAAATCTAACTTCCTATCGACACACAAGGAGTGAAAGTAAAAAAAATAACATGAACTTTTAAAACTTTTATGACTGAGACCCTTTCTGGTCCACTTTAATATTGACGAAACCTGAAGGGATCCCTAAGGGTTAAAAAAAAAATCTATATACTTAGTCGGTTTTAAAGTCGAAAAATGTTAAAATGGCCCCCGCATGCTTGGAAAAAGTTTGGACACCCCTAATTTATATAGCGCAAACCTCGGCAAATTAAGGCCGGGGGGCTACATGCGGCCCGTTAAGGTTTTCAATCTGGCCCGCCGGAAATTCCCAAATCATTTTTTTAGATATTTAGGATCGAAATTGTAGCTGCCATTATGATGTGCAGTGATGTTTTCAAATGGCCGTAAGTCTTCAACTATACTAAGTATTTTAATGGGTTGAATCTGTACTTTTGCATGATATACTAGTTACTATGGTAATCAAATTCAGTGGTCCCCAACCACCGGGACGCGGCTGGCCCGATTGGTACTGGGCCGCAGAAGAATTTTTAATGAATTTTTATTTAAAAAAAAACAAAACATTTTTTTTATTTTTTTTTATTTATTAAATCAACATAAAAAACACAATATACACTTACAATTAGTGCACCAAGCACAAAAACCTCCCTTTTTCATGACAAAAACGTCCCTTTTTCATTACAAAGAAGAAAAAAAAAATAATTAAAAAAAGGACATCCCCCTATCCCCCCACCCGGGCTGCGGGACAAATTATTAAGCGTTGACAGGTCCGCGGATACAAAAAGGTTGGGGACCACTGATCTAATTAGTTACTATGGTCAACTAATTAGTTACTATGGTAATCTAAGTCTCAGCAGGTCAGACGAGGCACCAAGCAGTGTAGTGTTTCCAGAGCCTGAAATGTGGGTGTAAGGGGCAGACTCGGAAGGAGATTTTTACACCAAAGTTCAAAAGATTAGTGATATATCAGATTGTTTTTTTTGTTTTTTTACCCTTCGCGTTCATATTTCACTGCGTTTGTTGCATTTTTGTTGCGTTTCGCTTGATTGTAAAATATGTGGCTAGAGAGTGGGTGTGATGTTCACATGTTGTCATTATTCAGTGTTTTATGGTTCATAGTTAATATCGTAAATCCCACATTATTGACATGTACTTTCTGGGTGTCTCCTTCAGTAGAAAATTTTAAATTCAATTCCGTTTGTCATAATGTTTTTAGCATTCAATCAGACATTATTGCAAGGTTTTCTATTAGTGTTCTTAAAAATAGATATACCGGCCCCAGACGCATTAGTTTCTCTAAAGTTGGCCCCCGAGTCAAAATAATTGCCCAGGCCTGATATAGAGGCTTTTGATAATGCGTCCTTTTGAGCATTCTTGCTGCAGTACAGTTATAACACATAACTCATGAGTTGACCTCAAAACTGTATTGAATTATTCAGGGACCACTAATAAATGCATTGAAGTTATTGTAGTAATAAGTCATTCACTGCAGTTTGCTGCGTTATATTTAAAAAAATAAAACGATATTGATAGCCTCCATCTAAATAAATAGCAGGGCTGGCCATAACTTCACCAAACAAACCTATAATCAATTTATTGAACAGCCTCAGAAAAAAGTCACCATGCAGAGACGTTCCCACTTCAAAGTCCACACCCACGCTGGCTCCCCTGCCTGCTCTTTTTCTTACCGCTTCTGTCGCGCTCTGTCCCGGCCGCTGCGCTCCCGCCGGACCGTGCGCGGTTCAGTGACACGTTGCTCCGCTGCACCTCCAGCATCGGCGCGCTCACACGCGGCGAAACGAGGATCTCGGTGGCCTCATTCTTGAAGGCTTGGCTGCTGCTCCTCAACAGAATGCAAAGCAAAACCAAAGATTGGCACGACTCTTGGTGCATGGTGGTTGTCGCGGATGAGGATGAGGGTGAGGAGGAGAGAAAGGGATGCTTCATGTGATGCTGCTCTGCTGCTTTTATGGAGGAGGTTTAGGTGCATGTGTCAAACCACGCCCACTTTTATTTGATGCTGATGGGATTAGTTTAGTGCGGGGGTCGGCAACCCGCGGCCCTAGAGCCGCAAGTGCTGCCCTAGTGGCTCTCTGGAGCTTTAAAGGCCTACTGAAACCCATACTACCCACCACGCAGTCTGTTAGTTTATTTATCTAATAAAATATTTACATTGCAACACATGCCAATACGGCCTTTTTAGTTTACTAAATTAAAATGTTAACTTTCCCGGGAGTTTCGTCTTCCAAACGTCGTGCAATGATGACGTGTACGCAATACGTCACGGGTTTTTAGGAAGTATGAGCGCCGCACACACACACAGCTAAATGTCGTCTGCTTTGATGGCATAATTATACAGTTTTTTGGACATCTGTGTTGCTGAATATTTTGCGATTTGTTCAATTAATATTGGAGAAGTCACAGTAGAAAGATGGAGTTGGGAAGCTTTAGCCATTAGCCACACAAACACACGGTGATTCCTTGTTTAAAATTCCTGGAGGTGAAACTTTCCTATGGATCAGAGCGCGGTCAAGAGAACGTGGATCCCGACCACATGTCAACCAGCAGGTTTCGGTGAGAAAATTGTTGTTGAAAAGTCAGTTCTTACCGGTGAAAAGCTGAGCTTGTGCCGTCCATAGCTGCCGTCGACTCCCCTGAGACACTGCGAGTCAAGACACCCGTGGAGACATACTCTCCCGTCCAAAAGCAAAACCTAGTAACTCACTTCTAGCTGATTTTGAGAAAACAAAGGAAAACCAATCTATCTTGATGCTGTCCTACAAAGATTTACAAAGTCATCAAACATATAGATATTTTCTTGAGCTTTCATTTTCTTGCTGATTGAGCTATGGATTGAATCTGCTCTCATGAACGTGTGCCCTTTCTCCAGATATTTTATCACAATCTTGGGTGGGCCCCATTCTGCGTTTGCACATTGGGCAAGAGCCGTGTACAGCGTCCAGTTTTTATTTTGACCTCCACAGTTATCTGCCCAAAAGAGTATGCAAGGGGAAGAATCAAGAACAATACATTTAATGAAGGTGCTTGCAACGTCCTGGGCCAATCTTCCAAATATCCCCTCGTGCCATAATATCACATAATCAGGTTGACCGTCGGCCCCCATTCGTGGAAATGTCTCATTAAAGACAATAAGGCGACTGACGAAGCTCCAATTGGTCGCTTGAGATACTAGGTTTTTCTGTTGTATCTACGCGGTTATGTTGTAGTTGCTGGGTCCTGCCATGCGCGTAACAGCTTACTTACGGAACAAATTACAATATCGCATACACTAATGTAAAGCATATCACCTAGGAACTCCAAAATTATTATCAGCTCAGTTTTGACCAAAATTGAGTTACTGGGTTTTGCCTTTGGACGGGAGCCCTTCCGACTATCAGGAAATATTAAACTCACTAAAACACTAGCAACACAATGGAAAGATAAAGGATTTGCCAGAATTAACCTAGTAAATGTGTCTAAAAACATCGGAATCCGTCCCAATGCAATCGCGTTTTTTTTTGTTTTTTTCTAGTCCATCGCTATCAATATCCTCAAACACGAATCTTTCATCCTCACTCAAATTAATGGAGAAATTGTCGTTTTCTCGGTCCGAATAGCACTTTTTGTTGGAGGCTCCCATTAAAAACAATGTGAATATGTGAGGAGCCATCAAACATGTGATGTCATCGTCTGCGACTTCCGGTAGAGGCAAGGCATTTCTCTTAGCACCGAAAGTTGCAAACTTTATCGTGGATGTTCTCTACTAAATCCTTTCAGTAAAAATATGGCAATATCACGAAATGATCAAGTATGACACATAGAATGGACCTGCTATCCCCGTTTGAATAAGAAAATCTCATTTCAGTAGGCCTTTAACAAAAATGTATGAAAAATGGAAAAAGATGAGGGGGAAACATATGTATTTTTTGTGTTAATATGATTTCTGTAGCAGGACAAAAATGACACAAACCTCCTTAATTGGTATAAAACATTAAACATGCTTCACTGATTCGAGTATTTGTTGAGCGTCGTTTTGTCCTACTAATTTTGGCGGTCCTTGAATTCACTGTAGTTTGTTTACATGTATATAACTTTCTCCGACTTTCTAAGATGTGTGTTATGCCACTTCTTTTTCTGTCTAATTTTGTCCACCAAACTTTTAACGTTGTGCATGAATGCACAAAGGTAAGTTTTGTTGATGTTATTGACTTGTCTGGAGTGCTAATTAGACATATTTGGTCACTGCATGACTGCAAGCTAATCCGATGCTAACATGCTGTTTAGGCTAGCTGTGTGTACATATTGCATCATTATGCCTCATTTGTAGCTATATTTAAGGCTTGTTTAGTTTCCTTTAAGTCTTCTTAATTCAATTTATATTTTATGACACACTATCTGTATATAATATGGCTTTAAATTTTTTGCGGCTCCAGAAGGATTTGTTTTTGTATTTTTGGTCCAATATGGCTCTTTCAACATTTTGGGTTGCCGACCCCTGGTTTAATGAGTACTTTGCACATTTTTTATTTCACTCGTGAATACTGAGAGTGTAACATTGTTTCGCCTTTACTTAGTACTTGCCCTTACAGGCCTATACTGAAATGAGATGTTCTCATTTAAACGGGGATAGCAGGTCCATTCTATGTGTCATACTTGATCATTTGGCGATATTGCCATATTTTTGCTGAAAGGATTTAGTAGAGAACGTCGACGTTAAAGTTTGCAACTTTTGGTGCTGATAAAAAAGCCTTGCGTTTACCGGAAGTCGCAGACGATGACGTCACAAGGGTGAGGGCTCCTCACATCCTCACATTGTTTTTAATGGGAGCCTCTAGCAGCAAGAGCTCTTCGGACCGAGAAAACGTCAATTTCCCCATTAATTTGAGCGAGGATGAAAGATTCGTGGATAATAATATTGATAGGGACGGCGTGGCGCAGTGGGAGAGTGGCCGTGCGCAACCTGAGGGTTCCTGGTTCAATTCCCACCTAGTACCAACCTCGTCACGTCAGTTGTGTCCTGAGCAAGACACTTCACCCTTGCTCCTGATGGGTGCTGGTTAGCGCCTTGCATGGCAGCTCCCTCCATCAGTGTGTGAATGTGTGTGTGTATGGGTAAATGTTGAAGTAGTGTCAAAGCGCTTTGAGTACCTTGAAGGTAGAAAAGCGCTATACAAGTACAACCCATTTATTTATTTATTTATAGCGAAGGACTAGAAAAAAAATAAAAATTAAAGTAAAAAAAAAAAAAGCAATTGCATTGGGACGGATTCAGATGTTTTTAGACACATCAGTAGAAGCATTTATGTCTCATCTTTAAACTCATTTGTATACTCTAGCCTTTAAATAGACTCCCCTTTTCGACCAGTTGATCTGCCGTTTCTTTTCTTTTTCTCCTATGTCCCACTCTCCCTTGTAGAGGGGGTCCGGTCCGATCCGGTGGCCATGTACTGCTCGCCTGTGTATCGGCTGGGGACATCTCTGCGCTGCTGATCCGCCTCCGCTTGGGATGTTTTCCTGCTGGCTCCGCTGTGAACGGGACTCTCGCTGCTGTGTTGGATCCGCTTTGGACTGGACTCTTGCGACTGTGTTGGATCCATTATGGATTGAACTTTCACAGTATCATGTTAGACCCGCTCGACATCCATTGCTTTCCTCCTCTCCAAGGTTCTCATAGTCATCATTGTCACCGACGTCCCACTGGGTGTGAGTTTTCCTTGCCCTTATGTGGGCCTACCGAGGATGTCGTAGTGGTTTGTGCAGCCCTTTGAGACACTAGTGATTTAGGGCTATATAAGTAAACATTGATTGATTGATTTACTAGGATAATTCTGG
Organism: Nerophis ophidion; assembly: GCF_033978795.1. Taxonomy (NCBI): domain Eukaryota; kingdom Metazoa; phylum Chordata; class Actinopteri; order Syngnathiformes; family Syngnathidae; genus Nerophis; species Nerophis ophidion. The sequence goes on along the minus strand of NC_084621.1, from coordinate 29,356,466 downwards.
GAAATCCCTTATCTTTCTATTGTCTTGCTAGTGTTTTAGTGAGATTAAATAGTACCTGATAGACGGAAGGGTGCGTCCACGGGTGTCTTGAGACCAGTGTCTGAGGAAAGTCGACGGCAGATACAAGGACGGTGCAAACTCCACAGATCTCCGGTAAGAGGCGACTTTTTACCACCATTTTCTCACCGAAAACAGCTGGTTGACATTTGGTCGGGATCCATGTTCGCTTGACCGCTCTGATCCATAGTAAAGCTTCACCTCCGGGAATTTTAAACAAGGAATCACTGTGTGTTTGTGTGGCTAAAGGCTAAAGTTTCCCAACTCCATCTTTCTACTTTGACGTCTCCATTATTAATTGAACAAATTGCAAAAGATTCAGCAACACAGATGTCCAGAATACTGTTTAATTGTGCGATGAAAAGAGACGACTTTTAGCCGCAAATAGTGCTCCGCTAATATTTCCTGACAGTCCCTGACGTCACGCGACGTTTTCAACAAGAAACTCCGCGGAAAATTTTAAATTGCAATTTAGTAAACTAAACAGGCCGTATTGGCATGGCTTGCAATGTTAATATTTCATCATCGATATAAAAACTATCAGACTGCGTGGTCGGTAGTAGTGGGTTTCAGTAGGCCTTTAAAACAATTACCAGGATTTTACAGCATTACTGTATTTTTCCCACATTGTAATCCATCCATCCATCCATCCATCCATCCATCTATTCATCCATCCATCCATCCATTTACTACCGCTTGTCCCTATAGGGGTCACGGGGGGTGCTGGAGCCTATCTCAGTTGCATTCGGGCGGAGGGCAAATACACCCTGAATAAGTCGCCACATCATCGCAGGGCCAACACAGACAACAATCACACTCACATTCACACACTAGGGCCAATTTAGTTTTGCCAATCAACCTATCCCCAGGTGCATGTTTTTGGAGGTCGGAGGAAGCCGGAGTACCCGGAGGGATCCCACGCAGTCACGGGGAGAACATACAAACTCCACACAGAATGCTCCCGAGCCCGGGATCGAACCCAGGACTTTCGTATTGTGAGGCACATGCACTAACCCCTGCTGCCTCCACAGTATTACACTGTATTCAAAATCTACTGTGACTATACAACGAAATACTGTAAAAATACCTCATATTTCACAGCAATTCATTGTTACCTATTAATAAATAATGTATTATTACAACAAATGTATTGTAAATTCTAACTTTTCAAATTTTGCCCTATCATTCACAACCTTTAAAGTACCAATGATTGTCTCACACACACTAGGTGTGGTGAGATTGTCCTCTACATTTGACCCAACACTAACCCCCTGGGAGGTGAGGGGAGCAGTGAGCAGTAGCGGTGGCCGCGCCCGGGAATCATTTTTGGTGATTCAACCCCCAATTCCAACCCCTTGATGCTGAGTGCCAAGTGGAGAGGTAATGGGTACTAGTTTTATAGTCTTTGGTATGACTCGGCCGAGGTTTGAACTCACGACCTACCGATCTCAGGGCGGACACTCTAACCACAAGGTTAGAGTTAGGTTAGTCACTGAGCAGGTAAAACAAGCGCTCATATGTTTTTCTTTTTAATGCATTCTAACTCACAAATAAACCCTAGCAAAAGTCAGCTAAAAATGGAGCTAATAGGAGTGTATTCTGCCTATAAAGTGCTGGATTTTTTTATTTATTATACATGCTGTAAGTATATAATATGTAATGTATTATCAGGTACATTCATAACAATATGTAATATTTACGTATTATGCTCATTTTAAGCATACGGCGATGTATTAGTTTCACAGATGCATCACAACGTTGGCGTTTCCCTTCAACAACAACGCTACTTTCTTTGCAAACTTTGTGATAGATAACGACGACTAATTTGGGATAAATGATGATCATGAACCTTATATTTTTAAGCCTGAATTTAAGGAGGATGATTTCCAAGATTTAAAAGCTTTGTGGTAAACATACCCAGCATAAGGGAACCATTAAGCATCATGTAGAAGTATTGCCAAAGTGCTGAACAAAAAATACAAACTACAAACATAATAACACTATCACTTACTGTACAATGTCTGCTCTCACTGAGATGCCGGTTTCGATGAAGAAATAATCACGATCCTCGCAAAAGGTTAAAAAAAAAGGTGTTCATAAAAAAGCGTCTTTCCGTGTCTTTTTCGCCGTCTCCGGGTACAAATTGGCTGTCAAAGTTGACCAACGTCTCAGTTTATGTCCACAACCTTCTACTATCCAGGGCGGAGGGGTTATTTATTACCTAGAATTAACTTTCACCAACTCAGAGGCCATGCAGCAGCTCACCGGCTTTTTATGTCAATATAGCAGCATAAGCTGGCTAGATCTCTTTGATCACCGCAGGGCTAAATATAGATTGTCTACCTTAGCACTTATGATAAAAATCGCTAATACCTGGGTAAAATGCTGGCCACAAGATATAAAAGGAGTTGTCACACCAAATTTCTTCCCACCTACTAAACCCCCCCCCCCCCCCCCCCCATTTACTTCCAAGGTCATGATTAATACAGACGTTTTGTTAACGCCATATTATAAAAATATAACATTATATTATAAAAATACAGACATTTTGTTAACGCTATATTATAGAAAAAATTAAAAAAACAATTTACAAACACAAGCTATGGAATGACGCATTTACCCGGGTCACGTTTCCTCTTTTGTCATCCCATAGCTTGTGTCTGTAAATTGTTTTTTTACATTTTTTTATAATATAGCGTTAACCAAACGTCTGTATTTTTATAATATAGCGTTATATTTTTATAATATAGCGTTAACAAAACGTCTGTATTAATCATGACCCCGGAAGTAAATGGCGGGGAAGGTTTTTGTAGGGAGAAGAAATTTGGCGTGACAGAGTATTGTTGGCATTTTTTAGGGCGTTATAGGCGCCATAGACTATTTCCAAATAGCTGTATTGTTAGCCAACCTTTTATTAGGGTTTCTTTACAAATAGAAGGCTTAAAAAAAGACAAACATGTATGTTTTTATTTTTCATAAGGGTTGTAAATGATAACATTCTGAAAAAAGTAGTTTTCTTTTAGACTACTTTACACACCCTTGCACAGCAGGTGGCAGTATGATGTTACAACTAGAGCATTAGTAACCATGTGATGTTACAGCATCCATCCATCCATCCATCCTTCTTATTCCGCTTATCCAAGGTCGGGTCGCGGGGGCAGCAGCATAAGCAGGGAAGCTCAGACTTCCCTATCTCCAGCCACATCGTCCAGGTCTTCCCGGGAAATCCCGAGGCGTTCCCAGGCACGCCGGGAGACATAGTCTTCCCAACGTGTGCTGGGTCTTCACCGAGTCCACCTACCGGTCGGACGTGCCCTAACCTCTGCGTTCGGGTGGCATCCTGACCAGATGCCCGAACCACCTCATCTGGCTCCTCTCGAGGAGGAGGAGCAGCAGCTTTACTTTGAGCTCCCCCCGGATGGCAGAGCTTCTCACCCTATCTCTAAGTGAGAGCCCCGCCACCCGGCGGAGGAAACTCATTTCGGCCGCTTGTACCCGTGATCTGGTCCTTTCTGTCATAACCCAAAGCTCATGACCATAAGTGAGGACGGGAACGTAGATCGACCGGTAAATTGAGAGCTTTGCCTTCCGGCTGAGCTCCTTCTTCACCACATTGGATCAATACAGCGTCCGCATTGCTGAAAACGCCGCACCGATCCGCCTGTCGATCTCACAATCCACTTTTCCCTCACTCGTGAACAAGACTCTGAGGTACTTGAACTCCTCCACTTGGGGAAAGGTCTCCTCACCAACCCAGAGATGGCACTCCATTTATGGACTCGGACTTGGAGGTGGTGGTTCTCATCCCAGTCGCTTCACACTCGGCTGCCAACAGCATATAATGCTAATTTTGTTGTAATTAGCTACAAAATTATAACATGCAAATTATGGCATTAGGTTGTAACTTTATTGTAATGTGAAGTGAATTATATTTATATAGCGCTTTTCTCTAGTGACTCAAAGCGCTTTACATAGTGACACCCAATCGATCTACCTTTTTCCGCTTATCCGAGGTCGGGTCGCGGGGGCAGCAGCCTAAGCAGGGAAGCCCAGACTTCCCTTTCCCTAGCCACTTCGTCTAGCTCTTCCCGGGGGATCCCGAGGCGTTCCCAGGCCAGCCGGGAGACATAGTCTTCCCAACGTGTGCTGGGTCTTCCCCGTGGCCTCCTACCGGTTGGACGTGCCCTAAACACCTCCCTAGGGACGCGTTCGGGTGGCATCCTGACCAGATGCCCGAACCACCTCATCTGGCTCCTCTCGATGTGGAGGAGCAGCGGCTTTACTTTGAGTTCCTCCCGGATGGCAGAGCTTCTCACCCTATCTCTAAGGGAGAGCCCCGCCACACGGCAGAGGAAACTCATTTCGGCCGCTTGTACCCGTGACCTTATCCTTTCGGTCATGACCCATAGCTCATGACCATAGGTGAGGATGGGAACGTAGATCGACCGGTAAATTGAGAGCTTTGCCTTCCGGCTCAGCTCCTTCTTCACCACAACGGATCGGTACAACGTCCGCATTACTGAAGACGCCGCACCGATCCGCCTGTCGATCTCACGATCCACTCTTCCTTCACTCGTGAACAAGACTCCTAGGTACTTGAACTCCTCCACTTGAGACAGGGTCTCCTCCCCAACCCGGAGATGGCATTCCACCCTTTTCCGGGCGAGAACCATGGACTCGGACTTGGAGGTGCTGATTCTCATTCCGGTCGCTTCACACTCGGCTGCAAACCGATCCAGTGAGAGCTGAAGATCCCGGTCAGATGAAGCCATCAGGACCACATCATCTGCATAAAGCAGAGACCTAATCCTGCGGTCACCAAACCGGAACCCCTCAACGCCTTGACTGCGCCTAGAAATTATGTCCATAAAAGTTATGAACAGAATCGGTGACAAAGGACAGCCTTGGCGGAGTCCAACCCTCACTGGAAATGTGTTCGACTTACTGCCGGCAATGCGGCCCAAGCTCTGGCACTGATCGTACAGGGAGCGGACCGCCACAATAAGACAGTGCGATACCCCATACTCTCTGAGCACTCCCCGCAGGACTTCCCGAGGGACACGGTCGAATGCCTTCTCCAAGTCCACAAAGCACATGTAGACTGGTTGGGCAAACTCCCATGCACCCTCAAGAACCCTGCCGAGAGTATAGAGCTGGTCCACAGTTCCACGACCAGGACGAAAACCACACTGTTCCTCCTGAATCCGAGGTTCGACTATCCGGCGTAGCCTCCTCTCCAGTACACCTGAATAGACCTTACCAGGAAGGCTGAGGAGTGTGATCCCACGATAGTTGGAACACACCCTCCAGTTCTCCTTATTAAAGAGAGGAACCACCACCCCGGTCTGCCAATCCAGAGGTACCGCCCCCGATGTCCACGCGATGCTGCAGAGTCTTGTCAACCAAGACAGCCCCACAGCATCCAGAGCCTTAAGGAACTCCGGGCGGATCTCGTCCACCCCCGGGGCCTGGCCACAGAGGAGCTTTTTAACTACCTCAGCGACCTCAGCCCCAGAAATAGGAGAGTCCACCACAGATTCTCCAGGCACTGCTTCCTCATAGGAAGACGTGTTGGTGGGATTGAGGAGGTCTTCGAAGTATTCCTTCCACCTATCCACAACATCCGCAGTTGAGGTCAGCAGAACACCATCCGCACCATACACGGTGTTGATAGTGCACTGCTTACCCTTCCTGAGGCGGCGGACGGTGGTCCAGAATCGCTTCGAAGCCGTCCAGAAGTCGTTTTCCATGGCTCCCCCGAACTCCTCCCATGTCCGAGTTTTTGCCACAGCGACCGCTGAAGCCGCACACCGCTTGGCCTGTCGGTACCTGTCCACTGCCTCCGGAGTCCTATGAGCCAAAAGGACCTGATAGGACTCCTTCTTCAGCTTGACGGCATCCCTCACCACTGGTGTTCACCAAGGGGTTTTAGGATTGCCGCCCCGACAGGCACCAACTACCTTGCGGCCACAGCTCCGATCAGCCGCCTCGACAATAGAGATGCGGAACATGGTCCACTCGGACTCAATGTCCAGCACGTCCCTCGTGACATGTTCGAAGTTCTTCCGGAGGTGGGAATTGAAACTTACTCTGACAGGAGACTCTGCCAGATGTTCCAAGCAGACCCTCACAATGCGTTTGGGCCTGCCAGGTCGGTCCGGTATCCTCCCCCACCATTGCAGCCAACTCACCACCAGGTGGTGATCGGTAGAAAGCTCCGCCCCTCTCTTCACCCGAGTGTCCAAAACATAAGGCCGCAAATCCGATGAGACAACTACAAAGTCGATCATGGAACTGCGGCCTAGGGTGTCCCGGTGCCAAGTGCACATATGGACACCCTTATGTTTGAACATGGTGTTTGTAATGGACAAATTGTGACGAGCACAAAAGTCCAATAACAAAACACCACTCGGGTTCAGATCCGGGCGGCCATTCTTCCCAATGACGCCTCTCCAGGTTTCACTGTCGTTGCCAACATGAGCGTTGAAGTCCCCCAGTAGGACAAGGGAATCACCCAGGGGAGCACTTTCCAGCACTCCCTCGAGTGTACCCAAAAAGGGTGGGTACTCTGAACTGCTGTTTGGTGCGTAAGCACAAACAACAGTCAGGACCCGTCCCCCCACCCGAAGGCGGAGGGAGGCTGCCCTTTCGTCCACTGGGTTGAACTCCAACGTGCAGGCTTTAAGCCGGGGGGGCGACCAGAATTGCCACCCCAGCCCGTCGCCTCTCACTGTCGGCAACGCCAGAGTGGAAGAGGGTCCAGTCCCTCTCGAGAGAAGTGGTTCTAGAGCCCTTGCTGTGCGTCGAAGTGAGTCCGACTATATCCAGCCGGAACTTCTCCACTTCGCGCACTTCCTCAGGCTCTTTCCCCCCCCAGTGAGGTGACGTTCCACGTCCCAAGAGCTAGCTTCTGTAGCCGAGGATTGGACCGCCAAGTGCCCTGCCTTCGGCTGCCGCCCAGCTCACATTGCACCCGACCTCTATGGCCCCTGCTATGGGTGGTGAGCCCATTGGAGGGGTGACCCACGTTGCCTCTTCGGGCTGTGCCCGGCCGGGCCCCACGGGAACTCGCCATCGTGCCCCACCTCCGGCCCTGGCTCCAGAGGGGGGCCCCGGTGACCCGCGTCCGGGCGAGGGAAATCTGGGTCCATGTTTTGTCTTCTTCATAGAGGTCTTCGAGCTGCTCTTTGTCTGATCCCTCACCTAGAACCTGTTTGCCTTGGGAGACCCTACCAGGGGGCATAAAGCCCCCGGACAACATAGCTCCTAGGATCATTGGGACACGCAAACTCCTCTACCACGATAAGGTGGCAGCTCAGAGAGGAGGTGACACCCAATATATAAGTTACATTTAAAGCAGTGTCGGTGGCACTGGGAGCAGGTAGGTAAAGTGTTTTGCCAAAGGACACAACGGCAGTGACTAGGATTTCGGAAGCGGGAAACGAACCAGGAACCCTCAAGTTGGTGCTCGAGCCTATCTGAGCTTCATTCAGGAGGAAAGCGGTGTACACCCTGGACAAGTTGCTAATGCAGTTCTTAACTCGATATTTGATACAACAGGCTATTACAATATATATTTTTTGTCATTAAAAAGCCTTTTCAAATTAAATTCTACACTAGTCAAACCAAAATATCTTCTTGACAGTTTTACTTCTGATTCCGAAGAAAGTTTTCCATCTGTTTGTTGGTAACCATAGATAATAATCAACTGAGAGGGCAATTGTGTAGGAAGCAGTCTCTCCAGTTTTTTGATATTTTTACTTGAAATGGTAGATTTTTCTGGTCATGCAGGCTGACCTTTGTTTTGTTAGACCTCGGTTTAAGAACCTAAAATGTTGAAAGAGCCATTTTGGTCGAAAAATACCCCCCCCCAAGAAAAATCTGTATTGAGCCGCAAAAAATTAAAAGCTTTAGATAAGTTTTATAATGAAGGCAACACATGATGTAAGTGTCTATATTAGCTATATTAGCTTACTATCAAAATTAATATGTGTTGCTGGCTGACGCAAATCTCTGTTGAAAGAAATGTTGAAATTTTGATATTTTTCTGCACATTATTGGAAAACATTAGTACAACGGAGGCTTCTCACAGGGTGAGAACTCCTGGAAGTGTGTCCTAGTTTAAGGAAACGGCAGGCTGTCTTTTTCTAATGGATTTATTACAATCTTTGCAAGCTGTGTAACGTTTGCTGTGGTCTGGAACAACATGGCACATAAACAACTATCAGAAATGCAGCCAATATTACATACAGATAATGTGTCACGAGACATGTAAATAAAAAATTAAATACACAGAGGACATAAGTAAAGGAAATTAAATGAGCTGAGATATACCTACCAACAAGGCATAATGATGCAATATGTACATACAACTAGCCTAAATAGCATGTTAGCATTGATTAGCTTGCAGTCATACACTAACCAAATATTCCTGATTAGCACTCCACACAGGTCAATAACATCAACAAAGCTAAACTTTGTGCATTCATGCACGGCATGAAACATTTGGTGGACAAAATCAAACAAAGGAGGAGTGGCATAAAACAAGTCTTTCTTGGCAGTGTCGGAGAAAGTTATACATTTAAACAACAACACACAACTAGAGTGAGTTCAGGGTACGCCGAAATTAGTAGGAAAAAATGATGCTCACCAAATACTCGCATCAGGGAAGCATGTTTGTTACAAACAGTGGGTTTTCTAACAATTAAAAAGGTCGGTGTCGTGTTTGTCCTCCAACAGAAACCCTATTAAAACAAAAAATATATTTTTTCCCCATTTTCATACATTTTTGAAAAAGCTCCAGAGAGCCACTAGGGCGGCTTGCCGACCCCCGGGTTTGGCATTTGTGTTGCGTTTGTGTGCTGCTGGGACAAATCCGATTGGCAAAAGTGTTGATGTTTTGCCAAAATGTGTATTTGTGGGGATTGTGCAGAAAAAAAGGGACGGCGTGGCGCAGTGGGAGAGTGGCCGTGCGCAACCCGAGCGTCCCTGGTTCAATTCCCACCTAGTACCAACCTCGTCACTTCCGTTGTGTCCTGAGCAAGACACTTCACCCTTGCTCCTGATGGGTGCTGGTTGGCGCCTTGCATGGCAGCTCCCTCCATCAGTGTGTGAATGTGTGTGTGAATGGGTAAATGTGGAAGTAGTGTCAAAGCGCTTTGAGTACCTTGAAGGTAGAAAAGCGCTATACAAGTACAACCCATTTAAATTGCAAGGCCGTGCATTATTTGCGAGGATTACTCAAATTTGCGCTATCACAAAATCGCAGAGGGACTGATTAATATCATGAATCGGCCCTCTGAGGGCTGCCTTTGACTGCAGTGTGGCCCCAGATGAAAATAAGCTTGACAGCTCTGTTTTAGAGAAATCCTTTCCCTCTCAGTGAACCGCAGCTCCCCAGTGCCGGCAGCACTCGTGCAGCCCTAGACTCTGATGTTACCAGGCAAGACGCAATGATTGTGTTCCTGACTTTTGTTGCCAGCTTTTTACAATAATGGCTGTGTAAATTGTAAAACTATCCCGCTGTACAAGCTGTACACTGGCTACTCTGAAATATGTCCAAGTTTAATTTCTGCCTTGAAAGGATGTTGTGTTGGATACTTTCTGTGATGTCCTAAGCATACATCCTTGCTGTGCAAAGTATTGCATTGAATTGTGAGTAAAAAGCTGGTTTTGCATTCATGTGTACTGACTTTTAATGGAGCAGTTCCCAGAGAATGAGGTGACAAAGTCACCATGTTGAGTTTGACACTTGTACAAATTGCATTTTTGTCTTTGATTCTTTGCTTTTAAATCTTCCCAAGTGAACCCAATCTGTCACTCAAATTTCACTTATGGTGTCCTCTCGCATTTGTTTTGTTTTTGTCCTCCACCAAAACAAGAACGCCGAGCTTCCCTTGCACTTTACTTCCGAGAGAAAATATAAAAGAACAAGACAACATGGTCAGAGTTGACTGTTTACACTTAAAACCCCCAACGCCACTCCTTGGTAGGGGTCCATTGACTGATGACGGGTGAACATGATAGGTCTTGGCTTTTGTGTTTCTCCCTCTTTAAGGATAGATAATAGATGGCTCCAAGCTGTAACATGATCAGGATCTTAAATGCCAATGGAATATTTTTTATTTTTTTATTTTTTTATAAATTAATAAAAACATGATGCATTTTTAAAAATAGTCTTTTATCACATGGTGAAAATCACATATTAGATCTATACAGATCATATACAAAAATTTAAATATTTAGTCAGCCAACGATTGTGCAAGTTCTCCCTGTTAAAATGATGACAGAGGTCTGTAGTTTTCATCATAGGTACACTTCAACTGTGAAAGACAGAATGTGAAAAAAATCCAGGAATTCACATTGTAAGAATTTTAAAGAATTTTTTTGTAAATTATGGCGGAAAATAAGTATTTGGTCACTTCAAACAAGGAACCTCTCTGGCTCTCACAGACCTGTAACTTCTTCTTTAAGAAGCTCTTTTATCCTCCACTCGTTGCCTGTATTAATGGCACTTGTTTGAACTCGTTATCCGTATAAAAGACACCTGTCCACAGCCTCAAACAGTCAGACTCCAAACTCCACTATGGCCAAGACCAAAGAGCTGTCGAAGGACACCAGGAAAATAATTGTAGACCTGCACCAGACTGGGAAGAGTGAATCTACAATAGGCAAGCAGCTTGGTGTGAAATATCAACTGTGGGAGCAATTATTAGAAAATGGAAGACATACAAGACCACTGATGATATCCCTCGATCTGGGGCTTCATGCAAGATCTCATCCCGTGGGGTCAAAATGATCATGAGAACGGTGAGCAAAAATCCCAGAACCACACAGGAGGACCCGGTGAATGACCTGCAGAGAGTTAAGACCAGAGTAACAAAGGTTACCATCAGTAACAAACCACGCCGACAGGGATTCAAATCCTGCAGTGCCAGACATGTCCCCCTGCTTAAGCCAGTGCATGTCCAGGCCCGTCTGAAGTTTGCCAGAGAGCACATGGGAGAATGTCATGTGGTCAGATGAAACCAAAATATAACTTTTTGGCATAAACTCAACTCGTCGTGTTTGGAGGAAGAAGACTACTGAGTTGCATCCCAAGAACACCATACCTACTGTGAAGCATGAGGGTGGAAACATCATGCTTTGGGGCTGTTTTTCACTTAAGGTACAGGACGATTGATCCGTGTTAAGGAAAGAATGAATGGGGTCATGTATCGTGAGATTTTGAGCCAAATCCTCCTTCCATCAGTGAGAGCTTTGAAGGGTGGACCAAATACTTATTTTCCAACATAATTTACAAATGAATTCTTAAAAATTCCTACAATGTGAATTCCTGGATTTTTTCTTCACATTCTGTCGCTCACATTTGAAGTGTACCAATGATGAAAATTACAGACCTTTGTCATCATTTTAAGTGAGAGAACTTGCACAATCGGTGGCTGACTAAATACTTTTTTTTGCCCCAGTGTGTGTATATATATATATATATATATATATATATATATATATATATATATATATATATATATATATATATATATATATATAATATGTGTGTGTATGTACCCATGTGCTTGTCTTTGGAGGTGGGAGGAAGCCGGAGTACCTGGAGGAAACCCACGTATGTATATATTTATATATGTATGTATGTATGTGTGTGTATATATATATATATATATATATATATATATATATGTATGTATGTATGTATGTGTATGTATCAGAATCAGACATACTTTATTAATCCCTGAGGGGAAATTAAAATTTTCAGCACAATCCCATTCAAGATCAGTCAAACATTACTGGGAGACAGAACAGGATTGCTGACCGGTCTGCAAACTTCCGGCGCCCCTTACAAAAAAGGTGACATACAGTTGAAGAAGTGGGGGGGAATGGGAGAAAAAAAAATAAAAGATTAAAATAAAATAAAATAAAAAAATCGGTCTAAGCCTGGGCCACTGGAGAGGGGATCCAGACTGATGCCAAGGGAACAAAAACAACTCATAGAAAGCGCCCATCCCTCTTACATGTGTGTAAGAGGGAAACATCAAAGAACACAAAGGACATGAAAGACATTAAAGTAGCGGAGTTGATGCCACTTCTACATACAGCTATGAATAAAAATGAAAAGAAACATATACACTGTGGTGGCCTCTACGGTGTTCCACGCCGTCGTCTGCTGGGGTGGAGAGAGCATGGCCAGAGACAGGAGCAGACCCAACAAAGCAACCAAGATATATATATGTACGTATATATATGTGTGTTTGTATATGAATAGAATAGAATAGAATATAGAGTACTTTATTGATCCCTGGGAGAAATTCAGCACCACAGTTCGCTCACAATAGACAATAATAATAATAATAATAATAATAAATAAATAACATATATAAATAATATATGAATAGTATATATATATATATATATACATATATATATATATATATATATATATATACATATATATATATATATATATATATATAAGGGACGGCGTGGCGCAGTGGGAGAGTGGCCGTGCGCAATCCGAGGGTCCCTGGTTCAATCCCCACCTAGTACCAATCTCGTCACGTCCGTTGTGTCCTGAGCAAGACACTTCACCCTTGCTCCTGATGAGTGCTGGTTAGTGCCTTGCATGGCAGCTCCCTCCATCAGTGTGTGAATGTGTGTGTGAATGGGTAAATGTGGAAGTAGTGTTAAAGCGCTTTGAGTACCTTGAAGGTAGAAAAGCGCTATAAAAGTACAACCCATTTATCATTTATATATGTATGTATGTGTATTTTGTATATATATATGTATATATGTGTATGTATGTATGTGTATATATATATTTTTATATATATATATATATATATGTGTGTGTGTGTAATTTGTGTATGTATATACATATGTTCGCATTTATATGTGTGTATAAATATGTATGTATGTATATATATGTATCCATATTAGGAGTGTGGGAAAAATCGATTCGAATATGAATCGCGATTCTCACGTTGTGCGATTCGGAATCGATTCTCTTATTTTTTTAAATCTATTTTTTTTTTATCAATAAAACAAACCAATACACAGCATTACCATAACAATGCAATCCAATTAAAAACCCAAACCTGACCCAGCAACACTCAGAACTGCAATATACAGAGCAATTGAGAAGAGACACAAACATGACACAGAATAAACCAAAAGTAGTGAAACGAAAGCCTTCACGGTGGCAGAGGGGTTAGTGCGTCTGCCTCACAATACAAATTTCTTGCAGTTCTGGGTTCAAATCCAGGCTCGGGATCTTTCTGTGTGGAGTTTGCATGTTCTCCCCGTGAATGCGTGGGTTCCCTCCGGGTACTCCGGCTTCCTCCCACCTCCAAAGACATGCACCTGGGGATAGGTTAATTGGCAACACTAAATTGGCCCTAGAGTGTGAATGTTGTCTGTCTATCTGTGTTGGCCCTGCGATGAGGGGCGACTTGTCCAGGGTGTACCCTGCCTTCCGCCCGATTGTAGCTGAGATAGGCGCCAGCGCCCCCCGCGACCCCGAAAGGGAATAAGCGGTAGAAAATGGATGGATGGATGGATGGATAGTGAAACGAAAATGAATATTATCAACAACAGTATTAATATTAGTTATAATTTCAACATAGCAGTGATTAAAAATCCCTCATTGACATTATCATGAGAAATTTATATATATATATAAAAAAAAAAACAATAGTGTCACAGTGGCTTGCATCGCATCTCATAAGCTTGACAACACACTGTGACCAATGTTTTCACAAAAACTAAATAAGTCATATTTTTGGTTCGTTTAATAGTTCAAACAAATTTACATTATTGCAATCAGTTGATAAAAAATTCTCCCTTACAATTACAAAATCTTTTTAAAAAAAAACTACTTCTCTGCTAGCATGTCAGCAGACTGGGGTAGATCCTGCTGAAAACCTATGTATTGAATGAATACAGAATCATTTTGAATCGGAAAAATATCGTTTTTGAATCGAGAATCCTGTTGAATTGAAAAAATCGATATATTATCGAATCGCGACCCCAAGAATCGATATTGAATCGAATCGTGGGACACCCAAAGATTCGCAGCCCTAATACGTATATATATATATATATATATATATTTAAATATATGTATGTATATATGTGTTTGTATATACATATATATACATATATACATGTGTGTGTATATATATATATATATATATATATATATATATTTATATATATATATATTTAAATATATATATATACATATATACATGTGTGTGTGTGTGTGTATATATATATATATATATATATATATATATATATACATATATATATATATACATATATACATGTGTGTGTGTGTGTGTGTATATATATATATATATACACACATGCATATATACACATGCATATATATCAAATCAAGTCAAATCAACTTTATTTATATAGCACATTTAAAATTTACCACAGGGGTAGCCAAAGTGCTGTACAATGGGCAGGTTAAAAACGAGAACCGAGCAAACACAACACATCACAAACAGAACATGATAAAAAATAAATAAAATAAAAAAATTAAAAAACATGAAAACAGATTCACAGCAGATGTATAATGGGGCGCCATTGCAGGATGGATATCACTCAGTGTTAAAAGCCATGAAATAAAAGTATGTTTTTAAGAGAGATTTAAAAACAGGAAGAGAGGAGGCTTGTCTAACACTCAGAGGTAGGTCGTTCCAGAGCTTGGGAGCAGCAGCGGCGAATGCTCTGTCACCTCTAAGCTTCAGCCTTGTGTCAGGGACCGTCAGTAGCAGCTGATCGGCTGATCTTAGGGATCGGGTGGGGGCCATACTTGCCGACCTTCCCCGATTTTCCGGGAGACTCCTGAAATTCAGCGCCTCTCCCGAAAACCTCCAGGGACAAATTTTCTCCCGAAAATCTCCCGAAATTCAAGCGGAGCTGGAGGCCACGCCTCCTCCAGCTCCATGCAGACAGACCTGACTCAATGTTGTGACCCTCTTAAACAGGACAATACTGCCATCTACTGTACATAGATTATAATTTAAATATATTCTACATTTAAGTGCAGTCAAGGAACATGCATTAGAGCAGGGGTAGGGAACCTATGGCTCTAGAGGGGGGGTGGGTTGCAGCTTGCTGCGGGGTCGTTCTCTCAGGAAGGCAGACGTACTACTCGGGATATGGCATTTAGGTATAAACATGATTTAATTTTAACTAAAAAAATATACAAACAAAAATCGCTCACAGCGGAGGCACAACTTGGGCTAAAGAACAAAGCTAACGCATAAACAGACTAAGAACATAAATCAAACAAAACTTACTTGACATGGCATGAAGCACGAAACTATGGCAAGGCATGAAACAAGTCAGCACAGGGCGACTGACTGGCAAAGACAAGCTTAAATACTGCCTCTGATTAGTGCTCGGGAAGCAGGTGATCGGGCATTTTGTCCACCAGAGACAGGTGGGCAAAATGAGTAACCAAGGAAACCAGACAAGGAAGTGGAAAAAAACAGGAACTTAAAGAGTCCAAAGGACAAACAGCACATGGCCAAACAAAAACATGACCAACATACATGACATTTTATTTATTATTGGTTAGCTTCAGAATAACAATGTTATTAAAAAGAATGAAATACTTATTATACTCTAAAAATGTTGGTCTTACTTAAAAATGCACGCATTTAGTTGTATTCAGTGTTAAAAAATATGATATGGCTCTCACGGAAATACATTTTGAAGTATTTGCCTTTCATGGCTCTCGTAGCCAAAAAGGTTCCCGACCCCTGCATTAGAGAGTCTGTTCTGAAGCCCACAGTAAAGAGACGTAACTTCATCACGTCGCCTGGTTATTGACTCCAACCCAATATATTACACCGTCGACGAGCAAAATTAAGAAATACGCTTTCAAGTTCCAGAACAATTGGAAACAAGAATTTCAGTTTATCCAGGAGAGTTCGAAGGGGAAAGGGTATGTTGCCTGTAAATTTTGTACAACAGACTTTTCCATTGAACACGGCGGCCGAACGGATATTCAGCCATGAACGGTCAGCGAAGCACAAAGCGTCCGCAGCGCAGCATTGTTCACAGCCCAGTATTATGGCCCATCTTCCAAAATGGAGACCTGATGGTGTATCTTATGCTGAGACAAAGATGGCTATGCTGATAGCTGGAAGCAACATCCCGTTCTCATTTGCGGATGTCTACAACAAATCTGTATTTTTATTACTGTGTATTTGATAGGTGCCGTCGGAAATTCAACTATTTCTTTTATTTATATATGTAATAAAATAAGTATATATAGCTAGAAATAAATATGAAATACTCGAGGTGGTGAATTATACGCCACCCCTCTTAACCACGCCCCCCACCCCAAACACGCCCCCAACCACGCCTTTTTTGAACGACGCTGCTGATTTATTTTTCGAATTTAAAATCTGAGTCGAACTTTACCCCCAGGTTTGTGACACAGTCGCTGAGATACGGGGTCAGAATGCCGAGGTCAACGTTGGGGGAGGGAGAGCGACTTGGACCGAACAACATAAGTTCTGTTTTGTCTTCATTTAGGCTCAGGAAGTTAGCTGAAAGCCAGGCTTTGATGTCGTGCAGGCAGTCAATGAGATGTTGAAAATAGATCTGGCAATCATTGGCATAAAAATGAAATGCAATACTGTACTTCCTAAAAATAGAACCAAGGGGGAGAAGGTAAAGCGCAAATAGGATTGGGGCAAGGATAGAGCCCTGCGGGACCCCATGTGGTAAAAGAGCTGTGGAAGACATAAAACTGTATTTTTACACAGAAACTCCAGTCGGTTAGGTACGACCTGAACCAGTTGAGGGCGGCGCCCTTAATACCCACACAGTTCTCAAGACGAGTGATTAAGGTGGCGTGGTCGACGGTGTAGAACGCAGCAGACAGATCTAAAAGCACCAGGACAACATATTTACCAGAATCAGTTGACAAGAGGATGTCGTTAAAAACTTTTAGAAGTGCTGACTCTGTGCTGTGGAGGGCTTTAAAACTGGACTGGAACAGCTCAGTGATGCCATTATCCTCTAGGAAGGGCAGACAACCTTCTCTAATATTTTATAAATGTATGGAAGATTAGATATAGGTCTAAGGTTAGAGAGGAGAGAGGGGTCGAGGCCTGGTTTTTTAAGTAGAGGTCGTACCACTGCATGTTTAAACTCTACTGGAACTATTCCAGAAGAGAGGCTACTATTGATAATGTTAAGGACACTTGATCCAATAGTAGGAAGTACCTCCTTAAACAGGCGAGGTGGGAGGGCATCTGCAGTAGAACCAGAGGGCTTCATATGACTAACTGTCATTTAAAAAAGAAAAGGACACCGACACAAACTGATGGAAAACAGAAGAGAAATGCACAGGAACAGAAGGGTCATATGAAGGCTGGGATAAACTGGCTCTAGTTGACACAATTTTGTCAGTGAAAAAATGGAGACAATTTTCACAGAATTCAAAAGAAGCATCAAAACCAACAGATTTGGGAACATCAACGACAGTGTTAATAGTTTTGAACAAAACTCTGGGGTTAATACAATTAGAAGATATAACCTGAGATAAATATATATTCATCTCTGCTTTTGCAGTCATCTGAAAGGAAAGCAGACTTTCTTTAAAAATGGCAGAGGACACGTGCAGGCTGTCTTTTTTCCATTTTCTCTCTGCTATCCGACACTTACGCCTAGCTGCACGAGTGACGTCATTCAACCAGGGCTGAGGCGTGGCTTTAGAGCGGCGGTACTTGAAAGGAGCGATTGTATCCAGTATTTGTAAACAAATAGAGTTGAACTCAGAAACCAACTCTTCAGTATTCTGACATACAGAGATTGCAGAATTATCATCACAAAGAGTTGAAAAAAATGGAGGAGAACAGAGCAGGAGACGAAGAATTAAACATGCACAATTTAACCGGACACTGAGTGGGAATATCAAACAGGTTCGGCATATAATCAGAGAATACAGCGTCGCAAATGTCCAAATTAAAAACAGACAAACCTTACGAGAGCACTAAATCGAGTGTATACCCGCGTTTATGTGTAGAACCACACAGACTGTACAAAGTTAAATGAGTCAATTACATTCAGGAAGCTCCTGGAAAGCGACTCGTTTGGACAGCAGGTATGAATATTAAAATCACCCACAATACGGACACGATCATATTTGGGCAAGATTTCAGCCAGAAATTCAGAAAAGTCAGTTATAAAATATTTGTGGTACTTGGGTGGTCGATAGACGACGGCAAACAGGACGACATCAGAAAGACCCAGTTCAAACATGCAGAGTTCGAAGCTTGAAAAGAAGGATTGCAGGCGGATCTGACAGCATTTAAAGTCATTTTTAAAAACGACTGCTAATCGTCCTCCTTTTCGACCGGACGACCGCGGAGAATTTAAGTAGGAACACTCCGGAGGCAGATGTTCATTAAGAGGGGCGGACTCACCGGCTCTGAGCCATGTTTCCGTCACACAGAGGAAGTCAAGTCCGTGGAAAGTGAAGAAAACCCTCAGGATAAACGATTTGTTTGTCAAAGATCTTGCGTTCACAAGAACGAACCTGGCGTGGGCCAGCACGTCCAAGGACGTCCAAGGGCGCAGCTAATCCAGGTGGGGCCCGACACACAGCCCGCAGGTGGCGGGAATCCACCCGGCGCCTCCGGGGGCGGGGACAGCAGGAGCGACGGCGGCAAGCCTCATCCTCCAGACCAACGATAGGAACAAGCCAGGAACCGATGGGATCCAGCGAGTGTGGGTGCAGGAGGAGACCGGATACCGCACCATTCCTCCTTCAGGAAGCCACGGGAAGCCAGGCCAGGAGTGCCCTAACTTTCACCAGCTGGCCGCCACGTTAACCGCGGCGCCGGAGATGCTTCCGCAGGGGGAGAGGAGCCACGAGGCGGGATAGGAAGGCAGGAATCCGGCCAGGTGAAAAAGCTGACTGGGACGTCGAAAAACCAACGTCGAAGTTGATCATATCAGTGGGAGAGGGGCAAAGATCCAACAGTGTTTGGCGGTGTTACACAAGCAGTGAGCTGACACAGACAAAAATAGACGCAAACAACACAAAAACGAACAGAGTTGACAGCGAGAGACGGCAGGCCAAAGCACATACTGGCGCCATCTTGGATATGTATGTATGTATATGTGTGTGTATGTATATGTAAGTGTGTATATATGTGAATATATGTATATATGTGCATATACAGTGGGGCAAAAAAATTATTTAGTCAGCCACTGATTGTGCAAGTTCTCCCACTTAAAATGATGACAGAGGTCTGTAATTTTCATCATAGGTACACTTCAACTGTGAGAGACAGAATGTGAAAAAAAAATCCAGGAATTCACATTGTAGGAATTTTAAATAATTTATTTATAAATTATGGTGGGAAATAAGTATTTGGTCAACCATTCAAAGCTCTCACTGATGGAAGGAGGTTTTGGCTCAAAATCTCACGATACATGGCCCCATTCATTCTTTCCTTAACACGGAACAATCGTCCTGTCCCCTTAGCAGAAAAACAGCCCCACTGTATACATATATCTGGGTATATATATATATATATGTGTGTGTATATATATATATATATATATATATATATATATATATATATATATATATATATATATATATATATATATATATATATACACACACATATATATACACACATATATATATATATATATATATATATATATATATATACACACACATATATATACACACATATATATATATATATATATATATATATATATATATATATATATATATATATATATGTATATATACTACACGGTCTAGCTCCAGCCTATCTTGCGGATTTATTGTACCATATGTCCCGACAAGAAATCTGCTTTCAAAGGACTCCGGCTTATTAGTGATTCCCAGAGCCCAAAAAAAGTCTGCGAGCTATAGAGCATTTTCCATTCGGGCTCCAGTACTCTGGAATGCCCTCCCAGTAACAGTTCGAGATGCCACCTCAGTAGAAGCATTTAAGTCTCATTTTAAAACTCATTCGTATACTCTAGCCTTTAAATAGACCCCCTTTTTAGACCATTTGTTCTGCCGTTTTTTTTCTTTTTCTCCTCTGTCCCCCTCTCTCTTATGGAGGGGGTCCGGTCCGGTGGCCATGGATGATGTACTGGCTGTCCAGAGTTGGGACCCAGGATGGACCGCTCGCCTGTGTATCGGTTGGGCACATCTCTGCGCTTCTGATCCGCCTCCGCTTGGGATGGTTTCCTGCTGGCTCCACTATGGACGGGACTCTCGCTACTATATTGGATCCACTTTGGACTGGACTCTAACGATTATGTTAGATCCACTATGGATTGGACTTTCACAATATCATGTTAGACCCGCTCGACATCCTTTGCTTTCGGTTCCCCATGGGGTGGGGGGTTGCCTGCATATGCGGTCCTCTCCGAGGTTTCTCTTAGTCATCATTGTCACTGTCACCGACGTCCCACTGGTGTGAATTTTTCCTTGCCCTTATTTGGGCTCTACCGAGGATGTCGTTGTGGTTTGTGCAGCCCTTTGAGACACTTGTGATTTCGGGCTATATGAATAAACATTGATTGATTGATTAATTGATGTATATGTCTGTATATATGTATATCTATATATGTGTGTATATATATATGTATATATATATATACATACATACATACATACATATGTATATATACATACATACATATGTATATATACACAATTTTTACCATAGATAGTCAGATAAATTGAGGACTTTTGACATCTCAAATACACGATAATCACAGTGGACTTAAAGTGCTCAAAATTTTCCTCTGATTTAACAGGAGCTTTTACTGGAGGAACAATAGTGCCATCTGCTGGCAACGAACAGTTCCAACAACAAAACATGACTGCGGTGAGTACACAGTATTGATATTAATATGGATGACTTGTCCAGGGTGTACGCCGCCTTCCACCCGATTGTAGCTGAGATAGGCTTCAGAGCCCCCGCGACCCAGAAGGGAAAAAAACAATAGAAAATGGATGGATGGATGGATGGATGATTTGTTCTCATTTTGCAACACATTTCATCATCATAGAAACACCTAAAAAATCTGTTCCTAGGTCAAACAATGGCAACTCTAAACTTTATTTAATGTTTTATGTCACTTTTGAGCATTTGTAAACCGTTACACAAGTGTGACAATGACCCAACACACTGCAGACTATAGTCATCTTGTTTTCTCACCTTTTTTTCTGAATACACCTTGTTGATGCTGAGCATTCTTTATGAAGACATGTTGCAAAAAAACACAAACCATAAAAAATGGGAACGAGAGCACATTCTTAGTTTGACACTATAAATTAGGGGTGTCAAATTCATGTTCAATGAGGGTCACATTGCAATTATGGCTGCCTTCACAAACAGGGAAACTTATGACTGCCTTGTTTGTAACCGTTAATATTTATGAAAATAAAAGTATATTTGCCTCATGATTTTATATAATTGCCTTTGCATTTGATTATTATATTTTTAATGTAGAAATTGACAAAACGTGCTTTCAAATCATAAATTAAGGTGACAATCAGATATTATTTGATTTTATTACATTTTTTTGTATTAAAGTATATAATTTAGGGATGTGATTCTTGGGGTGAAGATTCGATTAGGAATTATTCAACACAATTGTTTATTAAAAAACAGTTATCGTAATGTATTATTTGCTATGAAAACTATAAATAAACCTTTCAAAACAGGTTACAGGTTACAAAAGCTTCTTCTTGACAGCTGACATATGATGCACTATATTGCGTCAGTAGCCTAAACACATTTAAAAATAAATGTGATTCTTAAATTTTTATTTCATTTTTAAAAACATTTTCAAGTACATTTTTTAATATTATGAATCAATTTAAAATCTAAATAAATAAGATTTACAATTTGGACGTGGATTGTTTTTTCCAGCACCCCTAATATAAAAATATATCTGATGCCTAATCAGATAATATTCATGTTTTAAAAATAAAATCGAAATTGATTGATCTTCCTGGCAAACCATCAATAATGAGTAACTTTGATGAAATGGGTGACTGTGTGGTACCTTTGCCTAATGCAGCGTTTCTCAAAGTGTGGGGCGGGCCCCACTGGTGGGGAATAGAGACATGACAGGTGGGGCGCGAGGAACGGGAGGAAATTTCACTTAAATTTTTTTAATCTTTTTATTATATTCTTAGATTTTTTTTTTTACTATGCTTTCATTTTCTATACACACTGTAAATCACTTTGTGATTCTGTCTGTGAAATCCGTTCTATAAATACTTGTAAATTACGTATTTTTCCTCTAGGCTTTAAATTTCTAGGTAGGAGCGAAAGTTTGACGGACATAGCAACAGTAACTAATGGGGGCGGGGCTAAGCAGAACAATCTTTCACGCGGATGAGTAGCAGGCTAATGTGTGGACCACAATTACACAAAATGGATAAATTTGTTACTCGCACCTCAAAGGTCGTCGAGCCAGAGCCAGAGCCTGCGGGGAAACAAAAATCTGACGGGCTTAATCAACCAAAAAGCCAACCGAAAAAATATGATGAAGGGTATATTGCTCTCGGATTCACAGCAACGGTGGTGGGGGCAGAGGAGAGACCCCTGTGTTCTGTGTCTAAAACCTCTAGCAGCAGACAGCATGAGACCCAACAAATTATAGAGACACCTCGCGACCACACACCCCAATCACATCAATAAGACACTTGATTTCTTCCAAAGAAAACTGGCAGAGTAGTTATTTTATTTATTATTGAACTTGATGCAAGTTGTACCACAGCTGCACAGTTCTTTTATTTATTATTGAACTTGATGTTATTTTATGTTATTGAGTTTGAATGTCTACAATTTGAATGTTACTCAATGTTCAATACATTTGAAAATGTTAAGCTTGGCATTAGCGTTCTGTTGGGGCGATGGGGGCAGGTGGGGCTTGAAAACTCCCCTTTGTCAAAAGTGGGGGATGACAAAAAAAAGTTTGAGAACCACTGGCCTAATGGGTGCATAAAGAGACACTGTGCTGAAAAATCTGAGCTATACGTAAACAAGAAAGGTCGAAAGTGCAGTCAGAAATGTGTAGCCAATAGGGGTGTGCATCTTTGGGCACCTAACAATATCCGGTTGCGATTCCTGGGGTGAAGATTTAATTCAGAATTGATTTTTAATTCACGATTCTTGATTGATTTTTTTAATGTACAAGCCAGTGACGTGCGGTGAGGTTTATAGCTGGTGAGGCACTGACGCAATCATAATCAGATTTACAAATATACAGTATGTGCTCTGCGCAGATTATTTGCCATTTGATTGGCAGAAGTTTACGGGTTATGTTTCATTTCTGCATTCTTTACACATACGAACTGTCGCTCACAAAATGTGCATTAAATTAAAAACTAAACAAAAATGATGTTATCGCCGTCTTACCTTATAAATGAAGTTCATGGAAAAAAATAGCCGTCACTTTCTGGTAAAAGTCCTCGTTCACTTCCTTCGGTTTTAAAAGTCTTATAAGAGTTCAACATAGTCGCCACGATTAGCAGTGCTCCTACTCTCATCTTTTCAACGAAATGTGAGCTGCTGTTTGGCAAGGAAGCAGGTGGCATTGATGACATCTTTTAAAATCTCTCGGTTCTCTTTTACCTTAGCATTGTGGACACTGATGTTGAATCGCCGCTGTTCATCCAAAGCCAAGTCTATTCTCATCATTCCAAACGTTTTTAGCGCAATCTAGCTTTGAATATGAGCGGCCGACCGCTCATGTTTGGTGAGGCTTCTTTGCAAATTCTTTAGGTCACAAAATCCCATTTCAGTCCACACAGTTCCACGGGTTGAAAAAAGAAGCCAAGGAAAGCAGAAAAGGCTGTTTCTTGCAGAACATCCACAAAGCCAGTCGTTTCACGTGTACCGCTCCGTTTGGAAAGAGCGAGTAACTTTCCGTCCTGCTGATTGAAACAAACCATTCAGCTCAGGCGTTGGTTTTCCTTTAGTAATTATCTCCTGCTTCGCTTTAGAGTCCACTTTAGAAAACTGTTTAAGTGCGGAAATGTAGTCATCCATGTTGAAAGTCGGGGTGCACGAGACGGAAAAAATAAGTCGCTGCTGCAATTACCTGCTGAGGCCCCGCCCCTATCATGAGGCACGAGGACGGTTTGCCTCACCTTAGACTTTTTTCTTTGCCGTTTTGATGGCTCAACCAACACAAAAAACATGTTACTCGCTGCGGCACTTGACTCGCTTACGCCACCGTATGTTTCTGATCATGAGCGCCCCTATCGTGAGACACGAGAACTGTTTGCCTCACCTCAGACTTTTTTCTTTGCCGTTTTGAACGCTCAGCAACACACCAGACAAGAACACGCTCTGGCCGCATGGCAGACAGAGACGTTAACGAGGGGTTGCGAAAATTCAGCGATTTTGAAGAAAAAATAATCCACATTGGTGAAGCTAAATGAAAATTAAAAACTAACAATCACAATTATTTTATCATTATACATTTTGTTTCTTTGCATGATCACAGGTGAGGCACTGCATCTCCTGCCTCCCCTAACCGCACATTACTGGTACAAACCGTGTTTCCATATGAGTTGGGAAATTGTGTTAGATGTAAATATATATGGAATACAATGATTTGCAAATCCTTTTCAACCCATATTCAATTGAATGCACTACAAAGACAAGATATTTGATGTTCAAACTCATACTATTTTATTTTTTTTTTGCAAATACAGTTGTGATTAAAATTATTCAACCCTCACAGAATTTTGGTGTTTTAGCAAGTTGGACATTTATTCCGTATTTTGTTTATAGTCATATCAAATAAAGATGTGTCAAATAGACAAATGCAACTTAAATTGTAACACTATATTTGACAAAATACCACAAAAGGACATTTTTCTTAAAATCTCATTGAACAAATGATTCAACCCCCTAGTTACATGCATCTTTAGTACTTAGTAGGACACCCTTTGGCAGTAATTACATCTTTCAAACGTGATACATAACCGGACACAAGCTTCTTGCAACGATCTACAGGTATTTTAGCCCATTCCTTTTGGGCAAAGGCCTTCAGTTCATTTATATTCTTGGGCTTGCGTGCTGCAACTGCCTTCTTCAAGTCGCACCACAGGTTTTCTGTAGGATTTAGGTCTGGCGAATGTGAAGGCCACTCCAGAGTCTTCCAGCCCTTCTTCTGCAACCACTCTGATGTTGATTTGGAGGTATGCTTGGGATCGTTGTCCTGTTGGAAGGTCCAACACCTCCCAAGCCTCAGCTTCGTCACTGACTGGCTGGAGATTCCCGGTACCTGAGGCAGAGAAACAGCCCCAGAGCATGATTGACCCCCCACCATGCTTAACAGTAGGGAAGGTGTTCTTCTCTTTGTAAGCTTCATTTTTTCTCCTCCAGACATAACGTTGATTCATAGGCCCAAAGAGTTCCAGTTTTGTCTCATCACTCCATAGAACCGTTTCCCAAAACCTTTGGGGTTTGTCCAGATGATTTTTGGCATACTGGAGTCTATTTTACTTGTGCCTGGTAGTCAGAAGTGGGGTGTGCCTGGGAGTTCTGGCATGGAGGCCTTTATCTCGTAGTGCGCGCTTAAGTGTCTGGGACGAAACCTGCGTTCTCCCCTCTGCAATGTCCTGTTGTAGTTCCTCAGCTGTTACCCGGGGGTTTTTCACCACTGTACGCTTCAAATACCGGAGAGCAGTTGCACACAGCATCCTCTTTCTACCACGCCCAGGTAGTGTTTCCACTGTGCCTTTAGCTTTAAACTTGCAAATTATGCTCCCAACTGTGTCTCTTGGAATGTGTAATGTCTTTGCTATTTTCTTATATCCATATCCTTTTTTATGAAGAGAAATTACCTCCTCTCTTGACTTCTTTGACCACTCCCTGGACTTCACCATGTTGCAAATACACCATTGACCATCTACAAGAAGCTGAGCGTCACAGTCTTTTTA
The DNA here is from genome assembly GCF_033978795.1 of Nerophis ophidion. NCBI lineage: Eukaryota > Metazoa > Chordata > Actinopteri > Syngnathiformes > Syngnathidae > Nerophis > Nerophis ophidion. The sequence goes on along the minus strand of NC_084621.1, from coordinate 29,330,407 downwards.
AAATAGTTTAATTGTTGCTCGTTATGGTTCTAATCACATCTACTGGTGTTCTTAAGAGTTATGATCTTCAAGGGGTTGAATAATTTTGTCAATGAGATATTAAGAGAAATTACACTGTTTGGTATGTTACAGAGTATAATGGTGTAATTCAAGTTGCATGTGTCTATTTGACGCATCTTTATTTGATATGACTATAAACAAAATACGGAATAAATGTCCAACTTGCTAAAACACCAAAATTGTGTGGGGGTTGAATATTTTTGCTCACAACTGTAACAATTAACTTAGGGCAGCACGGTGGAAGAGGGGTTAGTGTGTCTGCTTCAAAATACAAAGGTCCTGAGTATTCCTAGGTTCAATCCCAGGCTCGGGATCTTTCTGTGTGGAGTTTGCATGTCTTCCCCGTGACTGCGTGGGTTCCCCCTGGGTACTCCGGCTTCCTCCCACTTCCAAAGACATGCACCTGGGAATAAGTTGATTGGCAACACTAAATTGGCCCTAGTGTGTGAATGTGAGTGTGAATGTTGTCCGTCTATCTGTGTTGGCCCTGCGATGAGGTGGCGACATGTCCAGGGTGTACCCCACCTTCTGCCCGTTGTAGCTGAGATAGGCTCCAGCTCTCCCCGCGACCTCTAAGGGAATAAGCGGTAGGAAATGGATGGATGGATTGATATATAAAATATTGAAATAAACATTTTATTAAAACATTTTATAAACATTATGAATCAATTTTGATGAATAAAAATTGTGATTCGGATGTTAATGTTTTTTTTGTGCAACCCTAGCCACTACTCTCTTGCATGACAAACTGCAATGTGTTTACTCTGCTGTTGTTGTCTTGTGATGCAGCTGTCAATGCAAACATGGGCCACCTGTCCATGGACCACCAAAAAAGGTGTTTGTTTGGATGAAAACATTTCATGACAGTGATGGGATAAGTGTAAAAAACAAATCTGTTCACTCATTTTTAGGGCCAGATTGGCCCAGTATAGGATTAATATTTTTTTCATGCAAAGATTCTGTTTGTAGTTCTTGTTTTTTTACTGCAAAATTTGTACACTATTATAAAAATTCACCTTTGTGTACAAAAGTGCCTTTTTCAAATTGAAACCATCATTTTGGTTGTTAGAAAATATTCTATTGCAACCTACATTAGCGGGATCTCTGTTTCCCCAAAAGCTCCACAAAAAATTGATTATCTGATTTTGCGTCTGAACTTGTCAAATGCAATTTCACAAGCAGATATTTTTTTCCCGGTCAAAATGTCAAGAAGGACTACATTTAGTAAGAAGTATGCACATTAATTCGCAGGCCACATAAAGGGTACAGATCTGGTGCTATAAGCAGACTTGTTGTGCATTATGTTACCTCCTTAGAGCAGGCGTTCTCAAACTGGCTCCCAAAAAAATAAATCCCTTAATTAAATATTCAAACAGAGTGTAACTGTTCAAATATTTGCTTGTGCTGGTAAATTACACGTCGGTTAAAAAAAAACTAAATTTTTAATACTGCACTGGACTTGCTGTCCTTCAGTTCAGTCTGCTGTGTCCTACTTCCAAATATTAGATTCTTGCCAGACAACTCCCTCCCAAATATTTCTTCCATTTCCAAGAGCTCCTGAGGGCCAAATGAATTCCACATTTGTCTCCTCCCAAGCTGTCACTGCTCCATCGGCAGCTGAGGCCCGGCTTGTCAACCAGACTCAGCGGGACGCGGATTCGCTCTGTCTTAGAGTCCCATGGGCGCTTAAAAGTCCCTTTCCACCTGAGGCTCCTGCGGCCTGGTCTGGCCTCCGCTTGTGGACGGATCTACCCCGGTGGTGCTTTTGGTGGACCACATGAAGGCCGCTGAGCTAAAGCCTCTGTCGACGTGTGGCGGTGTCAGGTTCTCCATCACCGCAGAGCTAAAGGTTGTCAGCGGGTCTGCAGAGAGTGACCCGACACAGGCCTTGGTAGTGTAGCGGTTTGCATAGCATAGATTCCTGCACCCAGGGCAGATTTTGGGCATAGTCCAGGCGGCCCCACTCGGTTGAGGCAACTTGAGGGTTGGAGGTGAAGACCTTTGCCTGACCAAAAGTATGAAAATTGTCTAAATTTGAATTTAGAAATGGATCACTCTTACACAGTGATCCTTAAAGGCCTACTGAAATGAGATTTTCTTATTTAAACGGGGATAGCAGGTCCATTCAATGTGTCATACTTGATCCTTTCGCGATATTGCCATATTTTACCCGCAAGGATTTAGTAGAGAACATCCACGATAAAGTTTGCAACTTTCGGTGCTAAGAGAAATGCCCTGCCTCTACCGGAAGTCGCAGACGATGACGTCACACGTGTGGGGGCTCCTCACATATTCGCTGAGATTTTAATGGGAGCCTCCAACAAAATGTGATATTTGGACCGATAAAACGACAATTTCCCCATTAATTTGAGCGAGGATGAAAGATTCGAGTTTGAGGATATTGATAGCGACGGACTAGAAAAAAAAAAAAGTTAAATAAAAAAAAAACGTGATTGCATTGGGACGGATTCCGATGTTTTTAGACACATTTACTAGGTTAATTCTTGGAAACACCTTATCTTTCTATTGTGTTGCTAGTGTTTTAGTGAGTTAAATAGTACCTGATAGTCGGAAGGGTGTGTCCACGGCCGGGTGTTGACGCGCAGTGTCTCAGGGGAGTCGACGGCAGCTATGGACGGCACAAGCTCAGCTTTTCTCCGGTAAGAACTGACTTTTTAACCACAATTTTGTCACCGAAACCTGCTGGTTGACATTCGGTAGGGATACATGTTGGCTCTGATCCATAGCAAAGTTTCACCTCCAGGAATTTTAAACAAGGAATCACCGTGTGTTTGTGTGGCTAAAGGTTAAAGCTTCCCAACTCCATCTTTCTACTGTGACTTCTCCAATATTAATTGAACAAATTGCAAAAGATTCAGCAACACGGATGTCCAAAAAACTGTATAGTTATGCGCTCATATTCCTAACAGCCCGTGACGTCTTGCGTACACGTCATCATTACACAACGTTTTCAACAAGAAACTCCCGGGAAATTTAAAATTGCAATTTAGTAGATTAAAAAGGCCGTATTGGCATGTGTTGCAATGTTAATATTTCATCATTGATATATAAACTATCAGACTGCGTGGTGGGTAGTAGTGGGTTTCAGTAGGCCTTTAAACTGTGGTACTGTGCTCTATCTAGTGGTACAGCAAATAATAACTTGATTAATTTCTTATATTAAACAGTGTCACTGTTCAATCTGTGTAACGTTAACACTGGCCAAAAATAATAAGTATATTTGTTAAATAAAAACTTCTGCCTTGTTTTTAATGAATACTTAGGCCTTCTACGCTACTTTATTTTACTGCTGGTCATAAATCTAAGTTATTATTATTATTATTATTGGACTTGGAGAGCCACATATTTTCTGAAGTGGTAAATGGTGCAAAATGTTGGAGACCCCCTGTTTTAACAAAAGGCCCAAAGCATTGTTCCACTACGACCAGCAGAGGGGGCTAATAATTAAGAAACTGCCTAAATGGGCTGCAGAAGACCAACTAGACCAGGGGTGTCAAATTCAAATACAGAGTGGGCCAAAATTTAAAACTGAACAAAGCCGCGGGCCAAGGTTGAACAAATTAACCTTTTAATCGGGACCCAAACCAGTTTTGCATTAAATATTGAACAAGCAAGGCTTATATAACTTTAGTGACATGCAAAATCCAGTTTCAAATAATAATAATAATAATAATAATAATAATTTAAAAAATATCAATGGCATATCAAATACAATTTTTATAAAAATGTTATGCCTTTTTTTCTATTTGCAATCTTCTGAGGTAAATATCAATTTTTTTCCACAGGCTAATGATACATTTGAAAATAAAATAATAATGAATGAACAAAACATTCAAGCTTTGAAGTAGCCAGAGAAAATGCATGAATAAAATTATTGGTCACTTTGCTGGAAGTTTACCGGAAGAGTTAGTGCTGCAAGGGGTTCTGGGTATTTGTTCTCCTGTGTTACGGTGCGGATGCTCACCCGAAATGTGTTTGTTATTCTTGTTTGGTGTGGGTTCACATTGTGGCGCACATTTGTAAAAATGCTAAAGTTGTTTATACCGCCACCCTCAGTGTGACCTGTATGACTGTTGAGCAAGTATGCGTTGCATTCACTTGTGCGTGTGTGTGTGTGTAAAAGCCACAAATATTATGTGACACGCTGTTAGTATGGAGGAAAAGCGGACGTGACGAGAGGTTGTAGAGAACGCTAAAGGCAGTGCCGTAAATGCACGCCCCCAATATAGTTGTCCAGGTGGAAATCGGTAGAAATTCGGGAGAATGGTTGCCCCGGGAGATTTTCGGGAGGGGCACTGAACTTCGGGAGTCTACCGGGAAAATTAGGAGGGTTGGCAAGTATGAGTTTTAGCGGTGAATGCGGTGTTTCAGCGGCACCGACGCTGTATAACACCGGCGGGCCAGCTCTAATGCTAAATTGATATTGCTTCAAGGGCCAAATCAAATTACACGGCGTGTCATTTAAGCTTATTGCCACTGCCAGGGTATTTAAGTTATCTTGTTTGTTATGGGAAATAAATATAATCTACATACAAATCTCTGAGCCACAATCATAACATCCGAACAGGCAATTTCTGAGGTAACAGCATAAACATTTTTTCTTATCAGGTATCTTATGTTTAAAAAACCTATATTATAGGTAATGGGCTGTTTTAGGGAATTTTTGATCAAATTATCCATAGTAGCAATATTAATAATGTTGTGTTTATTATGCGTAGTGCACTTAAAATAATTACGACCATATATGATGGGAGTTTTCCGATTGTTTGCTTGGTGCTTTGTTAAACTGAACGCATCATATACATGGTACAATATTGTGATGTTATGAGCCATGGAAAAAAAAAACTACCCTACCCAGCATGCAACAGGAGTGACGAGCATGCGCGGTAGCCCGGTATAGGTTGTGTGTCGCCATGACGGCATCTTGTATGTTGTGATATGCACGCTCTGAAAGCAAACGTTAAGAACTCAGCCAAAACACTCCTCGTCTGCATTATTGATAAATAGACAGACAACACATATACTCCGCTGCTTCACAGGCCGCTGGATGTAGCCGGCAAAGTATTCCCATGCTAGCTAGCCGGTCTAGTAAGCACGCGTCATTCAGTCCAAAACGGCCTGATCTATCCACATTCAGAATTGTCTGGCGGTCGTAAGCGATCCCGGAGTGACCACACTTTAAGCCAGCCATGAAATTTGCAGAATTGTCCGATATTTTTGCCAAATGTTCCAATTTTATCAAGAGCCCCTCCACGCCGAAACCCGTCCAGGCGCCGCCATCTTGTTACGAAAAGGCGTTAACAAAATAAAAGTATGTAAACAACATACACAAATGTGCGATAAAATAATTGTCGGCGTTAATAGATTGATGAGTTAACTCGTAATTAACGCATTAATTTGCCCATCCCTAATTATTATTATTATTATTATTATTATATAATACAGTGGGGCAAAAAAGTATTTAGTCAGCCACAGATTGTGCAAGTTCTCCCACTTAAAATGATGACAGATGTTTGTAATTTTCATCATAGGTACACTTCAACTGTGAGAGACAGAATGTGAAAAAAAAATCCAGGAATTCACATTGTAGGAATTTTAAAGAATTTATTTGTAAATTATGGTGGAAAATAAGTATTTGGTCAACCATTCAAAGCTCTCACTGATAGAAGGATTCTTTGGTTCAAAATATCACGATACATGGCCCCATTCATTCTTTCCTTAAGACGGATCAATCGTACTGTCCCCTTAGCAGAAAAACAGCTCCAAAGCATGATGTTTCCACCCCCATGCGTCACAGTAGGTGTGGTGTTCTTGGGATGCAACACTTCTTCTTCCAAACCAAAAAGTTCGATTTTGGTTTTATCTGACCACATGACATTCTCCCAATCCTCTGCTGTATCATCCATGTATCCATTTTGGTATAAACTCAACTCGTCGTGTTTGGAGGAAGAAGAATACTGAGTTGCATCCCAAGAACACCATACCTACCGTGAAGCATGGGGGTGGAAACATCATGCTTTGGGGCTGTTTTTCTACTAAGGGGACAGGACGATTGATCTGTGTTAAGGAAAGAATAAATGGGGCCATGTATCGTCAGATTTTGAGCCAAAACCTCCTTCCATCAGTGAGAGCTTTGAATGGTTGACCAAATCCTTTTTTTTCCACCATAATTTACAAATGAATTCTTTAAAATTCTTACAATGTGAATTCCTGGATATTTTTTTTCACATTCTGTCTTTCACAGTTGAAATGTACCTATGATGGAAATTACAGACCTCTGTCATCATTTTAAGTGGGAGAACTTGCACAATCGGTGGCTGACTAAATACTTTTTTGCCCCACTGTATATTATTATGTTATTATTTTTTACTTCTTGGTTGATATCCTGTAACCGTTGAATATTTGAAAGTACGAGTGAGGATTAGTGTTGTTGTACAACCTATGTAGACTAATGGAATCACCAGATTCGGAGGATGTCCATTCAGTTTATTTTGTAGTAAAAAGTAGATAACAGACATGACATAAAGCTGTGGTCATTTCAATTTGCAACTTTCTGGCTTTGCGAAACACTAAAAAAGTCAAGAAAATAAATTGCGTTTCATTTTTAAATCAGAGTGACAAAAAAAAAAGGAATCACTCAATTCTGAGGAATTATGAGATCATGACAAAAGAGACAAACAAACAAAAAAAAACTACAACACACCACTCATACTTTGTTGCACTACCTCTGGCTTTTGTAACAGCGAGTAGTCTCTGAGACATTTACTTAAGAGTCACAAATAGAACTCTTCCTCAATTTTGCTCCAACTTTCTCTGATTGCTGTTGTCAGGTCAGCTTTGCGTCATTGACTATTTTCTTCAATTTCCACCACATATTTTCAATTGGATTTAGATCCGGAAATGTTTTGTACTTTTTGCTCTATGGCAAGATGCATGATCATCTTGAAAAAGGATGTCATCCTGTCCAAAAATCCTTTCAACTGAAAAAAATAAAAGACATGTACAAAATGTCAACATAAAGGTGTGCATTTATTGAATATGTAATTGCAGCCATCTCCCCTGTGCAGCAACATATCATCAATGACTGTGGAGATTAGCATATTTTCTTCAGGCAGTCGTCTTCATAAATGTCATTAATGGGACCATACCAAAGTTCCGAGCATCATCACCTTGATCAATGCAGATTTACGATTCATCACTGAGTATGAATTTTATCCAGTCATCAATAGTCCACCATTCTGCTTCCTTGGCCTATTGGCACCTTGTTTTTTTTCTGTTTAGAATAGAATAGATAGAATAGAATAGAAAGTACTTTATTGATCCCTGGGGGAAATTCAGCACCACAGTTTGCTCACAATAAACAATAATAATAATACATAATATATAACATATATATATATAATATATAATATATGAATAATATAAATATATTCTACATATATTCTACATTTAAGTGCAGTCAAGAAGGAACATATGCATTATACAGTCTGATGGCTGTCGGTATGAAGGACCTCCTGTGTCGTTCCGTGTTACATTTTACAGTAGATGTTAATGATGGCTTAAGTTAAATAAATAAATAAATGGGTTGTACTTGTATAGCGCTTTTCTACCTTCGAGGTACTCAAAGCGCTTTGACACTACTTCCACATTTACCCATTCACACACACATTCACACACTGATGGAGGGAGCTGCCATGCAAGGCGCCAACCAGCACCCATCAGGAGCAAGGGTGAAGTGTCTTGCTCAGGACACAACGGACGTGACGAGGTTGGTTCTAGGTGGGATTTTAACCAGTGACCCTCGGGTTGCGCACGGCCACTCTCCCACTGCGCCACGCCGTCCCTAAAAGTTGAGCTTTTATGTATTTTAATTATATTTCCTTTAGTCACTTTCCTAAAGTCCGACTCCAGTTTCTGCTCATTTGTTCATTTTGTTTTGTATTTTCAGTTTTGTCTGTTTACAGCTTTACATTTTCTGTCTTGACACTATAATGTGTTTCTCGGTCTACCAGTATGCTTGCCTTTTACACCTTTCCCATATTATTTGTATTTTACAATCTACACACAGCTGACTGTAAATAATCAACATCCTTTGCCACAATCACAAACTTCTTGAAGAAGTTTGATAATCCTCTTTTGTTTCAATTGACATCGCTCGTGTTGGAGCCATGATTCATGTCAATCCACCTGGTGCAACAGCTCTCCAACTCCTTTTTATTCACAGACTAATTAACGGATATAATCTGATGCAGGTGTTAGCCTTTGAAATATAACATTTACAGCATGAGTACATAATTTTCTCCAAGTGGTGTGATTAAAAAATATTTTTATGTATGATGTAAAAAATTAACTGTTACTGACGACCAAAATTTATACTCTTTATTCATTTTAGTGTTTCTTAAAGCTAGAATGTTTCTTGTGTCTTGCCACATAAATAATAATAATAAAATAATAATAAAAAAATACTGAAATAACATTATAGTAATATTACGCTTTGGATTCTAAATTACAGAAAAAAAAGAAGAAAAAACAAAAAACAAAACAAAAATATGTATATATATATATATATATAATTTTGTATATACATATAATTTTTTATTTATATATATTTATGTATATATATATGTATATATATATATATATATATATATATATATATACTTTTTTTTTTTTTTTTTACAAACTCTAATAAGTGAATGAACAGCCATCAAGTCTGGGGATTCCTTTTTCTTTTTTGCCAGGGGTTGTATTATAATGATAGAAATATGATGCTTTGTATTAATTAGTAAAGTAAATAAAAAATAGCAGTATTTTGGTAATATTACGCTTTGGATTTTAAATTACATAAAATGTATGTGTTTGTGTGTGTATATGTATACATATATATATATATATATATATATATATATATATATATATATATATATATATATATATATATACATATACATATGTATATATATATATATATATATATATGTATATATATATATATATATATATATATATATATATGTATATATATATATACATACGTACACACATATACACACATTGATATATATACACACACACATATATATATATATATACACACAACATACATACATATGTATATATATATATGTATGCATGTATATACATAAATATATATGCATGTGTATATATGTATATGTATATAAATGTATAAGTATATGTGTATATATACATGTGTATATACATGTATGTATGTATGTGTATATAAATAAATTTATAAAATACCTTTAAAGTACTTTTTTTTTCATGGTCTTGACCAAAGCCATAGAAAGAAACCTACATTTCTGTTAGTTTTCTGCCTCTCTCCCAGACAAGTCAGTGAAATAACTACACCGTAGAGACAAATTCTGATCTTTCCCATGAACATGCACCCCCCGTCCCCTTCCACTTTCACCGCACTCCCTCCAGGCCTCAACGTAGTGACTCAGTCAGTTTTTTGCAGCAAAACCTCAAAGGCAAGGTTGTCATCAGCACCTGCTGGAGCGTGTTGATTTGTGTTGCACAGTACACCACACTATAGTATATTCCACTACACTTCAGTCGCAGTGTTAGGAAAATTACTTTAAAAAAATAATTATTTACAGTTACTTGTTACTTTCCCAAAAAAGTAATTATTTAACAGAATTGATTAATTACTGGGGAAATAAATTAATGCGTTACTTTTGTTTTTAACTTTCATACATCTGGTGTATGGAGCTAAGAGGTGTTTCATGAGAAAAAAGTGTGTGAGTGTGTACCTATGTTGCCAAGTAAAGAGTGACATCAGCAAGGGAGCGCTCATTGGCTATTTTAGTTCAGGATTGGTAGTCTGTGGAATGGAAGGAGATTGTTGACGACCGCACTGAGAAAATTTTTTCACTTACTACACTACAACACACGACACAACAGTACACTACAATATACTACACTACACTACGGTACACTAAGTACACTACAACACACTACACTACAACACACTACACTACAATACACAACACCACACTACAGTACACAACATTACACTGCAGTACACACACTACAGTACAAAAAGTACACTACAACACAACACAGTACAGTACACTACACTACAATACACAACACTACATTACATTGCACTACAGTACGCAACACTACAGTACACTAAATTACACTACAATACAATACACTACACCAGTGTTTCTCAACATTTTTTTCAGTGATGTACCCCCTGTAAACATTTTTTTTTATTCAAGTACCCCTAGTCAGAGCAAAGCATTTGTGGTTGAAAAAAAAGAGATAAAGAAGTAAAATACAGCACTATGTCATCAGTTTCCGATTTATTAGATTGTATAACAGTGCAAAATATTGCTCATTTGTAATGGTCTTTCTGGAACTATTTGGAAAAAAAGATATAAAAATATTTAAAAACATGTTGAAAAATAAACAAGGGATTCAATTATAAAAAAAAATGTCTACACATAAAAGTAATCATCAACTTCAAGAGCCCTCTTTGGGGATTGTAATAGAGATCCATCTGCATTAATGAACTTAATTCTAAATATTTCTTCACAAGAACAGAAATCTTTAACATCAATATTTATGGAACATGTCCACAAAAAAATGTAGCTGTCAACACTGAATATTGAATTGTTGCATTTCTTTTCACAGTTTATGAACTTACATTCATATTTTGTTGACGTATTATTCAATAAATATATTTCTGAATTGTTACTATTTTTAGAATATTTTTAATAAATCTCACGTAACCCTTTGCATACCTTCAAGTACCTCCAGGGGTACGCGTACACCCATTTGAGAACCACTACACTACATTACACTAGAGTACAGTAAGTACACAATATTACACTACACTAAACTCCACTATAGTACACAATACTACACTATGTTAAACTCCACTACAGTACACTAAACTACAGTACGAAACATTACACAACAGTACACAACATTACATTACAGCACACTACACTACACTACAATACAATAAACTACACTAAGTACACAACATTACACTACAATACAATGCTCTACACTACATTACACTAGACTACACACAGTACACTACAACACACTACACTACAATACACAACATAACAGTACATTTAACTCCACTACAGTACATAACACTATACTGCTGTACACAATACACTACAACAAACTACACTGCACTACAATACAATACGCTACACTATATTAAACTCCGCTGAGCTACACAACATTATACTAGACTACACCAAGTACACTACAACAGATTACACATCATACATTATACTCCACTACTTTACACAACACAACACTAGGCATTACACTACAGTACACAACACTACACTACAGTACACAACGCTACAGTACACACAGTAATAGTACACTACAATACACTACAATTACACTACACTACATTACACTAGACTACAGCAAGTACACAACGTTACACTACACTACATTACACTCCACTACAGTACACAACACTACACTATGTTAAACTCCACTACACTACAGTACACAACACTACACTACACTAAAGTGCACAACATTACACTACAATACACTCCAATACACAACATTACACTACAACTCACAATACTACACTACATTAAACTCCACTACAGTACACATTACACTACAGTACACAACACTACACTACAGTACACAACATTACAGCACAATACACAACACTACACTTCATTAAACTCCACAACACAACTTTACACTACAATACACAAGACTACACCACATTACACTACAATAAACAACACTATACTACATTAAACTCCACTACAGTAGACAACACAACATTGCACTACAGTACACAACACAACATTCCATTACAGTACACAACACTATACTACATTACACTACAGTAAACAACACTACACTACAGTAGAGTACATAGCATTACAAAACAGTACACAACACTACACTACATTATACTACAATACACACCACTACACTACATTAAACTCCACTACAGTACACATCACAGCATTACACTACAGTACACAACACAACATTACATTACAGTACACAACACTACAGTACATTACACTACAGTACACACTACACTACAGTACTTAGCATTACACTACAGTACAGTACATTGCATTACAGTACAGTACACAACACTACAGTAGAGTACACAACACCATCCTACAGTACACAACACTACACTGCAGCACAGTACATAGCATTACACTACAGTACACAACACTACATTACAGTACACAACACCACACTACAGTACACACCACTACACTACAGTAAAATACATAGCATTACACTACAGTACACACCACTACACTACAGTAAAATACATAGCATTACACTACAGTACAAAACACCACACTACAGTACACAACACTACACTACAATACAGTAAATAGCATTACACTACAGTACACAACACCACACTACAATACACAACGTAATGGTACGATCCAGCAAACACTAAACTACACTACAATACACTACACTACATTATGCTAGACTACAGCAAGTACACAACGTTACACTACAGTACATTAGAGTCCACTACAGTACAAAACACTACACTATGTTAAACTCCACTACACTACAGTATACAACACTGCACAACACTAAAGTACACACCATTACACTACAATACACACCATTACACTACAATACACAACACTACACTACACTAAACTCCACTACAGTACACAACATTACACTACAGTACACAACACTACACTACAGTACACAACATTACACTACAATACACAACACTACACTTCATTAAACTCCACAACACAACATTACACTACAATACACAATACTACACCACATTACACTACAATAAACAACACTATACTACATTAAACTCCACTACAGTAGTCAACACAACATTACACTACAGTACACAACACAACATTCCATTACAGTACACAACACCATACTACATTACACTACAGTACAAACTACACTAAAGTACAGTACATATCATTACACTACAGTACACAACACTACACTAGAGTAGAGTACATAGCATTACAAAACAGTACACAACACTACACTACATTACACTACAGTACACAACACTATACTATATTAAACTCCACTACATTAAACTCCACTACAGTACACAACACAGCATTATACTACAGTACATAACATTACAGTACACAATACTACACTACATTAAACTACAGTACACACTACACTACAGTACAGTACATAGCATTACACTACGCTACAGTACTTTGCATTACAGTACAGTACACAACACTACACTACAGTACACAACATCACACTACAAAACACAACACTACAATACAGTACACAACACCACACTACAGTACACAACACTACACTACAGCACAGTACATAGCATTACACGATAGCACACAACACTACACTACAGCACAGTACATAGCATTACACTACAGTACACAACACTACACTCCAGTACAGTACTTAGCATTACACTACCGTACACAACACTACACTACAGTACACAACACCACACTACAGTACACAACACTACACTACAGTAAAATACATAGCATTACACTACAGTACATAGCATTACACTACAGTACACAACACTACACTACAGTACAAAACACCACACTACAATACACAACACCACACTACAATACAATACAGTACATAGCATTACACTACAGTACAATACATACCATTACACTACAGTACAAAACATAGCATTACACTACAGTACACAACACTACACTACAATACAGTACATAGCATTGCATTACATGACACAACACTACACTACAGTACAGTAAATAGCATTACAATACAGTACACAACACTACACTACAGTACAGTACATAACATTACACTACAGTACACAACACTACAGTACAGTACATAACTTTACACTACAATACACAACACTACACTACAGTACAGTACATAGCATTACACTACAGTACACAACACTACACTACAGTACAGTACATAGCATTACACAACACTACAGTACAGTACATAGCATTACACTACACTGCACAACAATACACTTTAGTACAGTACATAGCATTACATTACAGTACACAACACTACAGTACACTACAGTACAGTACATAGCATTACACTACAGTACACTACAGTACAGTACATAGCATTACACTACAGTACAGTACATAGCATTACACTACAGTGCACAACACTACACTATAGTACAGTACATAGCATTACACTACAGTACACAACACAACACTACAGTACACCACACTACAGTACAGTACATAGCATTACACTACAGTACAGTACATAGCATTACACTACAGTGCACAACACTACACTGTAGTACAGTACATACCATTACACTACAGTACACAACACTACACTACAGTATAGTACATAGCATTGCCCTACAGTACACAACACTAAACCACAGTACATAACACTACACTACAGTAAAATACATAGCATTACACTACAGTACATAGCATTACACTACAGTACACAACACTACACTACAGTACAAAACACTACACTACAGTACACAACACTACACTATGTTAAACTCCACTACACTACAATACACAACACTACACTACACTAAAGTACACATTACACTACAATACACTCCTATACACAACATTACACTACAACTCACAATACTACACTACATTAAACTCCACTACAGTAAACATTACACTACAGTACACAACACTACACTACAGTAAACAACATTACACCACAATACACAACACTACACTTCATTAAACTACACAACACAACTTTACACTACAATACACAACACTACACCACATTACACTACAATAAACAACACTATACTACATTAAACTCCACTACAGTACACAACACAACGTTCCATTACAGTACACAACACTATACTACATTACACTACAGTAAACAACACTATACTACATTAAACTTCACTACATTAAACTCCACTACAGTACACATCACAGCATTACACTACAGTACACAACACAACATTACATTACAGTACACAACACTGCAGTACATTACACTACACTACAGTACATAGCATTACACTACAGTACAGTACATTGCATTACAGTACAGTACACAACACTACAGTAGAGTACACAAAACCACACTACAGTACACAACACTACACTGCAGCACAGTACATAACATTACACTACAGTACACAACACTACACTCCAGTACAGTACTTAGCATTACACTACCGTACACAACACTACACTACAGTACACAACACCACACTACAATACACAACACTACACTCCAGTACAGTACATAGCATTACACTACAGTACACAACACTACACTACAGTACAGTACATAGTATTACACAACACTACAGTACAGTACATAGCATTACACTACAGTGCACAACACTACACTTTGGTACAGTACATAGCATTACATTACAGTACACAACACTACAGTACACTACACTACAGTACAGTACATAGCATTACACTACAGTACAGTACATAGCATTACACTACAGTGCACAACACTACACTGTAGTACAGTACATAGCATTACACTACAGTACACAACACTACACTACAGTACAGTACATAGCATTGCATTACAGTACACAACACTACAGTACACAACACTACACTACACTACATAACACTACACTATAGTACAGTACATAGCATTACACCACAGTGCACAACACTACACTGTAGTACAGTACATAGCATTACACTACAGTACACAACACTACACTACAGTACAGTACATAGCATTGCACTACAGTACACAACACTACACCACAGTACATAACACTACACTACAGTAAAATACATAGCATTACACTACAGTACATAGCATTACACTACAGTACACAACACTACACTACAGTACAAAACACCACACTACAGTACACAACATTACACTACGTTAAACTCCACTACACTACAGTACACAACACTACACTACACTAAAGTACACAACATTACACTACAATACACTCCTATACACAACATTACAGTACAACTCACAATACTACACTACATTAAACTCCACTACAGTAAACATTACACTACAGTACACAACACTACACTACAGTACACAACATTACACCACAATACACAACACTACACTTCATTAAACTCCACAACACAACTTTACACTACAATACACAACACTACACCACATTACACTACAATAAACAACACTATACTACATTAAACTCCACTACAGTACACAACACAACATTCCATTACAGTACACAACACTATACACCATTACACTACAGTAAACAACACTACACTACAGTAGAGTACTTAGCATTACAAAACAGTACACAACACTACACTACATTATACTACAATACACAACACTATACTACATTAAACTTCACTACATTAAACTCCACTACAGTACACATCACAGCATTACACTACAGTACACAACATTACATTACAGTACACAACACTACAGTACATTACACACTACACTACAGTACATAGCATCACACTACAGTACAGTACATTGCATTACAGTACAGTACACAACACTACAGTAGAGTACACAACACCACACTACAGTACACAACACTACACTGCAGCACAGTACATAGCATTACACTACAGTACACAACACTACACTCCAGTACAGTACTTAGCATTACACTACCGTACACAACACTACACTACAGTACACAACACCACACTACAGTACACACCACTACACTACAGTAAAATACATAGCATTACACTACAGTACAAAACACCACACTACAGTACACAACGCTACACTACAATACAGTACATAGCATTACAGTACAGTACACAACACTACACTACAATACAGTAAATAGCATTACACTACAGTACACAACGTAATAGTACGATCCAGCAAATACTAAACTACACTACAATACACTACACTACATTACACTAGACTACAGCAAGTACACAACGTTTCACTACAGTACATTACACTCCACTATAGTACACAACACTACACTATGTTAAACTCCACTACACTACAGTATACAACACTACATTACACTAAAGTACACACCATTACACTACAATACACTACAATACACAACATTACACTACAATACACAAAACTACACTACATTAAACTCCACTACAGTACACAACATTACACTACAGTACAGTACACAACATTACACTACAGTACACAACACTACATTACAGTACACATTACACTACAATACACAACACTACACTTCATTAAACTCCACAACACAACATTACACTACAATACACAATACTACACCACATTACAGTACAATAAACAACACTATACTACATTAAACTCCACTACAGTAGACAACACAACGTTACACTACAGTACACAACACAACATTCCATTACAGTACACAACACCATACTACATTACACTACACTACAAACTACACTAAAGTACAGTACATATCATTACACTACAGTACACAACACTACACTACAGTAGAGTACATAGCATTACAAAACAGTACACAACACTACACTACATTACACTACAGTACACAACACTATACTACATTAAACTCCACTACATTAAACTCCACTACAGTACACAACACAACATTACATTACAGTAAACAATACTACACTACATTACACTACAGTACACACTACACTACAGTACAGTACATAGCATTACACTACGCTACAGTACATTGCATTACAGTACAGTACACAACACTACACTACAGTACACAACATCACACTACAAAACACAACACTACACTACAGTACACAACACCACACTACAGTACACAACACTACACTACAGCACAGTACGTAGCATTACACTATAGTACACAACACTACACTACAGCACAGTACATAGCATTACACTACAGTACACAACACTACACTCCAGTACAGTACTTAGCATTACACTACCGTACACACCACTACACTACAGTACACAACACCACACTACAGTACACAACACTACACTACAGTAAAATACATAGCATTACACTACAGTACATAGCATTACACTACAGTACACAACACCACACTACAGTACAAAACACCACACTACAATACACAACACCACACTACAATACAATACAGTACATAGCATTACACTACAGTACAATACATACCATTACACTACAGTACAATACATAGCATTACACTACAGTACACAACACTACACTACAATACAGTACATAGCATTACACTACATGACACAACACTACACTACAGTACAGTAAATAACATTACACTACAGTACACAACACTACACTACAGTACAGTACATAACATTACACTACAATACACAACACTACACTAAAGTACAGTACATAGCATTACACTACAGTACACAACACTACACTACAGTACAGTACATAGCATTACACAACACTACAGTACAGTACATAGCATTACACTAGAGTGCACAACACTACACTTTAGTACAGTACATAGCATTACATTACAGTACACAACACTACAGTACACTACACTACAGTACAGTACATAGCATTACACTACAGTACAGTACATAGCATTACACTACAGTGCACAACACTACACTGTAGTACAGTACATAACATTACACTACAGTACACAACACTACACTACAGTACAGTACATAGCATTGCATTACATTACACAACACTACAGTACACAACACTACACTACAGTACATAACACTACACTATAGTACAGTACATAGCATTACACTACAGTGCACAACACTACACTGTAGTACAGTACATAGCATTACACTACAGTACACAACACTACACTACAGTACAGTACATAGTATTGCACTACAGTACACAACACTACGCCACAGTACATAACACTACACTACAGTAAAATACATAACATTACACTACAGTACACAACACTTCACTACAGTACAAAACACCACAATACAATACACAACACCACACTACAATACAGTACATAGCATTACACTACAGTACAATACATAGCATTACACTACAGTACACAACACTACACTACAATACAGTACATAGCATTACACTACATGACACAACACTACACTACAGTACAGTAAATAGCATTACACTACAGTACACAACACTACACTACAGTACAGTACATAGCATTACATTACAGTACACAACACTACAGTACACAACACTACAGTACAGTACATAACATTACAGTACAATACACAACACTACACTACAGTACACAACACTACAGTAAAGTACATAGCATTACACAACACTACAGTACAGTACATAGCATTACACTACAGTGCACAACACTACACTTTAGTACAGTACATAGCATTACATTACAGTACACAACACTACAGTACACTACACTACAGTACAGTACATATCATTACACTACAGTACACAACACTACACTACAGTACAGTACATAGCATTACACTACAGTGCACAACACTACACTGTAGTACAGTACATAGCATTACACTACAGTACACAACACTACACTGCAGTACAGTTCATAGCATTGCATTACAGTACACAACACAACAGTACACAACACTACACTACAGTACATAACACTACACTATAGTACAGTACATAGCATTACACTACAGTGCACAACACTACACTGTAGTATAGTACATAGCATTACACTACATTACACAACACTACACTACAGTACAGTACATAGCATTGCACTACAGTACACAACACTACACTACAGTACATAACACTACACTATAGTACAGTACATAGCATTACACTACAGTGCACAACACTACACTGTAGTACAGTACATAGCATTACACTACAGTACACAACACTACACTACAGTACAGTACATAGTATTGCACTACAGTACTCAACACTACGCCACAGTACATAACACTACACTACAGTAAAATACATAACATTACACTACAGTACACAACACTTCACTACAGTACAAAACACCACACTACAATACACAACACCACACTACAATACAGTACATAGCATTACACTACAGTACAATACATAGCATTACACTACAGTACACAACACTACACTACAATACAGTACATAGCATTACACTACATGACACAACACTACACTACAGTACAGTAAATAGCATTACACTACAGTACACAACACTACACTACAGTACAGTACATAGCATTACATTACAGTACACAACACTACAGTACACAACACTACAGTACAGTACATAACATTACAGTACAATACACAACACTACACTACAGTACACAACACTACAGTAAAGTACATAGCATTACACAACACTACAGTACAGTACATAGCATTACACTACAGTGCACAACACTACACTTTAGTACAGTACATAGCATTACATTACAGTACACAACACTACAGTACACTACACTACAGTACAGTACATATCATTACACTACAGTACACAACACTACACTACAGTACAGTACATAGCATTACACTACAGTGCACAACACTACACTGTAGTACAGTACATAGCATTACACTACAGTACACAACACTACACTGCAGTACAGTTCATAGCATTGCATTACAGTACACAACACAACAGTACACAACACTACACTACAGTACATAACACTACACTATAGTACAGTACATAGCATTACACTACAGTGCACAACACTACACTGTAGTATAGTACATAGCATTACACTACATTACACAACACTACACTACAGTACAGTACATAGCATTGCACTACAGTACACAACACTACACTACAGTACATAACACTACACTACAGTACAGTACATAGCATTACACTAAAGTGCACAACACTACACTGTAGTACAGTACATAGCATTACACTACAGTACACAACACTACACTGCAGTACAGTTCATAGCATTGCATTACAGTACACAACACAACAGTACACAACACTACACTACAGTACATAACACTACACTATAGTACAGTACATAGCATTACACTACAGTGCACAACACTACACTGTAGTATAGTACATAGCATTACACTACATTACACAACACTACACTACAGTACAGTACATAGCATTGCACTACAGTACACAACACTACACTACAGTACATAACACTACACTACAGTACAGTACATAGCATTACACTAAAGTGCACAACACTACACTGTAGTACAGTACATAGCATTACACTACAGTACACAACACTACACTGTAGTACAGTACATAGCATTACACTACAGTACACAACACTACACTACAATCCACCATGCTACAGTACAACACACTGAATCCGTCACTTTGTGCCGCTTTCTTTGAAAGATCATCTCCGGCTTGAAATATGACATTTTGAAAGCTGTCCTCCTGGAAGTGATTTATGATGGCGAATCATTCGCAGCGCTCACTTCCTGTCTCCAGACTCTCTTCTCGTCTATTTTATGCCGTCACGTCCCAGCGAGATGGACGCCTGTAGAATGTAGCGCAACAGTGGAGTTGGTCTTGTTCGCACATGTGCTTCACTGCGGGATGTTCTGTACCATTTCATCGTCCTCACTCTCATTTTTTTTTTTAAAGCTTTTATTCAAGCACAAACTCACTTTGTTAGAGACTCTTTATTTAACCTTGCAGATCCATAAACGACCCGGATGATGTTAACTTTTGATTAACATAGAGGGTCAAAACATTAGAAACAGTTTTGAATATGACGATTTGCTGTAAAAAAAATAAAAATCCAAAATCTGCTGTAAAAAAAATAAAAAAATACAAATCTGTAGATTTTACGGTGAAAACCAGGCAGCTGTGTCACAGTACACAACACTGCAGTACACTAAACTACACTACAATACACTACATTACACTAGACTACAGTAAGTATACAACGTTACACTACACTACAGTACACAACACAACACTACACTACAGTACAGTACACAACATTACACTAAAGTACACAACACTACACTACCGTACACAACATTAAACAACAATACACTTCAATAAACTCCACTACAGTACCCAACACTACACTACGGTACACAACATTACACCACAATACACTTCAAGAAACTCCACTACAGTACACTACACTACTGTACACAACACAACATTACACTACAGTACACAACACTATACTAAATTAAACTCCACTACAGTATACAACACAGCATTACACTACAGTACACAACACATTACACTACAGTACACAACACTACACTACAGTACACAACATTACAGCACAATACACTTCAGTAAACTCCACTACAGTTCACGACACTACACTACAGTACACAACATTACACCACAATACACTTCAATAAACTCCACTACAGTACACAATATAACATTACACTACAGTACACAACACTACACCACATTAAACTCCACTACAGTACACAACACAACATTACACTAAAGTACACAACACTACACTACAGTACACAACATTACAGCACAATACACTTCAATAAACTCCACTACAGTTCACGACACTACACTACAGTACACAACATTACACCACAATACACTTCAATAAACTCCACTACAGTACACAACATAACATTACACTACAGTACACAACACTACACCACATTAAACTCCACTACAGTACATTACACTACAGTACACAACACAACATTACACTACAGTACACAACACTATACAACATTAAACTCCACTACATTATACAACACACCATTACACTACAGTACACAACACAACATTACACTACAGCACACAACACTTCACCACATTAAACTCCACTACAGTACACAACACAACATTACACTACAGTACACAACACAACATTACACTACAGTACACAACACTATACTAGATTAAACTCCACTACAATAATACAGTGGTTTTCACACCAGAATATTGTAAATAGAAAAATTGTACCACATTTTAGTCGTTTTTTTTTTTTACCGTAAAATCTACTGTTGTTTACAGTGCATTACCGTAAATGGAAAACATTTATTTTTCTTTATTTTCACAGTGAAATTCCACTGACTGAGCTGCTATCATTCTATTGTAAAAAAACCCAACACTTTGTTACAGTGCACTGCAAAGTACAACCCCAAAAACTCCCCATATTGTTACATCATTTAAACGTCAAATACTATAGTAATTAATCCACAATTTTGAAGAAGTCTCATAGAGTAATGGAAGTGTGTTGTCCAAATTCTAGCCCTTCCCAGCTAGCACAAGACATTAAAACAACGTTCAGATCTTGTTGAATTAGGTCCTGACGTTAAGCAACTCACGCCTATCGTTGAAAAAACATGCTTTTTGATGACGTTTAATCAATGTTGCGTTTAGACGTTGATTTGACTGTGGAAATGTGGTCATTTTGCAACCAATTTTCTACAACACTAATACAACGTCGAAACAACATGCTTTTTGACGACATTTATTCAATGTCAGGTTGAGACATTGATTTGACCATTGAAATTTGGTCATTTCCCAATCAACGTTGTATCAATGTTCTTGATGCCAGATTGAAACATTTTAAAAAGGGCTTTTCCACGTCATGAGTGTTTGTAGCTTTAATGCTTTTGAGCTATGTTTATCTCTCGGAGTGTGCATTCAAGAAGCGCTGTTGTGCACTTAATGCACTTTTTATATAAACACAATGTAGCTCAGTCCAACATAATAGACGTCGTATGATGAGTTTCCACTTTTCTGACCTGTGAATGTTGGTACATAACTTTCTCATATGCTGGCAAAAATAGATGATATCATATAATTATCATCAAATTATATAATTTCTTCCATCACCTCATCCTTTTTTCCAAAATTTGGTGCCTTGTGTGAATGCTTAAAGGCCTACTGAAACCCACTACTACCCACCACGCAGTCTGATAGTTTATACATCAATGATGAAATATTAACATTGCAACACATGCTTTTTTAGTTTACTAAATTACAATTTTAAATTTCCCGGGAGTTTCTTCTTGAAAACGTCGTGTAATGATGACGCGTACGCAGGACGTCACGGGTTTTTAGGAAGTATGAGCGCAACGCACACACACAGGTAAAAGTCGTCTACTTTAACGGCAAAATTACGCAGTATTTTGGAGATCTGTGTTGCTTAATCTTTTGCAATTTGTTCAGTTAATATTGGAGAAGTCACAGTAGAAAGATGGAGTTAGCCACACAAACACACGGTGATTCCATG
This sequence comes from Nerophis ophidion, assembly GCF_033978795.1. NCBI lineage: Eukaryota > Metazoa > Chordata > Actinopteri > Syngnathiformes > Syngnathidae > Nerophis > Nerophis ophidion. The sequence goes on along the minus strand of NC_084621.1, from coordinate 29,306,293 downwards.
TTTAAAATTCCCGGAGCTGAAACGTAACTATGGATCAGGGCACGGTCAAGCCAACATGGATCCTACCAAATGTCAACCAGCAGGTTTCGGTGAGAAAATTGTGGTTAAAAAGTCGCCACTTATCGGATATCAGCTGAGCTTGTGTCGTCCGTACAGCTGCCGTCGACACGGCGTCAAGACACCCGTGGACAAACCCCTCCGACTATCAGGTACTATTAAACTCACCAAAACACTAGCAACACGATAGAAAGATAAGGGATTACCCAGAATTATCCTAGTAAATGTGTTTAAAAACATCGGAATACGTCCCAATGCTATCGCGTTTTTTTTTTAACTCGTTTTTTTATTTTTATTTTTTTTTTCTAGTCCGTCACTATCAATATCCTCAAACACTAGTCTTTCATCCTCGCTCAAATTAATGGGGAAATTGTCGTTTTCTCGTTCCGAATAACTGTTTTTGTTGGAGGCTCCCATTAAAATCAATGTGAATATGTGAGGAGCTCGCACACTTGCGACGTCATCGTCTGCGACTTCAGGAATTACCAAAAGTGGCGAACTTTATCGTCGATTTTCTCTACTAAATCCTTTCAGCAAAAATATGGCAATATCGCGAAATGATCGAGTATGACACATAGAATGGACCTGCTATTCCCGTTTAAATAAGAAAATCCAATTTCAGTAGGCCTTTAAAGGTGACCTTTGACCACGTTATGACGTCTGGGTTATGTGAAATTTGCCACTGTACAGGTGGAACAAACCATTTTGCTTTTTTTAGGTAGTTAGAAATTTTTAATTTGATTTCAAGCAATAAAATTATTAGGCGTGTCAAAACTTTTTTTTTTTTTTTTAGAATGAATCACGATTCCTATTTGTAAAGATTCTTAATGGATAAAAAAAAAAAAAGTGAATATAAATAGGTTGATTGGCAACACTACATTGGCCATTGTGTATGAATGTGAGTGTGAATGTTGTCCGTCTATCTGTGTTGGCCCTGGGATGAGGTGACGACTTGTCCAGGCTGTACCCCGCCTTCCGCCCGTGTGCAGCTGTGATAGGCTCCAGCACCCCCGCGAATGGGACAAGCGGTAGAAAATGGATGGATGGATGGATATTTTTTAATCCGTCCTGTCCAGCGACTCAGCCAAATCTTATTGTTGATGTAGATCAGGGGTCTCAGACATGCAACCTGCAGGCTAATTGCTGCTCGTTAGACATTATTTTGCGGCCCCCACCTTAATATGAATGTTTAATGTTAGTGCGGCCCACGAGTTTTGTACGAACGGCGCTTGAGTTGTGTTATTTGGGTCCAAAATGGCTCTTTCAACGTTCTGGGTGGCCTACCCCAGCGTTAGTGGAAAAGCGGCAAATGAATGAAAGCAACAGAGACGTTGCCATGGAGACGAGGGTTTTCTTACGTGCCTGACTGCAGTCACACTGCAATAAATGTCCGTTAGTAATAACAGTCCCCGATTAACCTGGACCAATTCAAACCGTTATTTTTTTTTTTATTATTGTTTAATTTGCATTGCCTCTCACGATGAACATTACATATATTTCTATATGACGCCGGATAACACTGCGAGAGCCGTCACTTTTTTTTTTTGCGCTCGCTATCGCGGTACTTTCCCGGCTATTATCCTCCGACCGTCGTGTTGCTGTGGGGAGGAAAAGCGGAACAACACACATTGTGGAAATAACATTATTCTCGGTGCGTCGGCTAAATACAAATATATTCCACAACCCCAAATACAGGTGCTGGTCATATTATTAGAATATCATGAAAAAGTTGATTTATTTCAGTAATTATATTCAGAACGTGAAACTTACATATTATATCAAATCATTACACACATAGTGATATATTTGATATGTTAATTTCTTTCAATTTTGATGACTAGTACTGACAATTACTGAAAATCCCAAATTCAGTATCTCAGAAAATTAGAATATTAGTTACGACTAGTACCAAAAAATATTTTTTAGAAATGTGGGCCAACTGAAAAGTATGAACATGGAAAGTTTCAGCATGTACGGCAATCAATAATTAGTTGCAGCTCCTTTTGCCTGAATTGCTGCAGCAATACGCCGTGGCTTGGAGTCGACCAGTCTGTTGCACTCCTCAGGTGTTATGAGAGCCCAGGTTGCTTTAATAGTGGCCTTCAGCTCTGCAGCAATACAGCGTGGCATGGAGTCGACCAGTCTGTTGCACTCCTCAGGTGTTATGAGAGCCCAGGTTGCTTTAATAGTGGCCTTCAGCTCTTCAGCATTGTTGGGTCTGGCATCTCGCATCTTCCGCTTCACAATACCCCATAGGTTTTCTATGGGGTTAAGGTCAGGTGAGTTTGCAGGCCAATCAAGAACAGGGATACCATGGTCCTTATACCAGGTACTGGTAGATTTGGCACTGTGTGCAGGTGCCAAGTCATGTTGGAATGAAATCTTCACCTCCATAAAATTGGTCCGTGGCAGGCAGCCTAAAGTGTTCTAAAACTTCCTGGTAGACTGCTGCATTGACTCTAGACCTCAGGAAACACAGTGGACCAACACCAGCAGATGACATGGCACCCCAGACCATTACCGATTGTGGAAATTTGACACTGGACTTCAGGCAGCGTGGATTCTGTGCCTCCCCTGTCTTCCTCCAGAATCTGGGACCTTGATTTCCAAAGGAGATACAAAATTTACTTTCATCTGAAAACATAACTTTGGACCACCCAGCAGCAGTCCAGTCCTTTTTGTCTTGAGCCTAGGCGAGACGCTTTTGACGTTGTCTCTTATTCAAGAGTGGCTTTACACAAGGAATGCGACAGCTGAAGCCCATATCTTGCATACGTCGGTGCGTGGTGGTTCTTGAAGCACTGACTCCAGCTGCAGTCCACTCTTTGTGGATCTCCCCCACATTTTTGAATCGGTTTTGTTTGACAATCCTCTCCAGGGCGCGGTTATCCCTCTTGCTTGTACACTTTTTTCTACCACATCATTGTCTTCCCTTCGCCTCTCTATTAATGTGCTTGGACACAGAGCTCTGGGAACATCCAACCTCTTTGGCAATTACCTTTTGTGTCTTGCCCTCCTTCTTTAAAGTATCAATGGTCATCTTCTGGACAGTTGTCAAGTCAGCAGTCTTCCCCATGATTGTGTGTCTTACACAATCGAAACGAGAGACCATTTAAAGGCTTTTCCAGGTGTTTTGAGTTAGTTAGCTAATTAGGGTGTGGCACCAGGTGTCTTCAATATCTGACCTTTTCACCATTTTCAAATTTTTTGAGATGTTGAATTTAAGGTTTTCATTGGTTGTCAGCTATAATCATCTCCTTTTTGGCAAAAAACACTTGAAATGTATCAGTCTGTTTGGAATTAATGTATACATTCTACAAGTTTGACTTTCTAAATGGAATTATTGAAATAAATACACTTTTTCATGATATTCTAGTAATATGACCAGCACCTGTATGTCTTTTTCAAAGCCTGTAGTGAAGAGAAAGGTTTTTGACAAAGACAATTCCAGGAAAAGTGGGAGATGCAATATTTCTTTGTTGAGCACAGGGTCACCCCGACGTGTCCTATTTGCACAGAGAAACTTGCAGTGCTCAAGGGATACAATTTTAAATGTCATTAGACAACTAGACATGCTGAGGAGTATGCAAACATTTTCTTTAGAAATATTTTCTTGTGGCCCAGCCTTGCCCAGACTCTGCATCCAGTGGCCCCCAGGTAAATTGAGTTTGAGACCTCTGATGTAGATGATCAAATCTACTGTAAAGCTTTATTGTAGCTTTATTTTAGAAAAGAGAAGTTTGGGATACATCTCTTGTTGGCTTTTTAGTATTTGACTTCATTAAATATTCGGGTTGATTTGAAAATCGTTTTGACTCGAGAATCGATTCAGAATCGAATAGTTACCCTAATGAATCGAATCGAAACGTGTGATGCTCAAAGATTAACAGCCCTAATAATCATTGAACTTTCAAGGCTATAGTTATCTGATATTAACTTTTTATGATGCCATTTTTTGTATAATTTACATATTTAAATCTTTCAACTTTACAAAAGCCCAGGGGCTCCCCTATGGCTGAGGCCTGCGATACCACATCCCCACTTACCCCTCCACTTCCACACTGCTGGTTACACTAATCCATGGGTGTCAAATTTGGCCCGCCGTGTAATTTCATTTGGCCCTTGAGGCAATCTCAAATTAACATTAGAGCTGGCCCGCCGGTACTATACAGCGGCGGTGCGGCTGTAACACCGCATTCACCGCTAATACTCATACTTGCCAACCCTCCCGATTTTCCCGGGAGACTCCCGAAGTTCAGTGCCCCTCCCGAAAATCTGGACAACCATTCTCCCGATTTCCACCCAGACAGCAATTTTAGGGGCGTCACATCCGCTTTCCCTCCATACAAACAGCATGCCGACCCAGTCACATGATGTAAGCGGCTCGTATGCACACGTAAGTGAATGCAATGCATACTTGGTCAACAGCCATACAGGTCAAACTGAGGGTGGCCATATAAACAACTTTAACACTGTTACAAATAAGCGCCACACTGTGAACCCACACCAAACAAGAATGACAAACATATTTCGGGAGAACATCCGCACCGTAACACAACATAAACACGAGAACAAATACCCAGAAACCCTTGCAGCACTAACTCTTCCGGGACACTACAAGATACACCCCCCCGCTACCACCTCTCTTGCTACTTCAAGGCTTGAATGTTTGATTCATTCATTATTATTTTATTTTCAAATTTATTATTAGCCTGTGGAAAAAGTTTATTTTGATATTTACCTCAGAAGGGCACAAATAGAAAAGAGGCATTCAATGTTTATTTAAATTTTATTTGATATGCCATTGATGTTTTTTAATTAAAATTATTTGAAACTCCATTTTGCATTTCACTATAAAGTTATTTAAGCCTTGCTTGTTCAATATTTAATGCAAAACTTGTCTGGGTCCTTCTTAAAAGGTTAATTTGTTCAACCTTGGCCCCCGGCTTTGTTCACTTTTACATTTTGGCCCACTCTGTATTTGAGTTTGACACCCCTGCACTAATCAAATGAATTAATTCAAACAAGAGCAGTCAAATGATCCATTTTTTAAATCAATTAATCACCTTTTGGAATATGGATTAATCATGATTAATCACAGGGGATTACTTGCTTGCATAATAAAAATGTGCATAAGAAAATACCCCAATATTTGCATGAAAATGCAATTTTATTGTCAGAATCAATCAATCAATCAAAGTTTACTGTGACCGGAGCAACGAATCCAGAGTGGATATGGTTAATAATGTGAGAATGCCACACAGAAACATTTTTTAAATATTTTACTGAAACGCATGTTTGCACAAAACTTGGAAACAGTTTTATTGGAAGTTCTTTCAGTATGTATTTTGGTGGGAATTTTACCAGCAAGCACTCATTTTTGTACTGATGTAAGCATTGGTCTGATCACTGACAGTGCATTGGTTGAGGTAAAAGAGCTTGTACGATAAAAACAAATTGCATGATTAATCTCAGTGTGTACATGATTAACGCGATAATTTTTTTGTGGTTAATCACCTGATTTAACTCGTTAATTTTAACAGCCCTAATTTGAACGATTACTGTAGAAAAACGCTACCATTGTTGTGTACGTGAGGGGTGGAAGGAGACTAAAGAACAAAGGAACGGAGGTTACCAGGTTTATTGTAACCTTTAATGATTGTGTGGGATGTGTATGCTACTCATTGTGTTGGTTGTAGGACTAAGTGTGAAATTAACAATGTAGATTAGACAAGATGATGTTGTACCTGCGTGATGAATGAAACTTTTGTCAGTCCAAGGAGGCAGGCACGAGAGAGGTCTGGGGACAGGCAGGAGGTCGAGGGCAGAAGAGAAGTGAAATAGTCCGAGTCCAGGCAAGGGGGTCAAGGATCGAGGGAAGCAGTCCAACATCCGGAGGGAGGTCGAGGTACAGCGCTCGAGCACACGGGACAAGGCGGCCACTGCGAAGAAGACAAGGTACATGAGTCAACAAGCAAGAGGGAGAGGAGAAAAAGGAGGTGAGGACAACAAGAGGGAAGCCAGAGACGTGAATGCTTACTACAAAGAGTTAACAACGTTCCGGCGCAGGTTCCAAGGAATGGCTGATCTTTATGCTGTCCTCCTGATTGCTGCCAGGTGCAATGATTTCTGACAGTCTGCAGCTAAGGCGAAGTGTGGACGTGAAGCGCACGGCACGTGCGGGGGCGCGTCCCGGCATGCTGCCAGACAGAGTGCTGGATCATGCTGTGGATGAATTGTGGGTTCGAGACCGGGCTGTGACAGTACCCCCCTCCTTAGGCGAGGCACCCGACGAGCATCTGAGGGCCCCCAGGTTGGCGCTGTAGAAGTCCTCCAAAAGAGACGGGTCGACAAGGTACGAGGCCGGCACCTAAGATCTGTCCTCCGGTCCGTATCCCTCCCAGTTGACCAAGTATACCAGCCCCCTACCCTGTCGACGGACCCTGAGGATCTTCTTTTCGGTCCAAACCAGGTCGCCGTCTTCAAGGAACCTAGGAGGGGGCGGGGTAGGGTTAGAGGGGGATGGAGCGCTCTCCACCACCGGTATTATCTGGGACACCTGTACCACCGGATGTCACTTGACTGAGGGTTGATTATGGAAATTATGGGATAAGGACCAACAAAACGGGGAGCTAACTTCATGGATGGTACCTGGAGGCTAAGGTCCTTGGCGAGCAACATGACACGTTGTCCCGGCTGATAGGAAGGGGCCGGGATGCAATGTTTATTAGCAGTGTGACACATCCTCCCGGATGCCCTCACCAGGGCCAAGCGGGCGGCTCTCCACACCCTCTGACATCTCTTGATGTGGGCCCCCGAAGAGGGTACTGAAATCTCGAGCTCCTGTTGTGGAAACATTGGAGGTTGATAGCCCAAAGAAAATTCAAACGGGGACATACCGGTGACGGAGCTCTTCTTGGCGTTGTAGGAATACTCCACCCGCGGGATGAACTTGCTCCAGGACGTGGGCTGATGTAGGGCAACACAGCGAAGCATGGTTTCCAAGCTCTGGTTGGCTCTCTTGGCTTGTTCATTGCTTTGGGGGTGATATCCCGAAGTGATATGCAGAACGCCTTCCATACCTTGTATGTAAATTGGGGTCCCCGGTCAGAAACAATGTCCATGGGGATTCCGTGCTGCTTGACGACTTGCGAGGTTAGGAGGTCCGCCATCTCGGAGGAAGAGGGCAGCTTGTGGAGAAGAACGAAGTGGGCTGCCTTGGAAAAACGATCAACAATGGTGAGGATGGTGTTGTCACCTCTAGATACGGGAAAGCCAGTGACGAAGTCCAACTCAATGTGCGACCATGGACGAGCAGGAATTGGCAGAGGGTGTAGGAGGCCAGCCGGCGGTCGGTGCAATGGTTTGCTGCGAACACAAGCAGTACAAGCAGCGATAAATTCCCGTGTTTCGGCGGCCATGGATGGCCACCAAAAACGTCTTCTGATGAAGGACAGGGTTGGTTGAAACCAGGGGCGGTTCCAGGCATGCTTATATGAGGGGGCAGTCAGAAATGTGAAGGGGCCATCATGTGTACACATCATGCTCCAGCACTTTTTTTTCTGTGCTTATAGTAACGATGCTTTCTTAATTGAAATGGGTCTTTAGCTATGTGTCCAACCCCAACCCGGAGTAGTGGATAGCACTTTGTCAGGCTTCTACCTTCAGACCTGTCCAACTTGGGTGTCCCACCTGAAGACTAAGCTCCTGTTGGTATAGCTCTTATGGTCACTGAGGCACGCAAACCCCCTGACGACAATAAGGTGGCAATCCCTCAGGGGGGGAAACTGAAAAATAAAAATAAATGAATAAAATAAAATAAAACATCCTACATCCAGATTTTATCAACCAACAACATAACATTTATCCTAACTGGATGGCCTAACTCTCAAATAAATTTTTACCCAAAGTAGGACTTCACACACTACAGTCAATATTTACAAAACTGAAAGGTAGTCTGATGAATAACGATAAAAAAGAATCTCAAACTATCATTGCTACTACTACATGCACGAGCAGGACTACACTTTTTAAATGCTCTAAAAAATGGATGCATTACAGAGCATTAACTTTCTCTTCGTGAGCTGCTGGAAGCTGAAGCAGAAAATAAGTAAGCTTAAACAACAACAGAAAAAACCCGCTGTGATTACATGAAGAAAAACAACAACAGTACAGGACTACAGCCTGGGGCGGGGCTTTACGTAGGGGTCTGTCAGACACAGGTCACTTGTCTTCAGTTTGTCACATGCAGTGGACGTGGGCACTCATCTGGGCACAACATTCATTCACTCCAATGTATGTGTGTTGCCCACTTGCTTGTAAATTGATGAAAACGGCAGTGTTTTTGTTTTTAGGTGTCTTGGTCATATCAAATGAAACTTATAATTTGTTTATTACAAAATGTAGATTGAAACATTAAAGGTTGACTATGTAGAATTACAAGAAAAACAACAGAAAAAGAATTCCAGCAGTTGATTGCCAAACTGTTGCTAAGTAATACGGCCCGTTGCTAGGGACTCCGCTCTGAACGGAGGACAGCAGAGGAGGACTGCTAAGCAGGATATATACCTTATGTTTCATTTTTACCGTCATTAACAGCATCATAAATGACTTGTAGCTTGTTACAGGGACAGTGGAGGCTCTCTGCCTTCCAAACCACTGCTGCTCAGAGCCTCCGCTGTCACTGCTCTCGTCAAGTTGTTAAAAAAAAAAAAAAAGGAACTCCGTAGCACCGAAAGTCCGCGACGATAAACGTGTTTATGACAGATAAGACTACACAAATACACCCATCCTAACAAGTATATGATAAATGTAGACAACTTTTCCATTTCTTTTACTTTCATACTGCAACAGTGATTGTATGTTTACTGAGGGCTGAGGGGTGTGTGCGGGTGTGTGTCTGCTGCGTAGGCTGGGGAATGTTGAATACACGCACAGCAGAGGGAGGGATGAGAGGGAAGCCGACACTACTATATCGTGTGTGTCCCTTTTTCGGCGGATTTTTCCGCTAGTGCAGATAATTTTGTCAACTTGTAATGTAGTAATTTTGTGAGTTTATTAAAATTTGCTTTCTCAAATTTTGATTTGAGGGGGCAAGACATTTATTTAAGGGGGTTCTGCCCCCTCTTGCCCCTGCGTAGAGCCGGCCATGGTTGAAACCCTGTCCTTTCCATGATGGCAGATGCCATCATGGAAAGAAAAAAATGTAAAAAGAAAAAAAAAAAAATTATATTGTTATATGTATCCAGTGACTATACTATATTTTTATTTTCCATATAACTTCACCAGTTTTAAACATTTTTTTCATTCAAAATCGCTTAATTTTCACATTTGCCGTTCAAATACTGAGAATTACTTGTGGTGAGTCATCCCCAGCTGAGCCTCCCCGTCACCATGGATTGCGCAATGACTCGGCTAACTGCTGGCTGCTGTGCAGTGAGACCGTATTGCTATATGAATTATATCATACATTTCCATAGTTGGGGCTTCACGGTGGCAGAGGGGTTAGTGCGTCTGCCTCACAATACGAAGTTCCTGCAGTCCTGGGTTCAAATCCAGGCTCGGGATCTTTCTGTGTGGAGTTTGCATGTTCTCCCCGTGACTGCGTGGGTTCCCTCCGGGTACTCCGGCTTCCTCCCACTTCCAAAGACATGCACCTGGGGATAGGTTGATTGGCAACACTAAAATTGGCCCTAGTGTGTGAATGTGAGTGTGAATGTTGTCTGTCTATCTGTGTTGGCCCTGCGATGAGGTGGCGACTTGTCCAAGGTGTACCCCGCCTTCCGCCCGATTGTAGCTGAGATAGGCGCCAGCGCCCCCCGCGACCCCAAAAAAGGGAATAAGCGGTAGAAAATGGATGGATTTCCATAGTTTAGTTAGCTGAGGTATATAATGTACAGTGTATTTTGTCAACAAATGTAAGTGTGTAATGTATTTCTTGTGCACGGCAATCATAAAACGGCTGCGAACACGCACAATGTGAGGCACCTGTTCTCCGGCTTCCTGGTGGTAGAGGGCGCTAGTGATCCCAGAGATCATTCTTGCACTACTCGGCTAAGCCTGGGGACATCTGAAGCCGGTATGTTTTAAAGTTGTTGTTTGCCTGCATATCGTAAAAACAACCGTCCAACATTTTACGACTATTTGTAAACCTATAGGTGCCGACCATCAGGGCCGAGTTGCAACGAAAGAGTGTGTCGAGTTGGCAGGTGAATTTGTTTGCTAATAGTAGCTACTAGCCGTACCCATGTATTTTCTATGGGCGGTTAGCATCGGGTTTTAATCCCGTTTCTTCCAACGTTTCTGATCCGATTGAATTTATATTTATGTTGAGTCTTTATTTTGGATACTTAAATATGGAGACTTAGTATCGTGGCGTTTTAAGGCCGTCTGCGTTTTTTATGCTACAGCAAAGACAATGAATGAACACGGCCGCTGGAGCGTGGTTACACCTGTCATAGTGACAACACTGTGTACTGTCGTATTTGTTATTTTGTACATACATGTGATTCTTTAATATTGTTAATGTTAGCAGTATTATCACTAATAATGATAATAATAAGTGTAATTTATTTATACTCTACCATACTAGCTAAAGTACCTGCTACATTAAGTTAAAGTACCAATAATGGTCACACACACACAGTAGGTGTGGTGAAATTTGTCCTCTCCATTTGACCCATCCCCTTGTTCACCCCCTGGGAGGTGAGGGGAGCAGTGAGCAGCAGCGGCCGGGAATCATTTTTGGTGATTCAACCCCCAATTTCAACCCTTGATGCTGAGTGCCAAGCAGGGAAGAATGCTGGTATGAGCTTTTAAACATAACCCGTTAACTGCAGCCAATCAAATGGTGAATAAGATACTCTATGGGGTTCATATGTTTATAAATCTGACTGTGATGAAGTCAGTGCCTCACCAGCCATGAAACTCACCGCACGTCACTGGTACAAGTGTTGTTCCATCTTCTAGCCGTCCATAGCGTTCCTACTCGTATGGGTTCTTCATTCATCACTCCAAGCAACGTTTGTAAGTTTTAATATATAACTAAAACATTTCTTACTTACCAAACTGTCCTATGTGTGATGTCTGCATGTTTGCGCGTGTTATCCTAATGTAATGAAGCCAGGGTCGTTAGCATTAGCTAACGTGGACATTCACGAGTGTCACTGTTAGCATTTTTAACTAAAAATGGCATTCTTTTTGTATTTTTTGTCACCGTGGACTAATTGAGTCTGTTTAGCTGATAGAGAGCTAGCTTCCGCAGCTAGGGGATCCATGACGATGACTTGTGTTTTGTTTAATCCGCCATTTTACTGCCGTGTTACAGGCACCATTTAGAAACAATCGAGGTATGTAAATAATCATTTACAAAATATTTATGTGGGAATAACTATTTTCAAAATGGATATGCGGCTAATAGCCCGGTGCGGCTACTGTAACGACAAAAAATAGTTTTTTTGTAAACAGTTTGTGGATTTCACATTTTGATCTTTTGTGTTTTTGTTAGCTAAATAATTTAGCATAGGTAAATGTTTTTTTTTTTTTAAAAAGAAGATTGGAAAAGAGCGCCTCATCGATTGTTCAAGGGACCTGTGTGGCCTGCTTCCCTCCCAAAATCTCGGCTCCAAAACCGCAGGCCCTCGGCTGACTGCCAATCCTGTCTGTAGGAGTGTTTTCATGCATATTTGCACGTGCTATCCTAATGTAATGAAGCCAGCGTCATTAGCATTAGCTAATATGGACATTCACGAGTGTCTCTGTTAGCATTTTTAATTTAGAATGGGATTATTTTTGTATTTTTTGTCACCGTGGACTATTTGAGTCAGCAGCTGGTGGGTCCATGATGATGACTTCTGTTTTGTTTAATATGCCGTTTTACTGCTGTGTTACAGGCACCATTTACAAACAATCGAGGTATGTAAATAAACATTTACAAAATATTTATGTGTGAATAACTAATTTGACAATAGAGCTGCGGCTAATAGTCCGGTGCGGCTATTGCAATGAAAAAATTAGTTTTTTTGTAAAAGTTTTGTGGATTTCACATTTTGTTCTTTTGTGGTTTTGTTAGCTGAATAATTGAACATAGCTAAATGTATTTTTTTTTGTTGTTGTTTTTTTTTTTAAAGAAGATTGGAAAAGAACGCCTCATCGGTTGTTCAAGGGACCAGTGATGGCGGCCTCAGTGGTCTGCTTCCCTCCCAAAATGTCGACTCCGACCGCAGGCCCTCGGCTGACTCCCAATCCTGTCTCTTCCTGGTCTGTAATGTCTTCGTTACCCAGCACGCCATAGGGTGTAGCACAACGCCATAATGACCAACATTTAGGTCATTTCCTCCTTGTTGGATGGGGCTCGCCGTCGGTGGCTGGCCTGCCAGGGTGCAGCCCTGCGTTGGCAAATAGGGGACCCAGTTAATCTAATTAGAGGCTGGAGGAAAGAGGCCCAAGGGGGAGTGCAGCCGGGGCCCCGCTCCCTCTTTTCTCTGAACAAGTCAGCGCCACAAAATCCTATGTGGTAATGTCTGAGGGCCTAATTCTTCCGGAGGGGAGCGAGCAGGACTCGGTCCTGCAGAAAGCCACATCCCTGGCGGGGAACAGTGGGGTGAGATGATTTATGTCCCTCTGTGCAGAAGAAGAACTAAATCCAGCGACCTGCTGCAGGAGCCTACCGTAAAGCAAAAGGATCAATTTAGAGCTGCGTCTTTTTTTGGAAAAACCCCAAAAGAGTTTGAACCCCCCCCACCCCCAAACGCCAAAGCCAATGCCTTTGTTTTATGTCACTGAGACTTTTTATGATATCGTTCCCATTCTTCAGAGCCAGGCGTGGTCGTCTGTCCCTCGACAAATGAGGTTCTGTCTCTCCAGTGAACCCGGGCCCTCGTGGGCCGATAATTAGGGTCTTGGCTTTGGAGCGGCGTGGGAGGCCCCCCTGGCCCTAACCCCCAGCCCCCCTGTTATAAAAGCGCTGCTAATTTGAGCCATAGAAGTTATTGGGGTTATTGCTTCTCTCTTTACCTCCATCTTGCAGTGCTGCACTCTCTTAGATGTCACACACACACACACACACACACACACACACACACACACACACACACACACACACACACACACACACACACACACACACACACGCACACGCACACGCACACACGAACACACATTCTTGTATTTGTTACCTTCTTGAGACCTCAGAAAATTGCCTACCTCTTCAGGACCACCCTTTCTAGATATATAAAGAGTTATATTTACAACATTAATAATATATACATACTATGCAAAGATAAAAAAGGTGAGCTTTTAGTAAATTTTTTAAAATTGTTTTGTTTGTAATTGGTTTTTAATTGTCTATATTTACTTCAAGTTAATATAGTATGTCTCTCTCTCTCTCTCTCTCTCTCTTTATATATATATGTATATATATTTAGATATATATATATATATATATATATATATATATATATATATATATATATATATAAAGTCATTTTGGCCAAAGGGGGCACATTTCAATTTCTTACACACTTGTTATTACATATGTTGGCCAGAGGGGGAGCACTTAAAATTTTTACAAACACTTGTTATTTCATATGTTGACTAGAGGGGGTGCCATTTTAAAACCGACACACGGTCGATTTGAAAAGTCCCTCCTTTTTGCGACAACCCTAATCTTGATAGATTTCACTACAAGTGGTGAAAATCTGTCTTTTTTTTGTAATGTGCTGAAGGCCGATGACAAACGAGTCCCGGACTACAGGTGGCCCCTATGCCGCACTTTGCGCAACTCAGCTGTAGAAGCTAACTGTTAATGACCACTAAAGTCTTAGTACCGTAGTGCAGTAGTCCCCAACCACCGGGTCCGTAGGACAAATTTTCAAGCGTTGACCGGTCGGCAGCTACAAAAAGGTTGGGGACCACTGCCGTAGTGTATTTGTTTATCCTACGGTCACATATGAGACGCGGGTTGTCTTACGTCAGCACCGGAAGTCGTAAAGTCAGTTGTTCACCTGGCGTGTTTTTCGGTGTAGGATAGGTCTCTATTGTCGTTGCGCCAAGTACAACAAAACTATGTTTTCAGCACAAACCCGTTCAAGATTAGACAAACAAACAGTGTACAGGGTTACATGAGGCGCCCCGTAAAAGGTGGGAGAAAGGTAAAACGCTGGGGAAGAAGATGATTAAAAAAATACAATCTAGACTGGGCTCCTAAGGCGGCCTAGTCCGGAGTGGGTAAAACCTCCATGCCATGCGAACATAAACATGTTACATTTAATCACGACAACTCGCAAAAATGGTGCGGTGGGGGGGGTTTAGTTGGGGACCTGGAGGTTGACTGCTGCTATGAAGCGCTGCCAGCCGTCCATCACCCCATAGGGGAATTAAGCAATGGTGAAGGCGTGGGTTGGGGGAGGGGGTGTGTTTCTGTATATGCCCATTGTCTTGGGTGTGTTGAACTAGTGTCCATAGGCCTGGGGACGTTCTGCATGCAAGCAAAAGTTCGACTCCAGGTGTCGTTGTGTAGGGAGGGAGGTCATAAGCGTCCATCATTGAGGTGTCCTCGGGGATGTTTTCAGAACACCCTGCTACTCTTGTTGCAGCGTCAAGGCCATTCGAGGGAGTTAAATCATAGATTAGGATTTTTGATTTTCCGCGAGCAGACATTACAATGGTTTGTCTGTTCTACTCGTCCATCCTGGCCCTCATATCCAATTTTTCCCTTACAACCAACTTTTTCATGATGTGATTCATCCTGCGATTCAGTTCAGAAATCGCCCCAGTCTGTGATCCCACAGCCCGGCCCAAACCTTCCATTGCGACAAACAGCCCTTGGGTCCTTTGAGTGGCTGCCATCGTCTTACAAATTTGACAATAGTTTGGTTAGTAGAGTGGCATAGCCAGCAACTTGAGTGTTCCAGGTTCGATCCCCGCTTCCGCCATCCCAGTCACTGTCGTTGTGTCCTTGGGCAAGACACTTTACCCACCTGCTCCCAGTGCCACCCACACTGGTTTAGATGTAACGTAGATATTGGGTTTCACTGTGTAAAAGCGCTTTGAGTCACTAAAGAAAAGCGCTATATAAACATAATTCACTTCTTCTTTAGCTGTTTATCATATATTGCTGCCTTTGCATCTGTCAATGTTTACTTTTGTATGCACATTAAATCAACAAAAAATCCTGACTTTGGAGCAATGTTCACAGACTGTAGTACAAACCCCGTTTCCATATGAGTTGGGAAATTGTGTTAGATGTAAATATAAACGGAATACAATGATTTGCAAATCATTTTCAACCCATGTTCAGTTGAATATGCTACAAAGTCAAGATATTTGATGTTCAAACTGATAAACTTTTCTTTTTTTGCATATAATCATTAACTTTAGAATTTGATACCAGCAACACGTGACGAAGAAGTTTGGAATGGTGGCAATAAATACTGATAAAGTGGAGGAATGCTCATCAAACACTTATTTGGAAGATCCCACATGTGTGCAACCTAATTGGGAACGGTTGGGTGCCTTGATTGGGTATAAAAGCAGCTTCTATGAAAAGTTAAGTAATTCACAAACAAGGATGGGGTGAGGTTCACCACTTTGTAAGCAAATTGTCGAACAGTTTTAGAACAACATTTCTCAACAAGCTATTGCAAGGAATTTAGGGATTTTACATCTACGATCCGTAAAATCATCAAAAATCATCACTGCACGTAAGCGATGATATTACGGACTTTTGATCCCTCAGGCGGTACTGCATCAAAAACTGACATAAGTGTGTAAAGGATATCACTACATGGGCTCAGGAACACTTCATAAAACTACTGTCAGTAACTACAGTTGGTCGCTACATCTGTAAGTCCAAGTTAAAACTCTACTTTGCAAAGCCAAACCTATTCATCAACAATATCCTGAAACGCCGCCGGCTTGGCTGGTCCCGAGCTCACCTAAGATGCACTGATGCAAAGTAAAAAGGTGTTCTGTGGTCTGACGATTCCACATTTCAAATTATATCTGGAAACAGAGGACGTGGTGTCCTCCAAAACAAAGAGGAAAATAACCATTCGGATTGTTAAAGGCGCAAAATTTACAAGCCAGCATCTGTGATGGATAACTTACACATCTGTGAAGGCACCATTAATGCTGAAAGGTCCATACAGGTTTTGAGCAACATATGTTGTCATACAAGCAACATTATCATGGACGCCCCTGCTTATTTCAATTACAACTGCGTGGCTTCGTAAAAAAAGAGTGCGGGTACTTTCCTGGCCCCCCTGCAGTCCAGACCTGTCTCCCATCGAAAATGTGTGGCACATTATGAAGCGTAAAATACGACAGCGGAGACCCCGGACTGTTGAACGACTGAAGCTTTACATAAAACAAGAATGGGAATGAATTCCACTTTCAAAGCTTCAACAATTAGTTTTCTCGGTTCCCAAACGTTTATTGATTGTTGTTAAAAGAAAAGGTGATGTAACACAGTGGTGAACATGTCGTTACCAAATACTTTGGCACGTGTTGCAGCCATGAAATTCTAAGTTGATTATTATTTGCAAAAAAAAAAAAAACTTTATGAGTTTGAACATCAAATATCTTGTCTTTGTAGTGCATTCAATTGAATATGGGTTGAAGAGGATTTGCACAATATTGTATTCCGTTTATATTTACATCTTACACAATTTCCCAACTTATATGGAAACGGGGTTTGTATTTGGCTCTCTATTAAATGCAATGGTTTTCCGTATAGTGACCATGATTTCGGTTGTAGCTTCTCATATGGAATGTACTTTTCCTTGTTGATGTCTCAAGAAGGGGTAGAAATTCAAGAACACACACACACACACACACACACACACACACACACACACACACACACACACACACACACACACACACACACACACACACACGCACACACACACACACGCACACACGCACACACACACACACACACACACACACACACACACACACACACACACATACACACACACACGCTCTTGCTGCGATCACTTTCACGTCCTCGCATGTCCACAAATCACAGCCAGGATTAAAAGTTGACCAGTAAAAACATCGGCGAGGTTCATGTGTGACCCCGCGACCTCTCGCAGGAGAAAACACTTATCAGGATCTTTGGACCACAAATACTAGCTATACACTAAACACAGTTAACTGTACTGGATGATCCTGACTATCAAAGGATAACTACACTTTCTTTTTTTATTTTGCATATCATTCGCAATCCCTATTTATGACTATAACACATATAATACATTTTTATGCATTCTAAATAAAAGTCAGCTAACAACGGAGTCAATAAGGGCTCCTCGAATGTGCACATAAAGCCTTGTAAAAATAATTCCAAAAACAGCCAACAATACTCAATTTACAACTTTTTTTTTTTTTTTCAATTTACATCTAATGACCTGAATATCAACCGAGTATTAGCGATATTGTTAGTTTAAGCGCTAACGCAGACAAACTATTTTTAGCGGCGTCGTGATCACAGAGAGCCAACAAGCTTATGCTGCTATATTGACATATTGAGCCGGTGAGCTGCTGCTGCTGTTACTTTGCCTCTAAACTGGTGAAAGTTAATTCTAGATTATAAACCATGCCATGCCGCTCACCAGGATAGTAGAAGGTTGTGGACATAAACTGAGAAGTTGGTCAACTTTGACATCCAACGTAGACCCGAAGATGGCAAAAAAGACACAAAAAGATGCTGCTTTACAATTTCGTGAGGATTATGATTACTGTATATTCCAGACCAGTGGCCGCACTGACTAAATTTTACAAGATAATTATTTAGATAATTATTTTTCCTTTGTATAATCTGCAGGCATATACGTTGTGAAATTATTTTTTTACGCAGAAACATTTTGTAAATGTTTATTTACATACCATTTGATTGTTTCCAAACAGTGCCTGTAACACGGCTGATCAAACAAAACAGAAGTCATCGTCATGGACCCACTAGCTGCGGAAGCTATTACTCAAATCAGCTAAAAAAGACTCAATAACTCCACGGTGACGTTTTGGTGAATTTACTGAGTTAATAATACTAACACAGACACTCGCAAACATGTTCGTGTATTAGCTATTGCTAAAGCCGCTAGCTTCATTACATTACAATAGCACGCAAAAATATGCATGGAAACACTCTTATAGACAGCACACATGGCACAGTTTAGTAAGTTAGAATTGTTTTAGTTCTATTTTAAAACTTATAAATGTTGCATGAATGAAGAATCCTTTCGAGCAGAAACGCTATTGACGGTTTTACTTCCGAACCTTTATTTTTGTCAGTAGACCAGTTGGGGAAGAGCTCAAAACCACATCATGGCTGACGGTGAGAAGTATATATATATATATATATATATATATATATATATATATATATATATATATATACCCGTTCATGAATGAAAATATCCGTTCGGCCACCTTGTTCAATGGAGAAGTCTGATCTACAAAATTTGCAGGCAGCATACCTCTTAACCCTTCGAGCTGTCCTGGATGAACTGAAATTATTTTTTACAATCATTTTGGAACGTGCAAGGGTACTTCTTCTTCTTATTCGTTGTCGCCATGTCTCTTCTTCGTTCTTCTGCTTCGTCTCTTTGATATTTTGAACATTATTACTTGCCGTAGTTTTGAAGTAATGCATGATGGGAATCCGGATGTTGTGTGTCAGAGTATAAACGTGCCGGCTGGAAAAAACACGTGCTGAGAAATAGCTCCGTGCTTGCCTACTTTATGGGTTATAAATAAACCCTTGGATAACGGAGACATATATAATAGTCTCCCTTTCAGGTGAGCGATATGGGGAGAAATTCGGGAGAATGGTTGCCCCGGGAGATATTTGGGAGGGGCACTGAAATTCGGGAGTCTGCCGGGAAAATCAGGAGGGTTGGTAAGTATGGTTGGAGGGGAGGCACATAAGTAAGACCGCCCACAAAACCGTGCATTCTGAAGAGACGTTAGAAAGCGGCTTGAAGATGGTCTGTTAAACATAATCTAAGCAAAGTCTTGACCTAAGAACCACCATTACGCGTTAGCCTCAATTGCGGTACATATACAATAAGTGGTACGCCAAAGAATCACTTGATTAAAGTGTTTAATTTTTTTATATTCAAACACAGTGTTACTATTCAAGCTTACAGTGGCCAAAACTGTTAAAAATACTTTTAAAATAAAACTCTTTACTTTGTTTTTAATAAATACTTGGGCCTACTATGCTACTGTATTTTTTTATATTGGTCATTATGGTGGTGCTTGGAGAGCTCAGTGTTTTCTGAGGTGGTACTTGGTGAAGAACGTTTCAGAAGCACTGATGGAAGTGTTTTAAATGTTGGAAAAAATATGTAACGTGAGCCCTTTAAAACGTCAAATGCGTATTTCTTCATTTGAAAGTCATTGTCTTCGTGTCGCGTGGTTCTCCTCTCTGACTGAAAGTCTTCAAACGCCTCTTCGGAAGAATCGTGCGTTGTCGCGATTAAAGTCTCCAGATGCCACAAAGAAAGCAGCCAAAAGTAAAAAAACAAAAAAAAACACCCCCAAAAAATACAAAGAAAGCCATCAACTGGTGAGGGCTTTTTGTCCGCGGCTGCGCTTTCTTGTGGAGAGCAAGCAGGAATGTCGGCCATTTTCCATCAGCGACTGTGTTTACAAGGAAATGTTCCGCTGATGTGGGAAAGATTTATTACTTATTTACGCTCCGGCTCCCCCGCCAGCCTTTTGTTGCGTTGATCACTTTCGATGCCTCGTGCCAGACCGCGAACAATTCCTAAGAATGTGTGTAGTGTGTGTGTGTTAGTGAGTGTGTTGCGGTTTTGTTGATGTGAGTCTACTCATGCTTGTGTGCATTATTGTTGTGTGTTTCCTCCTAGTCACACAGTGTTTAACTTAGTGTCTTCAGGCGTGTTGGTGCCTTGGCTGGCGTGGGTCCCGCCTCCTCCTCATGTGATTATTGGTGGATTGTAATCAGCCTCTTAAAGGATTTATCAGGCGGGAGATAAACACATCCTGCTTGTGTAACACTTCATTAGGAGGGAAAATGGAGCAATTGGGCTGATGAATTGTGGAAGAACATAAATTCTCTGTGTTGCAAACACCAAGTCCCCTTTTTTATGAGTCTTAGCACGGGATGAAGCGTATTTATTTTGGTTGTCTGCGATGTTTATGATTTGTTCGAAAGTCTAATGCATACTCGCCAACCTTGAGACCTCCGAAGTCGGGAGATGGGGGGTGTGTTGAGGTGGGGGGGGCGGGGTTTGGTGGTATCGAGTGGTGGGGGTGTATATTGTAGTGTCCCGGAAGAGTTAGTGCTGCAAGGGGTTCTGGGTATTTGTTCTGTTGTCAATGTTGTGTTACAGTGCGGATGTCCTCCCAAATTATGTTTGTCATTCTTGTTTGGTGTGGGTTGACAGTGTGGCGCCTATTTGTAACAGTGTTAAAGTTTTTTATGCGGCCACCCTCAGTGTGACCTGCATGGCTGTTGACCAAGTATGTCGTGCATTCACTTATGTGTGTGAAAAAGCAGCATACAGTACATTATATGACGCTGTTTGAATGGAGGAAAAGTGGACGTGACGACAGGTTATAGAGGACGCTAAAGGCAGTGCCTTTAAGGCACGCCCCCGATATTGTTGTCCGGGTGGATATCGGGAGAAATTCGGGAGAATGGTGGCCCCGGGGAATTTTCGGGAGGGGTACTGAAATTCGCGAGTCTCTGGGAAAAATCGGGAGGGTTGGCAAGGATGGTCGAATGTAAATTCGGCACTGGTGTGCTAACACGCGCTAAGAAAATTAGCATCAATATTGTGGTCACAAAATTTTAAATTCAATCCCTGCTTTTCTGTTCTGTCTAGATCGTCTGCATGCTAGATGAGCGTGTTAACTACCGCGCTAAAAGCCCAGACTGTCAACCCGGAAGCCAGCACTACTCTTGAGTTTGTCAAGGGGTGAGGTTTACCACCGTACACACTGGCTGGCCTTCATTACGCTGGCAGCTCGCAATCGTCTAGTTATTGATTAGCACGCTAGCTGCAAACTAGCGATCAGCGTGTAGTTGCTCCTATAAATTATATATATATATATATATATATATATATATATATATATATATATACACACACACACACACACACACATATATATACTGTATATATCTTGTCACGATCCGCTACACGGATCGTTTATTGTTTTGCTTTGGATATGTTTTGATCACTTTTGGACTCTGCCGATCCCTTCAGTTGAACACTTCCTTGTTTACATTCGTCAAGCACACCTTTTTTGATTTATTGTGTTGTATTTAAGACCGCCTGCTACCTCAGTTCCTCGTCGCCAGTTTGTTTGCATCACGCAACAGTTACGTTAGTTTTGTCTTTCTGTATTCTCTCTGCTAAGTATAGCTTAGCCTCCGCGCGCTCGGCTCGCGCTGTATGGACTTTTTTGCTCACTTTTGTGTTCTGCTTCCCATGCGTTGGCACATCCTTTTCTTTCCGTTTGTACAAGTGTTACTTTGGTTATTGATATTAAAATCTGTTCCTACCTTCAATTCTGCCTGCTGTGATCCCGTGCATCGAGAGGTGACACTCCCCGCACATCCGCGATGCAGCGCTACCGTAACAGAAACTGGCGACCAGATACGCGTCACCTTGCGTGGGATCCTCCAGAACTCCGTCCCCAACAAGCAGCATATTCGGACATGTACCCCACCGCTCCAACCCAGGACTCTTCTCCAAGGGTTGGTACTTTGTTCACTTCTCCCGTTCCTAGTCACCATTCTGCTAGTTCTGTTAGCCCCGCACAAGCTCCCGCCTCCCCTGTCACTCAACGTGACGTCACTTCGTCCCCGCCTCCCTATGAAATCTCTATTAACCCCTTGTTAGACTCTCCACAGACTTTTTTTTTTCGATGATAGCAGCGACGATGAGTTTTTTGATTCAGAATTTTCTCATTCGTCACCCAAAGACCTGTTTACTTTAAAGAAGATTTACAAGGACAATTATTTCACCCCCAAGACCAGTCACCCGCCAAACAATGACGTTAATTCTAAGATTAATTATTATCAGGACATTTTTCGCCACCACAGTTCTGGTCAGTCTTTGCCCCCCACACTTGCTTCCCTGCTTCGTAATTCTCGTTTCCCGCCCATGTCTGTGCCTTGTTCCTCTCCCCCTAGAGAAGATTTTGAACAGGTTAGAGGGGAAGAGTCTGCCCTCCTCCAAACCTCCCGCCGCCCACCCTTGGGGTCAGTTTCTGACCTTGGGGAGCGCGCCTGGAATTCGCGTTTTGAGGGAGGGGCTAGTATTAGCAGCCGTGCTACGGAGGTAGCACAGCTGCAAACCACTAAGCCACCTCGACAACCGGTCAAACCTCTTCCACCTCTATTCCAGCACTTGAAATTCCGGCCCATTAGACCTCCTCCTCCGGAGTTTCCCCCGGTTAAGCCTGCACTTCCCTCTAGATCTCCACCACCTGTCTGTCGTCCTGGTAAACCAGTTAAGCCTCTGAGACCTCCTCCTCCTGTTTTCCGTCTTAATTCTAGTCCCACTCCGGTTGTCTCTCAGAGTTCAAGTCCTAGCCGTCTTCCTAATCCGTGTTCCAGTCCTACTCGTCGACCGACTCGTAGATTGAGTCGTAGTCCAAGTCCTGGTCCGAGTTTTTGTTTTAGTCCTGTTTCGAGTCCGAGTCCTGTCCCGAGTCTAGTTTCTTGTCATCTTAATATTAGTTCTGATTCCCCTCGTGGTCCTAGTCCGAACTCTAGTCCTTGCCCAAGTTTTTGTCCGAGCCCCAGTGTTACTGTTAGTCCTAGTCCTTGTCCAAGTCCTGGCCCGAGCACCAGTAAGATTGTAAGTCCTGGTCCTTGCCCTAGCTCTTGCAAGAGCAGTAGTTTGATTGTTAGTCCTGGTCCTCACACAAGTCCTTGCTCAAGCCCTAGTGTTTGTCTTATCCCTAATCGTAGTCCTAGTCCTTCTCTCAGCCAGTTCCCTAGTTCTCCTCGGTGGGTCCCTGTGCCTGCTCCGCGGCGGAGACCAGTACCTACTCCGCGGCGGATACCATCTCCGGCTCCACCAGTTCCGGCTCCACCAGTACCTGCTCCGCGGTGGAGACCAGCTCCTGATTCTCTGCCGACTTCTGCACCTGCTCATCTGCCGGCTTCTGCACCTGCTCATCTGCCGGCTTTTGCACCTGCTCATCTGCCGGCTTCTGCTCCTGCTCATCTGCCGGTTTCTGCTCCTGCTCATCTGCCGGCTTCTGCTCCTGCTCATCTGCCGGCTTCTGCTCCTGCTCATCTGCTGGCTTCTGCTCCTGCTCATCTGCCGGCTTCTGCTTCTGCTCCTCTGCCGGCTTCAGCTCCTGCTCCTCTGCCGGCCTCTGCACCTGATCCTCTGCCGGCCTCTGCACCTGATCCTCTGCACCAGCATCGGTTCCTGCTTCGGCTGCAGCCCCCGCACCGGTGCCTGCTTCTGCTGCAGTCCCCGCACCTTTGTCTGCTGCTGCCAAGCCTCCTCCATTCCGGCCACGGGTGTGGCCGTACCCCGGGCGTCCCCCTAAACGGGCACGTCCACCTCCACGACGGCCAGGGCTGTGGCCCCTATCCCGCGCGTCCTCCCCGGGTCTTCGTCAGCCACCAGGGTGGCCTCTGCGGTCCCGCCCGCCCAGACTGTGTTTGCAGCGACGTTCCACCCGCCGCCGCCACTTGTTGTGTCCCCGGTGGATTCGGGGACACGGTACTGGCCGACCTTCCTCCAAGTCCTCCCGCCGCCCTCCCGTCACGTTTGGACTGTCTTGTTTTGGGAGGGGGTTGTCTGTATTTTGGGTTTTTTTGGGGCATCTGGGATCTGCCCCTTAAGAGGAGGGGGGGGGGGGGGGGGGTAATGTCACGATCCGCTACACGGATCATTTATTGTTTTGCTTTGGATATGTTTTGATCACGTTTGGACTCTGCCGATCCCTTCAGTTGAACACTTCCTTGTTTACATTCGTCACCATGGCTACTTAATTACGCCTCCTGCACGCACTCCCGAAGCACACCTGTTTTGATTTATTGTGTTGTATTTAAGACCGCCTGCTACCTCAGTTCCTCGTCGCCAGTTTGTTTGCATCACGCAACAGTTACGTTAGTTTTGTCTTTCTGTATTCTCTCTGCTAAGTATAGCTTAGCCTCTGCGCGCTCGGCTCGCGCTGTATGGACTTTTGCTCACGTTTGTGTTCTGCTTCCCGTCCGTTGGCACACCTTTTCTTTCCGTTTGTACAAGTGTTATTTTGGTTATTGATATTAAAACCTGTTCCTACCTTCAATTCTGCCTGCTGTGATCCCGTGCATCGAGGGGTGACACTCCCCGCACATCCGCGATGCGGCGCTACCGTAACATATCTGTATGTATGTATGTATATATATATATATATATATATATATATATATATATAAAAAATCCAAACAAAACTTTATTTGTAAAGCACTTAACACACTTTTTCATACTTTCATATTCAAATTCAACATCAGTGTGCTAACTCACACTAAGGAAGTTAGCATCGATAAAGTGGAACCTCGAAAGTCAAACAACCTGAGGCCATAACATTTAAAATTCAACCACAATTTTAACGGAAAATGAAGGAAGTCTGACAGGTTGCGATCAGCGCGCCAGCCGCTAATTATCGATTCGTTATTAACTGATTAGCGCCAGCTTCTAGCTAGTGCTGAGCGAGCTAACTGCTGAAGAAATGAGCAGTATAAAATTTAATCAAAACTTTATTTATCTATTGTATTCATAAATTAATAATGATTCAGCTACCAATAAGGATGGGTACTTCTCACATTTGAATCAATAAGGTTTCACTTCCTGGTATTTAAAACCGATACTCAATGGTACCAATTTTAGGAACCTTTCGTGTGTGTTAATGAGATAATAAATGTGAATTTGCTTAATAATAACATGTATTGTTTTCTTACACTTCTAAGTCTGGATTGCAAGAATGCATTCATTTCAGTTTGTCCCAGGTGAGTTGCCGTAGTCAGGGAGTCATTGCCATTAAAGTTGAATGTGCCAGTCTTTTGTTAAGTCCTACAAAGTGTTTGTACTGTATTGTACTTATTACACACCAGCTGTTTGACGGTAACGTCCGTCTTAGTTTTACTTGGGGGCGGCATAGCGTAGTGGGTAGAGCGGTCGTGCCAGAAACCTGAGGGTTGCAGGTTCGCTTCCCACCTATTGACATCCAAATCGCTGCTGTTGTGTCCTTGGGCAGGACACTTCACCCTTGCCCCCGGTGCCGCTCACACTGGTGAATGAATGACGAATGAGTGATTGGTGGTGGTCGGAGGGGCCGTAGGCGCAAACTGGCAGCCACGCTTCCGTCAGTCTACCCCAGGGCAGCTGTGGCTACATATGTAGCTCACCACCAGGTGTGAATGAATGATGGGTTCCCACTTCTCTGTGAGCGCTTTATGTATCTAACAATAGAAAAGCGCAATATAAATCTAATCCATCATTATTATTATTATCATTATTATTACTTTACATGACCAAATGTGGAGGTGTTGAAATTGCTCATGCTAATCAGGAGCATGTATATGGCATATCCAATGTAAATTAGCATCGAGCTAGTGTATTTTGAACAATAGCGCTGTCACAAATTGGCATGGTTAGGTGTTTTGTGATCCCAATACGCAGAAACAGGAAGCATGTGCAAGTAAAATGAGTTTTTAAACCATTGATTGGGCAGAAATAGAAATTAATTGTGCCGCACGGCAAAGCAAAAAACGTCAATGTATTTAGTAAATTTGGATATAATCAACGTGAAGCATTTAGCAAGCAGTAAGCAACATCAATAATGATCCCGCACCGAAAGGATGGCAAGAACGGTCTTTATAGGGGCTTGCTTGGGATTGGCCGCAGGTGTGCGTCCTAATCACCAAACAGAGGCTGGTGTGCATACTCAGCGCTCCTAGCAACAAGAAGGTAACCGAGTTATGAAATAGTATGTAAGAAACAGTACAATGACATTTTGTTATTGTTTATTAACACATAAAAAAGTCAATTGGAAATATTAATTTTACGAAAAGCTACTATTGATAAACTTTTGTGAACACAACAACTATGTTAGTTATGATTATGTTGTCATAATAGAACTTATTAATAGTTCTTGGGCAATTTCCCCCAGAAATTTTTTGCTTGATGGAAAAGAGAAATAAAATAACAAACGCGGAAGGTGTGTGTGCGTGTGTGTGTAAAAAAAACAATGTGTGTATGATTCATACTGTATTGGATCAAAAATGATTGCAGCTATAATAAAGTCAACAACATCTTCACTACTTCCACTTCCCTGCAGATCTCATTCAGCAAAAAGGGGATTTCACACCAAAAAAAGCTCCCCCAATTTTTTTTGCTTCTTTTGTTGCCAAAGAATTCCAAAATTCTCCCACTTCTGTAATTTTGAACAGCTTATGTTACAAAGAGAAACTTCCTCTCTCAGCAACACGTCATTGAAATGTGGACAAATTGAGACGTTCTTCTGGAAAAGTGTGTGGGATCTTCCCACGCTGCATCCTGTGCGACTTTGACAACACCTCAATTGTTTCCTGCTGGAGTGATGAACAGCACCAATGCTGACTGTGAAGCTCCAGGTGCTGCTTCCTTCTCCTTCCAGCTCCCTTCCGCCTCTTTTGCTTCCGGTCTTTGGATTCCTGCATTAAGTTCATGAGCAACTTTTGGCTCAACTTGCTCCATGGATGTGTTTTCATCTGCGAATACATCGGGAATCCCTTCGCGGAGAGCGGTTGTGAAGATGTTTCCTTTGTGTATACGTAATTCCCTTTGGTGGTAAAGTCAGAGTTTGATGTGTGATGACAATTTACAGCTTAAGGACAATGGTAGGAAAGAAGGTGTTATTCTTGTTTTGCCGCACATTTTTTTTATCCCAGTTGGACCTCAGCGTACTGTAAGAAAAAGTTCTGGGAGGCAGGAAGTTGTCGTACAAACCCAACCTTGTTGAACACGCACAGTAGCGTGCAATAACAATAAGAATTTAACCTATAATAAACATAATATTAACAGCCGAAAACCACATATGTATTTTCCGGGCTATAAAGCGCACCGGTTCATAAGCCGCACCCACTCATTTTTACAATATATATAAATATATATTTTAAGGGTGTAACGGTACGCGTATTTGTATTGAACAGTTTCGGTACGGGTGTTTCAGTTTGGTACGGGGGTGTACTGAACAAGTTTCTAAGCTTAAGTCTTAACAAGCTGCTTTGCTTCTTCTGCCTCTGTGTCAGCACCCAGCATTGTCTCACCCACACAACCATCTGATTGGTTACATAGTAAGCGATAACAGCCGATCAGCAGTGCGTAATCAGAGCGGTAACAGCCAATCAGCAGTGCGTATTCAGAGCGCATGGAGTCAATGCTTCAGCGTCGAGCAAGTGAGCATAAGGCAGCGTACTCTCCCCAAATTATAATAAACACTACTAGTAACATCACTGTGAGCCCGTTGACGTTCTAGAAACTCAAACAACTGCTCAGCTCGCTTGCAGTCCTGGCTTGAGGTGAAGGCTAATTAGCTTTTAGTGTAACGTTAACTCATTTTGCTGTTTGTGTGTGTGTGTGTGTGGGTGTGTGTGTGTGTGTGTGTGTGTGTGTGTGTGTGTGTGTGTGTTATTTCATTTGAACTCCATTGTGTTCAGGGATGAATAGTCTCTCCTATTGCTATTGTACTAGTTTTTCAGCAATAGTTAGATTAATTATTAGTAATGTAGCAGCCTAGTTTTGAATGGGAGGGTCCCTGCTATCACATGTTGACAAAAATATACATTTACTTAATAAAAATCAACTACAGGCTTCCCCAATGCTGTGATAAATTAAGCATGATGAGTTGACTTGAAACTGTTAATGTTGCACTTTTTATATGTAGAAGATAAGTTTTGTCATTTTGTTTTAACTAAGCAACAACTTGAAGCAGTTTAATGTTGATTAACATGGGCAGAATTATTATAGTGTTCCCAATGTTTAAAAGGATAAAGCCATTGTTTACAAATTTGGTAAATAAATAACCCAAAAATGTATATTTTGTTGTTTTCTTACTGTAACGAAAATATATATATATATATATTCCAAAATGTATATATATGTACACACACACATCATATATATATATATATATATATATATATATATATATATATATATATATATATATATATATATATATATATATATATATATATATATATAAGTATATATATAATGTGTGTGTCTGTGTGTTTGTATATATGTGTATATATAATGTTTGTGTGTGTGTATATATATATATATGTGTGTGTGTGTGTGTGTGTGTGTGTATATATGTAGATGTATATTAGGGGTGTGGGAAAAAATCGATTCTAATATGAATCGAATCTAATACGTTGTGCAATTCAGAATCAATTCTCATTTAAAAAAAAAAAACTTTCTATTTTTTATTTTTTTAATCAATCCAAAAAACCACTACACAGCAATACCATAACAATGCAATCCAATTCCAAAACCGCAAAATCTCATCTTGTGGGGTCAAAATTATCATGAGAACGGTGAGCAAAAATCCCCGAACCACACGGGCGGACCTGGTGAATGACCTGCAGAGAACTGCGCCAAAGTAACATAGGTTACCATCAGTAACACAATATGCCCACAGGGAATCGAATCCTGCAGTGCCAGACGTGTCCCCCTGCTTAAGCCAGTGCATGTCCAGGCCCGTCTGAAGTTTGCCACATGGGAAAATGTCATGTGGACAGATGAAACCAAAATACAAATTTTTGGTAAAAACTCAACTCGTCATGTTTGGAGGAAGAAGAATACTGAGTTGCATCACAGGAACACCAAACCTACTGTGAAGCATGGGGGTGGAAAAATCATGCTTTGGGGCTGTTTTTCTGCTAAGGGGACAGGACGATTGATCCGTGTTAAGGAAAGAATGAATGTGGCCATGTATCGTGAGATTTTGAGCCAAAACCTCCTTCCATCAGTGAGAGCTTTGAATGGTTGACCAAATACTTATTTTCCACCATAATTTACAAATAAATTATTTAAAATTCCTACCATGTGAATTCCTGGATTTTTTGTTTCACCTTCTGTTTCTCACAGTTGAAGTGTACCTATGATGAAAATTACAGATCAGCTGCACACGGGCGGAAGGCAGGGTACACCCTGGACAAGTCACTATCTCATCGCAGCAAAAAATATTTCAAAGTGGGATATATGATCTGAAGTAATTGAACTGCAATAGGCCAATACTTCATAATAACATTGATTTTGATTCTTTATTATTTTTTGGGCAATGGCAGTTTTAAACAAAAAAACAGCCTGCATGGCTGCTTTGTGTCATTGTTGTCAATATTGCACCTTTTCTCATTATATTTCACATGTATGCACTTTTCTTTAACTTTCACATGTTTTATTTATTTATTCGTATTTCAATCAATCAATCAATCAATGTTTATTTTGTTAATGTTTATAGCCCTAAATCACAAATGTCTCAAAGGACTGTACAAACCACTACGACTACGACATCCTCGGAAGAACCCACATAAGAGCAAGGAAAACTCACACCCAGTGAGACGCCAGTGACAATGATGACTATGAGAACCTTGGAGAGGACCTCATATGTGGGGAAGCGGCCCATCCTGGGTCCTGACGAGCGGTCCATCCTGGGTCCCGACGAGCGGTCCATCCTGAGTCCCGACTCTGAACAGCCAGTACTTCATCCATGGCTATCGTACCGGACCCCCTCCACAAGGGAGGAGGGGAACAGAGGAGAAAAAGAAAAGAAACGGCAGATCAACTGGTCTAAAAAGGAGGTCTATTTAAAGGCTAGAGTATACAAATGAGTTTTAAGGTAAGACTTAAATGCTTCTACTGAGTTAGCTTCTCGAACTGTTACCGGGAGGGCATTCCATAGTACTGGATTCCGAACGGAAAACGCTCTATAGCCCGCAGACTTTTTTTGGGCTTTAGGAATCACTAAAAAGCCGGAGTCCTTTGAACGCAGATTTCTTACCGGGACATATGGTACAATACAATCGGCAAGATAGGATGGAGCTAGACCGTGTAGTATTTTATACGTAAGTAGTAAAACCTTAAAGTCACATCTTAAGTGCACAGGAAGCCAGTGCAGGTGAGCCAGTACAGGCGTAATATGATCAAACTTTCTTGTTCTTGTCAAAAGTCTAGCAGCCGCATTTTGTACCAACTGTAATCGTTTAATGCTAGACTTGGGGAGACCCGAAAATAATACGTTACAGTAGTCGAGACGAGACGTAACAAATGCATGGATAATGATCCCCGCGTCGTTAGTGGACAAAATGGAGCGAATTTTAGCGATATTACGGGGATGAAAGAAGGCCGTTTTAGTAACGTTTTGGGCCGTTAAAACATTATCCGCGGGCCACAAATAACCCCCGGGCTGCACTTTGGACACCTCAATGTTAGAAGATGCCTCTTTAACCGCTGAGGTACTGTTGCATAATTCTGTGACGGAGGATCTGCGGCGAGGAGCGTGACTGCAGCCCTCCTGCCCACATGCTGCAGTTCCTTTGGGGTCACGGTTGGTCTGCAGCGTTTCCAACAGGAAGTCCCGCCTCCTCCTCCTCTTTTTGTTTTTAATGAAGCCCCAGAGAGGTTCTGGAAAGCCCTGGAACTCAACGCGGCCCATCCCGTCCAAACCGCCGCCCCCTCCTCGGTCCCAGCTCGCTTTTGGCTCTAAACCCTCTCCCTCCCCTACCCGCTCTCCGGTCTGTTGCCCCGGCGACGGCGGGGCCAGTCGCGTTCTCGCTACGACTTGAGCAGATGTCGTGCGCCCTGGTCAGTTTATAACGTGGCTCTCTGCGGATTTCAGCCACCGCTTTATGACGCTGCTCGTTTCCAAAAGGCGCGACCTCAGCTGGATCAGGGTGTCGCTAGAAGAAGTCCAGGAAATAGCAACTAAAGCCTCCGACAACCCACTTAACCTCGTTGTCATGGCAAGCGTGCCTCCACATCCTCCCATTGTCCCCGCCATGCGTCACGTCCACTTGGCTCCTCAATAAAACGACCTCCTAACTGACAACAAGTCGAGATTCTTGGGAACTCAGCTTCCCAGCATGAGAGGAGACGCGCTCCCAGGAGACGCAACCGGCGACCCGGCAGAGGGAGAAATATGCATAGGTCAGCGAGGTTTCGAGCGGGCGAGAGCTAAATCTGACTGACACCGAGCGACAATAACCCTTGACCCCCTGAGACGCTGGGGTGAGGCGTTGTTTATTTACAGGCAGATAAATGTCAAGCAAACATTTATGTATCTTTAACAAGCTTCCTGTCCAGAGAAATATAGCTTCTTGTCCTATACTGTACGTCCACTGGACACTTCTTAAAGGGTATGTGCTGTAGTCCTTTTCACTATTTTTGAACGTGTGTAGCCTGGATGCTGGAATTCAGGCAGTTTAAAAAGTGATTTTATTAAACCCTGTTGCACACTAAAAAATGTTGGGTTAAAACAGGCGTCGGGAACCTTTTTGGCTGAGAGAGCCAAAAAGCCAAATATTTTGAAATATATTTCCGTAAGAGCCATATAATATTTTTTTCAACACTGAACACAACTAAACGCGTGCATTTTTAAGTAAAAACAACATTTGTAGAGTATAATAGGTCTCTTATTTTTTATAATAACATTGTTATTCTAAAGCTAACTGTGGAGGGGGCGTGGCCTGCAGCGACAGGTGCGTAGATGGCCCACCTGGGCCTTGTTATCTAATCACCTCTCGCTCTGTTATAAGCAGTAGCCAGGAGGAGAGATGGGGTTGGGGCTGGAAATACAATTGCTGGAAAACAACTGAGAGATTTATTGAAAAATAAAACAATATTGTAACCCTGAAACATGCTCTCATGTCGGTGCTTGGTGGTCTGAAGAACCCCCAGGAGGGCAAGCCCTACACTAACCAATAATAAATAAATAACTTCTTACTATTGACGCAACTTCTTGAACAGGTGCGGTAGAAAACGGATGGATGGATTAAAAAAATGCATGAGAATGATTTATATTTTGAACATTATTTTTAACACTGTGATTACAAGTGGAATTGTTCATTACTTATCGTGTTGAGCAACGTCAGCTCAGATTTATCCGAGAGCCAGATGCAGTCATCAAAAGAGCCACATCGGAGCGGGCGGTTTAGCTCGGTTGGTAGAGTGGCCGTGCCAGCAACTTGAGGGTTGCAGGTTCGATTCCCGCTTCTGCCATCCTAGTCACTGCCGTTGTGTCCTTGGGCAAGACACTTTACCCACCTGCTCCCAGTGACACCCACACTGGTTTGAATGTAACTTAGATATTGGGTTTCACTATGTAAAGCGCTTTGAGTCACTAGAGAAAAAGCGCTATATAAATATAATTCACTTCACAATTCACTTCATCTGGCTCTAGAGCCATAGGTTCCCTACCCCTGGGTTAAAAAATAACCCAATTTTTTAACCCAACTGCTATTTCAGAATTGGACCAATCCCTTATTTGAGTTATTTTAACTCATCATTTTGGGTTAATTTTTTCAACCCGACTTTTGCGTCAAATTATTTAACCAAAAAGTTGAGTTATAAGTAGAGATGTCCGATAAGGGCTTTTTTGCCGATATTCCGATATCGTCCAACACTTAATTACCGATTCCGATATCAACCGATACCGATATATATAGTCGTGGAATTAACACATTATTATGCCTAATTTTGTTGTGATGCCTCGCTGGATGCATTTAACAATGTAACAAGGTTTTCCAAAATAACTAAAGTTATGGAAAAAAATGCCAACATAGTACTGCCATATTTATTATTGAAGTCACAAAGTGCATTTTTTTATAACATCCCTCAAAACAGCAGCTTGGAATTTTGGACATATATCGAGGAGGTTGAGTTGGGCGGGGTAGGGGGTAGCGGGGGGGGGGGGGGTTATTTTGTAGTTCCCTCAAGAGTTAGTGCTGCATGGGGTTCTGGGTATTTGTTCTGTTGAGTTTATGTTGTGTTACGGTGCGGATGTTCTCCCGAAATGTGTTTGTCATTCTTGTTTGGTGTGGGTTTACAGTGTGGCGCATATTTGTAACAGTGTTAAAGTTGTTTATACGGCCACCCTCAGTGTGACCGTTATGGCTTTTGACCAAGTATGCGTAGGATTCACTTGAGTGTGTGAAAAGCTGTAGACATCATGTGATTGGGCCAACATGCAAAGGCAGTGCCTTCAAGGCACGCCCCTAATATTGTTGTCTGGGTGGAAATCCGGAGAAATTCGGGAGAATGATTGCCCCAGGAGATTTTCGGGAGGGGCCATGAAATTCGGGAGTCTCCCGGGAAAATCGGGAGGGTTGGCAAGTATGACTGGGAGACGCAACTGCTCTGTACTTCTCCCTACGCTCGTGTACCTCTCCGTACAGCGGCGTTTAAAAAGTCATCAATTTTACTTTTTGAAGCCGATATTACATTTTAAAGCATTTATCGGCCAATAATATCGGACATCCCTACTTGATAATGATACTTAAAATACTAGGAAATGCAGTTGATGTGCCGTAATGAAGATAATTATCATTAACTGTGTATGGAAGTACATAACTCGCTGCTAGTTGCTTGTCAGCCGGGTCACTAAAAATAAATGCATTGTCAGCCAGAGGAAAATACCTTTTCATGCCCATCACACACATTTGTGTGTGATGGGCATGAAAAGGCATTTTTCAGCAATGACGATCAAAATTTTTTTTAAACAAAAATCAGCCAATACTGATCAGTCACAATCAGTCAGCATATCCCTTCTTGTTACAGTATCATTCACTTTCTTTGTATTGTAACTTTTTTGATAGTAAGCTAACCAGCGGGCGTAACCAGAATCAGAATTCGCTTTTTGGCCAAGTGCGGTAGGGAAGAGATTCATATGGCCCCATTCCTGGGTGGCTCTCGCGTGAGAGAAAATGGGTGGGTTAAATAATTTTGCAATGCAGTCTGCTGAAAATTATGGTAAGCACCACTCTATATAGCAGGGGTCGGGAATCTTTTTGGCTGAGAGAGCCATGAAAGCCAAATATTTCAAAATGTATTTCCGTGAGAGCCATTTTTTAACACTGAATACAACTAAATGCGTGCATTTTTAAGACTAACATTTTGAGAGTATAGTAAGTCTCTAATTGTTTTTAACAACATTGTTATTCTAAAGTTAACCAATAATAAATATAATACTTCTTACCATTAATGCGACATCTTGGACAAGTGCGATAGAAAACGGATGGTTGGATTAAAATGCATGAGAATGTTTTGTAATTTGAACGTTATTTTAAACACTGATTACCAGTGGAATTATTAATTACTTATCGTGTTAAGCAATGTTAGCTAAGATTTATCTGAGAGCCAGATGCAGTCATCAAAAGAGCCGCATCTGGCTCTAGAGCCAAAGGTTCCCTACCCCTGCTATATAGGGACTGTCGCTGTGGTCGAAGTCGTAATAGCCAAAAAAGACATTTTAAGATACCCAACACTCTACTGCCATCTGGCGGCTATAGTAGATAGTGCACATTCCAATTCATCATGTTTCATGTGTCAGGTAAACCGCGATGAATTGGGCTATATTAATCCCCTTTCCCTTCGTAGACTTTGCTCTCTTTGTTGAATGTAAACTATAAATATTAACGATTAACTAAAAACATAAGTGCCTAAATAACTAATATGTGCAAGGCTAATAAGCTAATAGTGCAGTTGTGAGATAGATAGAACAAAGAGAAAAAAGATGATGACATGAACATGAGTTAGTACACTCACAGTGACAGCTTAGTTACAGAGTTATTTCACAATGTTCATCAGATTGATGGCCAAGGGAAGAAACTGTTCTTATGATGGGCTGTTTTGGCTTACTGTGATTTTGTGATTCCTGCAAAAATGTTTGTCTCCCAAGTTTTGAACTGAACTCACTCGGTTTTGACCCCCAAATACGCCTGATGTAGAATTAACCACAGGTAGTTTTTCTTTGTGACATTAAATCGTTCAATCTAAAGATCTAACAAATGTTGGACTGGAGTCCTTATAGCTGTCCTGAATTGTAGGTGTTTATCTCATGAAGATATTTTGGAAATTGTATGTTTTCACCTTTAAGGGAACACTTTTGTAAAAACCTTTTTTAGTTCCACATGCAAAGCGCAAGGTCTATAAATGCAAGTTAGAAGGTGAAGAACTAGAACTGATACTGTGAGCCAGCAAGCAACTTCTTAGTTCTTAGGGCTGTGTTGTTATCCGATTCCTGGATCACATCTTTTGTCTATTTTTGAGTCCTTGTGTTTTGATTATTAATTTAAGACTCTTCCTGTTCTGAGTTTTGCACTTCCTGTTTTATCTCGTTGCCATGGTTTCTCATTTGTTCCACCTGCTATGTTTTTCGACGCACACCTGACGGCAATTGTTTACTTTAGTATTTAAGAATGTTTTCTACCTCAGTTCGATCTTGGCTCATGGTTTGCTACACGCAACTGTCACGTTTGGTTTTCTCTGCTTTGTCGGTTCTGTGCTAAGTTACGCCTTAGCTTCTGTGCGCTTGACACACGCTTCTGTGACACTTACTTGGACTCTAGTGCTAGCTATTAGATTTAGCTTTTCATGCACTCCGGCACGCCTTTACTTTGCTGTTTGTATAAGTGTTCTTTTATTTTTGTATAATAAATCAGATTCATACCTGCAATCCTGCCTGTCTGGTCCCACTGCATCCTGAGGTGATATCTCCGCGCATCACAATGCGTTTTGAATGTGACAGGCTGGGTGATATGGTTGAAAACTGCATCATGATATTGTTTTTTTATATTGATCAATATCAATAATTTTTTATATTTTTCATGACGTATAGAAAAAATGGACCGTTATAAAAATATGTTAAATGTAATTAAATTTGAATCCCCTCAGCTATCAAGACACAAAGGAAAGGGAATGTCAACACAAGCATGGAAAACACTCAAACAACGTTAACAAAATTCTAAAATCACAATGAACACTTCACAATCACCTCTTTAAATGAAGGTGGACAAATAAGGAATATGTAAGAACTGCTTAATAACGTGTCGGAAAATAGTGGAAAGTATGAAAGGTTAAACCCAGAAAAATCTGAGAAGAACCATTCTTTTGCAGGTTTACTGCCAGGAAGTTATGTGGTTTGTGTAACATTTCATTTGGTCTGTTATTTATTTTTAAGAATGGAAATTAATTTATGTTATGCAGTAATTCTTATTTAAATATTAGTGGACAAAACTACTATTATTTTAAAGTAGCACATTTATTGTACACATTTATTATATTTAGTAATTCATTTCAGTTGTACAGTCCTGCCCTTTAGTTCATACCGATTGTTTCTGTACATCCGAAAAGGGAACAGAAAAGAAAAGACGTGAACGTGGTTAAGGCTGGAAGCATGGAATTGTCCAAAGTGTTTTGGTATCCTGGAGCATTCAAAGTTGCTTTCACTGCAAATAAGGCGTCAAGCCCAACTCCATCAAACCACCGTGAAGGAGAGCTATTCCCCACCGCTGCAAGACGATCCTCACTGATTTTGGACACAGACATTGCCCTGCGAGGTATCTTTGTGGCTAGCCTTCGTTGCTGGGACCGCTGCCTTCTCATTGAACTTTTTGGCTACGCTGTTTGGCTAGCGGCTAGCCGGGCTTGGCGATATCCTCCCTTGGACAGCATGACGCTCAGATATTCTATCTCCAAACTCCTCCGACTCAACTCCACAATCACTCCTGGATATAAAATCCCTATCATCAATGAACTCGGACTTTTGCGTCGGCCCCGATATATCCACAGAAGCTGTCGAAAAAAGTTTGTCTACCACCCACAGCTTGATCAGTGTATTCCATCCATCTGGACCCCTGTCGCACATTTGACACGTCATCAGAGCGCTGTTGCTCCTGCCGTTAGTAGCACTGCAAACGTCGCGAGATTACTGCATGACAGCACGGGAAGCGCCGCGAGACCTCCACACACCAAGCAGGACAGAAAACGTGGAGTGGATTTCAGCGTGCTGCGGCCCCTGCAGAAACTCACTAACTCAACAAAAGTTAAAATTGAACTTTTTAATGCACAATCCCTCAATAACAAATCATCCTTCATTCAAGATCACATAATTGACAAACAGGTTGACTTCATGTGTCTCACAGAAACATGGCATCAACCAGGGGTTTACTCTGCTCTAAATGAAGCTTGTCCTCCTGGCTACGGCTACCTTGAAAAACCCCGCAACACTGGTCGTGGTGGTGGCCTGGCTGTTGTACATAGAGGGAAATTTGATTTGTCCCCCATGCCCCTGCCTTTGTACTCCTCATTTGAATGCCTTGCATTTAAATGCAAACCCCCTTTTTCCATGACCATGCTCCTGATCTACAGACCCCCCAAAACAAACTCTGCTTTCATCCCAGAGATACATGACCTTCTCACCACACTCTGCACTACCTCAGCCAATATTATAATACTTGGAGATATTAACATTCATGTCAACACCCCCTCCTGCCACTCTACTGCT
This sequence comes from Nerophis ophidion, assembly GCF_033978795.1. NCBI lineage: Eukaryota > Metazoa > Chordata > Actinopteri > Syngnathiformes > Syngnathidae > Nerophis > Nerophis ophidion. The sequence goes on along the minus strand of NC_084621.1, from coordinate 29,268,697 downwards.
GAGTTCCTGCAACTATTAGATTGCCTCAACTTGACACAACATGTTGATGTTCCAACACACAGCAGGGGCCATCACCAACTCTGTAACCATCAGCAACCTCCTAGTATATGACCTGGGTGTGTCTGACCACAAGGTCATTTCAATGGAGCTGCCTTTCATGTCCCCCTTTGAATATCCCAAACGCCAAATCAGTTTCAGGAATATAAAAAACATTAACCCGGACACCCTGGCTGTTGACCTCCAGCATCTCTCCTCTGTCAACTTCCCATCAGTCACTGAGTCAGTAGACTTCTACAACACTTCACTGACCAGGCTCCTAGACCTCCATGCCCCTGTCAAAACCCGAACAGTCACCTTCATGCGCTCAGCCCCCTGGTACACCGACGAGCTGCGGAAGATGAAGAGAGTGGGACGTGTCCTTGAACGGCGTTTCATGGACTCAGGACTCACTTTTCACAAAATAGCATATCGAGAACACCAGAAGGCCTATTCAAAGTCCCTCAGTGATACCCGGTCCCGGTTCTACTCCAATATCATTCAAAATAGCCCTGGAAACTCCAAGCAACTTTTCTCCACCATAAACCATCTCCTCAAACCCCAAACTCACCTACACTCGGACACCACACATAAGCAATGCAACAATTTCATCTCTTTCTTCAGGACTAAGGTGGAAAACATCCGCTCCTCTCTCTCCACTCCCCCTACTCCAGTCCCAAGTGTCAACCCTCAGCCTGGGACCACTCAGCCTCTTTGCTGCTTCACAGACATCACGCAGAGAGAGGTTGAGGGCATCATGAGGATGATGAAACCCTCCACCTGTATCCTGGACCCCTTTCCCTCAGCCCTGACAAAAATGCACACCCCTGCCATAAGTCCTTTGATCACCACAATCATTAACCACTCCCTCCAGGCTGGTCAGGTCCCCACTGCCTTGAAAACTGCAGTCATCAAACCACTTCTCAAAAAGCCCAGCCTAGACCCAGAAATACTGGCCAACTATCGACCAATCTCCAATCTTCCATTCCTTTCAAAGGTGCTGGAAAAGGTAGTTGCTGCCCAACTTCATGAGCACCTTAAAACTAACAACATCTACGAAAAATTCCAGTCTGGTTTCCGTACTGGCCACAGCACGGAGACAGCTCTGGTCAGGGTCACCAATGACCTGCTGATGACTGCTGATGCTGGCTCACCATCTCTTCTCATCCTCCTTGATCTCACTGCAGCATTCGACACTGTTGATCTCCGCATCCTCCTACACCGCCTACACTCCACCATCGGACTCTCTGACACTGCCCTAAACTGGTTCACATCCTACCTCACCGATAGAACAGAGTTTGTCTCTCTAGGAGAGGCAAAGTCGGACACACTCTCTGTCACCTGTGGTGTCCCTCAAGGATCAGTCTTCGGCCCCACCCTTTTCACACTGTACATGCTCCCTCTTGGCCGTGTCATCAGCCAGCACGGAATATCATTCCACTGCTATGCCGATGACACTCAACTCTACTTGAAAACAAACCCAAACCCCTCTGCAGCCCTGCCATCTTCCACACTTACCAACTGCCTGGAGGAGATAAAGGCGTGGATGAAACACAATTTTCTTCAACTAAACAGCTCCAAAACTGAAGCCATTCTGGTCGGCACCCCACATTAGACTCAGTCGAACACCATCACCAGCATCACCTTCTCCGGCCACGACATTCACCTCTCACCCTCAGTCACTAATCTGGGTGTTAAAATGGACCCTCACCTGACCTTTGAAGCTCAAATCAAACAACTGTGCAAGACCTGCTTCTACTACCTCAGGAACATTGCAAAACTCCGCCCTTCACTCACTCTCTCTGATGCCGAGAGGCTCGTCCACGCCTTTGTCTCCTCCAGGCTCGACTACTGCAACGCACTTCTTGTCAGGATCCCCAGCAAGAACATCCAGAAGCTGCAGTACATACAAAATAGTGCTGCGAGGATCTTGATGAGAGTGCGGAAACATGACCACATCACATCAACTCTCAAATCCCTTCACTGGCTGCCTGTTCCATTCAGGATTGAATTCAAAATCTCCCTACTAACCCACCAGTGCCTCCATGGAAATGCCCCCCTATACCTCAAGGAACTGCTCACCCCAAAATCCTCCACACGACACCTCCGCTCCATACAGGCTAACCTCCTCCAACCTCCACGGACAAAGCTTTGAACAATGGGACACCGGGCTTTCTGCTCCGCTGCTCCTAGTCTGTGGAACAAGCTCTCCCTGACCACCTGAGGGCATCTCAGACTGTGGATGCTTTTAAAAAAGGCTTAAAAACTCATCTTTTTAAAAAAGCCTTTCTATAGACATGCATGCTGGTTGTAGCCTTTGGGCTGTTTCTAGTTTTATATTTTATTTATTTTTATTATTACTATTTTTTTACACTGTGGCACTTTGAGGTTGTTTGCTCAACGTAAAGTCCTTTTTACAAATAAAATCTATTATTATTATTATTATTATTATTATTATTATAACCCCTGTAAAACTACCCCACACCATAATTCCTCCTCCACCAAATGTAACCCTCGATACAATGCAGTCTGAAATGTACCGTTCTCCTATCAACCTCCAAACCCAGACTCGTCCATCAGATAGCCAGATGGAAAAGCGTGATTCATCACTACAGAGAAGGCGTCTACACTGGTCAGTCCAGTGGTGACATGCTTTACACCTGCACTGCATCCGACGGATTGAATCGGACTTGGTGATGTATGGTTTAGATACAGCTCCTCGGCCATGTAAACCCTTTCCTTGAAGCTCTCTGCGTACTGTACGTGGGCTAACTGGAAGGTCACATGAAGTTTGGAGCTCTGTAGCAACTGACTGTGCAGAAAGTCTTTGCATCCACTGATCCCTCTCTGTCAGTTTACGTGGCCTACCACTTGGTGGCTGAGTTGCTGTTGTTCCCAAACTCTTCCATTTTCTTGTAATAAAACTGACAGTTGAATTTGGAATATTTAAGAGGGAGGACATTTCACGACTGAATTTGTTGCACAGGTGGCATCCTATGACAGTTCCACGCTGGAACGGCTCATTCTTTCACAAATGTTTCCATGCCTAAATGCTTGATTTTATACACCTGTGGCTGGGCCAAGTTATTAGGACACCTGATTCTGATTATTTGGATGGGTGGCCCAATACTTTTGGCAATGCACACATATACATATACATATGTGTATATATATATATATACAGTATATATATATATATATATATATATATATATATATATATATATATATATACACATATGTATGTATATGTGTGTGTATATATATATATATATATATATGTGTATATGTATATATATGTGTGTATATATGTATATATATATATATATATATATATATATATATATATATATATATATATATATATATGTGTATATGTATATATATGTGTGTATATATGTATATATATATATATATATATATATATATATATATATATATATATTAGGGGTGTGGGAAAAACATTTTTTTTTTTTTAATCAATTCAACAAACCAATACACAGCAATACCATAACAATGCAATCCAATTCGAAAACCGAACCTGACCCAGCAACACTCAGAACTGCAATAAACAGAGCAATTGAGGAGACACAAACACCACACAGAACAAACCAAAAGTAGTCAAACAAAAATGAATATTATCAACAACAGTATCAATATTAATTATAATTTTAGCATAGCAGTTATTAAAAATCCCTCATTGACATTATCATTAGACATTTATAAAAAATAAAGAACAATAGTGTCACAGTGGCTTACACTTTCATCACATCTCATAAGCTTGACAACACACTGTGTCCAATATTTTCACAAAGATAAAATAAGTCATATTTTTGGTTCATTTGATAGTTAAAACAGATTTACATTATTGCAATCAGTTGATAAAACATTGTCGTTTACAAGTATGAAATCTTTTTTTTAAAAATCTACTACTCTGCAAGCATGTCAGCAGACTAGGGTAGATTCTTCTACACCAGGGAACAGTTGTCAGCGGCACCAGTTATTAGCATCCAGCTAACGGACCCGGCGCTAACTAACCATATCTCGGAGGAGCTAAAAGTTTTGACTGTGTAATGCATATGTTGTTGGGGTGTCGCATGGCTGCAGTTGTGTGACCTCAAGTATGCAAAAATCCAGGAGAGCAGAAAGCAGGTAAGATGATTTTAATTTCATCAAAGTAAAAGATATAAACAGAAAGCAGTCTTGCATGGAGATGTTCCCAACATAGGTTTAACTTCGAGCACTGAGGAGTGCTCGAGTGAAACATAAATAGACCTGTTGATTGACCGCAGCTGAGGACCGCTGCCAATCAACGGCGAGTGTGACAAAAACAGTGCTCAGCGGAGTAAACAGGAAGTATGACAAAATAAGAGCACTGAACAGGAAACAAAGTACAAAACACGAAAAACTATCAGAAAGTAAGTGACAGATCGTTACAGGACCTCCCCCTCAAGGAACAGATACCAGATGTTCCCTGGAAAAGAAAAATGGAAAAAAATGTCCACAAAGTAAGGGAGGATGGAAGGAGGATTTGGTGGAAGGTCGCCAAACCTCGTGTCCCCGCAGCCAGCGAGGGAAAGTCAGGTGGCGACGGCGCGTAGAGCGCCGCTGGAACTGGCCGGGCGGGCGGCCACGGAACAGCCACATCATTGGCCGAAAAAGAGACGAGTGCATCCCGCGAGGAGGACGCCCAGGGCACGGCCACATCCGCGGCTGACGTGGAGGCGGGCGCGCTGAAGCAGGCCCGGAGACAGCAGACAAAGCGGCGGGGGCTGCAGCCAAAACAGATACCTCTGCAGGAGGCGGCTGAGGAGCCGATGTTGGTGCCGGCGTGGAAGCGGCAGACGTCATCAACGGCGTGGAAGCGGCAGACGTCATCGGCGGCGTGGAAGCGGCAGACGTCATCGGCGGCGTGGAAGCGGCAGACGTCATCGGCGGCGTGGAAGCGGCAGACGTCATCGGCGGCGTGGAAGCGGCAGACGTCATCGGCGGCGTGGAAGCGGCAGACGTCATCGGCGGCGTGAAAGCGGCAGACGTCATCGGCGGCGTGAAAGCGGCAGACGTCATCGGCGGCGTGAAAGCGGCAGACGTCATCGGCGGCGTGAAAACGGCAGACGTCATCGGCGGCGTGAAAGCGGCAGACGTCATCGGCGGCGTGAAAGCGGCAGACGTCATCGGCGGCGTGAAAGCGGCAGACGTCATCGGCGGCGTGAAAGCGGCAGACGTCATCGGCGGCGTGAAAGCGGCAGACGTCATCGGCGGCGTGAAAGCGGCAGACGTCATCGGCGGCGTGAAAGCGGCAGACGTCATCGGCGGCGTGAAAGCGGCAGACGTCATCGGCGGCGTGAAAGCGGCAGACGTCATCGGCGGCGTTGAAGCGGCAGGCGTCATCGGAGGCGTGATTGTTGCAGATGTCATCGGCGGCGTGAAAGCGGCAGATGACGCCGGGCGAGGAGCAGCAAATGCTGGCCGAGGAATAGCGGATGCCGGCGGTGACGAAGCCCGGCGTGGTGCTGCTCTTGGCGGCGTTGGGGCTCGGCGTGGAGCCGGCGTTGGGGCTCGGCGTGGAGCCGGCGTTGGGGCTCGGCGTGGAGCCGGCGTTTGGGCTCGGCGTGGAGCCGGCGTTGGGGCTCGGCGTGGAGCCGGCGTTGGGGCTCGGCGTGGAGCCGGCGTTGGGGCTCGGCGTGGAGCCGGCGTTGGGGCTAGGCGAAAGCCCGCCAGGGACGTAGATGTCTCCGTGGAAGGAGACGCTGGCGGGGATGACAGCGGTGTGTGCCTGGCTGCACCGCAGTGTATAGTGGGCCCCCCTCCACTAGGTGGCTGCCAGACACCGTTCACACATGCGGGAAAACGTGCCTGCTCGTCGGAGTCCCCCGGTGCGAAAACCAGGGACGGGCGGGAGGGGACCAGGAGGAGGGACGAAGACACGTCCCGTGCCGAGTCCCAGCAGGAGGACAAAAGCGACCTCACTGTGGGCTCCACTGGAGCTCTCGGCGAACCAAAAAAGAGAGCGGGAGCTGGCAAAAAGAGCAGCCGGGGAGCAGCCGCTGGAAGCTGCGTAGGAGCAGGGAGAAGCAGCTCAGCAGACGACGGGAAGGATGGCGGCGGCGGACGTGCCGGTCGGAGAGCCGCAGTCGGCGACGGAGCCGCAGGAGCCGCGAGACGTGAAGGAGGAGGCGGGCGCGCCGGTCGGTGAGCCGTAGCCGGCAGCGTTGCCGAGAGGAAGGATGGCGGCGGAGGACGCGCCGGTCGGAGAGCCGTAGCCGGTAGCGTTGCCGCGGGAGCCGCGAGGCATGCAGGAAGTGGCGGACGTGCTGGTCGGAGAGCCGTAGCCAGCCGTTGAGCCGAGAGAAAAGATGGCGGCGGGGGACGCGCCGGTCGGAGAGCCGAAGCCGGTGGCGTTGCCGCGGGGAGAGGGTCCGCGTCTGTAGGCTGGGACCGCACAAACCTGGCCTTCAAGTCCTCCAGGAATTGTGCGGTCCAGAACGTCGGCTGAGGATTGCCGACAGGGATTCTCGCGAGGTCACAATCTTCTGGCTCGAAGTTACTGTCGGGGTGTCGCATGGCTGCAGTTGTGTGACCTCAAGTATGCAAAAATCCAGGAGAGCAGAAAGCAGGTAAGATGATTTTAATTTCATCAAAGTAAAAGATATAAACAGAAAGCAGTCTTGCATGGAGATGTTCCCAACATAGGTTTAACTTCGAGCACTGAGGAGTGCTCGAGTGAAACATAAATAGACCTGTTGATTGACCGCAGCTGAGGACCGCTGCCAATCAACGGCGAGTGTGACAAAAACAGTGCTCAGCGGAGTAAACAGGAAGTATGACAAAATAAGAGCACTGAACAGGAAACAAAGTACAAAACACGAAAAACTATCAGAAAGTAAGTGACAGATCGTTACATATGTTCCTTTTTGACTGCACTTAAATGTAGAATGTATGTAGAATATATTTATATTATTCATATATTATATATATTATATTATTTATTATTATCATTGTTAATTGTGAGCGAACTGTGGTGCTGAATTTCCCCCAGGGATCAATAAAGTACATTCTATTCGGTTCTATTCTATCCTGCAGAAATCCTATGTATTGAATGAATACAGAATCGTTTTGAATCGAAAAAATACCGTTTTTGAATCGAGAATCGTGTTGAATCGAAAAAAATCGATATATAATCGAATCACGACCCCAAGAATCGATATTGAATCGAATCGTGGGACACCCAAATATTCGCAGCCCTAATATATGTATATATATATATATATATATATATATATATATATATATATATATATATATATATATATATATGTGTGTGTGTTTTTGTGTGTATATATATATATATATATATATATATATATATATATATACATATATATATATATATATATGTATATACATATATATATATATATATATATATATATATATATGTATGTATATATATATATATATATATATATATATATATATATATATATATATATATATATATATGTATATATAGGCTTCACGGTGGGAGAGGGGTTAGTGCGTTTGCCTCACAATACGAAGGTCCTGCAGTCCTGGGTTCAAATCCAGGCTCGGGATCTTTCTGTGTGGAGTTTGCATGTTCTCCCCGTGAATGCGTGGGTTCCCTCCGGGTACTCCGGCTTCTTCCCACTTCCAAAGACATGCACCTGGGGTTGATTGGCAACACTAAATTGGCCCTAGTGTGTGAATGTGAGTGTTAATGTTGTCTGTCTATCTGTGTTGGCCCTGCGATGAGGTGGCGACTTGTCCAGGGTGTACACTGCCTTCCGCCCGATTGTAGCTGAGATAGGCGCCAGCGCCCCCCGCGACCCCGAAAGGGAATAAGCGGTAGAAAATGGATGGATGGATGGATATGTATATATATGTATGTATATATATATACAAACCCGTTTCCATATGAGTTGGGAAATTGTAGTAGATGTAAATATAAACGGAATATAATGATTTGCGAATAATTTTCAACCCATATACAGTTCAATATGCTACAAAGACAACATATTTGATGTTCAAACTGATAAACATTTTTTTTTGGCAAATAATCATTAACTTTAGAATTTGATGCCACCAACATGTAACAAAGAAGTTGGGAAAGGTGGCAATTAATACTGATAAAGTTGAGGAATGCTCATCAAACACTTATTTGGAACATCCCACAGGTGTACAGGCTAATTGGGAACAGGTGGGTGCCATGATTGGGTTTAAAAACAACTTCCCAAAAAATGCTCTGTCTTTCACAAGAAAGGATGGGGCGAGGTACACCCCTTTGTCCACAACTGCGTGAGCAAATAGTCAAACAGTTTAAAAACAACGTTTCTCAAAGTGCAATTGCAAGAAATGTAGGGATTTCAACATCTATGGTCCATAATATCATCAAAAGGTACAGACAATCTGGAGAAATCACTTCACGTAAGTGGCATGGCTAGAAACTAACATTGAATGACCGTGACCTTCGATCCCCCGGACGGCACTGTATCAAAAACCGACATCAATCCCTAAAGGATATCACCACATGGGCTCAGGAACACTTCAGAAAACCACTGTTCCTAAATACAGATGGTCGCTACATCTGTAAGCGCAAGTTAAAGCTCTACAATGCAAAGCGAAAGCCATTTATCAACAACATCCAGAAACGCCGCCGGCTTCTCTGGGCCCGAGATCATCTAAGATGGACTAATGCAAAGTGGAAAAGTGTTCTGTGGTCTGACGAGTCCACATTACAAAACGTTTTTGGAAATATTCGACATCATGTCATCCGGACCAAAGGGGAAGCGAACCATCCAGACTGTTATTGACGCAAATTTCAAAAGCCAGCATCTGTGATGGTATGGGGGTGCATTAGTGCCCAAGGCATGGGTAACTTACACATCTGTGAAGGCACCATTAATGCTGAAAGGTACATACAGGTTTTGGAACAACATATGCTGCCATATAAGCGCCGTCTTTTTCATGGACGCCCCTGCTTATTTCAGCAAGACAATGCCAAGCCACATTCAGCATGTCTTACACCAGCGTGGCTTCGTAAAAAAAGACTGCAGGTATTTTCCTGGCCTGCCTGCAGTTCAGACCTGTCTCCCATCGAAAATGTGTGGCGCATTACGAAGCGTAAAATACGACAGCAGAGACCCCGGACTTTTTAACGATTGAAGCTCTACATAAAACAAGAATGGGAAAGAATTACACTTTCAAAGCTTCAACAATTAGTTTCCTCAGTTCCCAAACGTTTATTGAGTGCTGTTAAAAGAAAAGGTGATGTAACACAGTGGTGAACATGCCCTTTCACAACTACTTTGGCACGTGTTGCAGCCATGAAATTCTAAGTTAATTATTATTTGCAAAAAAAAAAAAAAAAAAGGATATGAGTTTGAACATCAAATATCTTGTCTTTTTAGTGGATTCAATTGAATATGGGTTGAAAATGATTTGCAAATCATTGTATTCCATTTATATTTACATCTAACACAATTTCTCAACTCATATTTACTATGAATTGATTAACGTGGACCCCGACTTAAACAAGTTGAAAATTTTTCTCGGGTGTTACCATTTAGTGATCAATTGTACGGAATATGTACTGTACTGTGCAATCTACTAATAAAAGTTTCAATTAATCAATCAATCAATATGGAAACGAGGTTTGTATATATATATATATATATATATATATATATATATATATATATATATATATATATATATATATATATATATATATATATATATATATTAGGGGTGGGCAAATTAATGCGTTAATTACGAGTTAATTCATCAATCTATTAACGCCGACAATTGTTTTAACGCGCATTTGCGTATGTTGTTTACATGCTTTTATTTTGTTAACGCCTTTTCTTAACAAGATGGCGTCGTCCGGACGGGCTTCGGCATCGAGGAGCTCTTGGTAAAGATGGAACATTTGGCAAAAATACCGGACAATTCTGCAAATTTCATGGCTGGCTTACAGCGTGGTTACTCTGGGATCACTTACGGCCGCCAGACAATTCTGAATGTGGATAGATCGGGCCGTTTTGGACTGAATGACGCGTGCTTGCTAGACCGGCTAGCTAGCATGGGAATACTTTGCCGGCTACATCCAGCGGCCTGTGAAGCAGCGGAGTATATGTGTTGTCTGTCTATTTATCAATAATGCAGACGAGGAGTGTTGGCTGAGTTCTTAACGTTTACTTTCAGAGCGTGCATATCACAACATACAAGATGCCGTCATGGCGACACACAACCTTTACCGGGCTACCGCGCATGCTCGTCACTCCTGTTGCATGCTGGGTAGGGTAGTTCTTTATTTCCCTGGCTCCTAACATCACAATATAGTACCATGTATATGATGCGTTCAGTTTATCAAAGCACCAAGCAAACTATCAGAAAATTCCCATCATATCAATTCCTAGATATGGTCATAATTATTTTAAGTGCACTACGCAGAATAAACACAACATTATTAATATTGCTACTACAGATAATTTGATCAAAAATTCCCTAAAACAGCCCACTACCTATAATATAGTTTTTTTAAACATAAGATACCTGATAAAAAAAAAATGTTTCTGCTGTTACCTCAGAAATTGCCTGTTCAGATGTTATGATTGTGTCTCAGAGATTTGTATGTAGATTATATTTATTTTCCATAACAAACAGGATAACTTAAATACCCTGGCAGTGGCAATAAGCTGAAATGTTTGTATTTACATTTTTTGAGTTGATTTTCATAAAATATGCTATTTAACTGCTACTGTTTAACAAGGACAGATTTAAATTGTGTTTGCACAACTAATATTTTGGTGCTTTTGTTCATCCATCCATCCATCCATTTTCTACCGCTTATTCCCTTTCGGGGTCGCGGGGGGCGCTGGCGCCTATCTCAGCTACAATCGGGCGGAAGGCAGGGTACACCCTGGACAAGTCGCCACCTTTTGTTCATGTGGGAGAATATTCCAATAAAGGTGCACTACACACTACTTTTGAATTCATTATTGGGCTTTGCGTATACAATGCAGTTAATCGCGATTAATCGGAGAAATAGTGGAATTAACTTCGATTAAAATTTGTAATCGTTGCCCAGCCCTAATATATATACACATATATATATGTGTATATATATATATATATATATATATATATATATATATATATATATATGTGTATATATATATATGTGTATATATATATATATATATATATATATATATATATATATGTGTATATATATATATGTGTATATATATATATATACACATATATATATATATACACATATATATATATATATGTGTATATATATATATGTGTATATATATATATATACACATATATATATATACACATATATATATATATATATATGTGTATATATATATATATGTGTATGTATATATATATATATATATATATATATATATATATACATATACACAGTACATGTATATATGTATATATACACACAGTTTATGTATATATGTATATGTACAGTCATGGTCAAAGCTTTACATACACTTGTGAAGGACATAATGTCATGGCTGTCTTAAGTTGCCAATAATTTCCACAACTCTTTTTTTTTTTGTGATAGAGTGATTGGAGCATATACTGCTGTGTCAAGCGCGTTTTGCATAAGAAACCCTTGCTCCAGAAGCGACACCTTAAGGCTTGTCCAAAGTTTGCTGTTGATCACATGGACAAAGAAAAGACTTTCTGGAGGAAAGTTCTGTGGTCAGTTTAAACAAAAATTGAGCTGTTTGCTCACAAACCAATATGTTTGGAGGAGAAAAGGTGAGGCCTTTAATCCCAGGAACACCATGCTCACCATCGAGCATGTTGGTGGTATTATTATGCTCTGGGCCTGTTTTGCTGCTAATGGAACTGGTGCTTTACAGAGAGTAAATGGGACAATGAAAAAGGAGGATTATCTCTAAATTCTTCAGGACAACCTAAAATCATCAGCCCGGAGGTTGGGTCTTGGGCGCAGTTGGGTGTTCCGACAGGACAATGACCCCAAACACACTTCAAAAGTGGTAAAGGTATCGCTAAATCAGGCTAGAGTTAAGGTTTTGGTATGTCCTTCCCAAAGTCCTGACTTAAACGTGTGGACAATGCTGAAGAAACAAGTCCATGTCAGAAAACCAACAAATTTAGCTGAACTGCACCAATGTTGTCAAGAGGAGTTGTCAAAAATTCAACCAGAAGCTTGTGGATGGCTACCAAAAGCGTCTTATTGCAGTGAAACTTGCCGAGGGACATGTAAGCAAATATTAACATTGCTGTATGTATACTTTTGACCCAGCAGATTTGGTCTCATTTTCAGTAGACCCATAATCAATTCATAAAGGAACCAAACTTCATGAATGTTTTTTGTGACCAACAAGTATGTGCTCCAATCACTCTATCACAAAAAAATAAGAGAATAAGAAATTATTGGAAACTCAAGACAGCCATGACATTATGTTCTTTACAAGTATATGTAAACATTTGACCACGACTGTATGTGAGGCAGTTGTTCTCAACCTTTTTTCAGTGATGTAACCCCCTGTCAACATTTTTTAATTCCAGTACCTCCTAATCCAGTGGTTCTCTAATGGGGGTACGCGTACCCCTGGGGGTACTTAAAGGTATGCCAAGGGGTACGTGAGATTTTTATTTAAAATATTCTAAAAATAGCAACAATTCAAAAATCCTTTTTAAATATATTTATTGAATAATACTTCAACAAAATATGTATATAAATTCATAAACTGTGAAAAAAAATGTAACAATGCAATATTCAGTGTTGACAGCTAGATTTTTTGTGGACATATTCCATAAATATTGATATATAGGTTTCTTTTTTGTGAAAAAATGTTTAGAATTAAGTTCATGAATCCAGATGGATCCCTTTTACAATCCCCAAAGAGGGCTCTTTAAGTTGATCATTACCTCTATGTGTAGAAATATTTATATATAATTGAATCACTTGTTTGTTTTACTTCTTTATCTCTTTTTTTCAACCAAAAATGCTTTGCTCTGATTAGGGGGTACTTTTATTAATAAAATGTTCACAGGGGGTACATCACTGAAAAAAGGTTGAGAACCACTGCCCTAATCAGAGCAAAGCATTTTTGGTTGAAGAAAGAGATAAAGAAGTAAAATACAGCCCTATGTCATCAGTTTCTGATTTATTAAATTGTATAAAAGTGCAAAATATTGCTCATTTGTAGTGGTCTTTCTTGAAGTATTTGGGAAAAAAGATATACAAATAACTAAAAACTTGTTGAAAAATAAACAAGTGATTAAATTATAAATAAAGATTTCTACTGTCATCAACTTTAAAGTGCCCTTTTTGGGGATTATAATAGAGATCCATCTGGATTAATCAATTTAATTCTAAACATTTCTTCACAAAAAAAGAAATCTTTAACATCAATATCCACAAAAAATCTAGCTGTCAACACTGAATATTGCATTGTTGAATTTCTTTTTGCAGTTTTTGAACTTGCATTCATATTTTGTTGAAGTATTATTCAATAAATATATTTATAAAGAATTTTTGAATTGTTGCTATTTTTAGAATATTTTAAAAATATCTCACCTACCCCTTGGCATACCTTCAAGTACCCCCAGGGGTACGCGTACCCCCATTTGAGAACCACTGTGTCAATGGATATATGTATACATATATATTTGTATATATGAATACATAATCATTAGGGGTGTAACGGTACACAAAAATTTCGGTTCGGTACGTACCTCGGTTTAGAGGTCACGGTTCAGTTAATTTTCAGTACAGTAAGAAAACAAAAAAATATAAATTTTTTGGGTATATATTTACCAAATTTGTAAACAATGGCTTGATCCTTTTAACATTGGGAACACTATAATAATCCTGCCCACGTTAATCAACATTAAACTGCCTCAAGTTGTTGCTTAGATTAAATTAAATGACACAACTTTTCTTCTACATATAAAAAGTGCAACATTAAAGAGTTTCAAGTAAACTCATCATGCTTAATTTATTACAGCATTTGGGAAGCCTGTAGTTGATTTTTATTATGTAAATGTTATATTTTTTATCAACATGTGATAGCATGGATCCTGCCATTCAAAACTAGGTTGCTACATTACTAATGATTAATGTAACTATTGCTGAAAATTCATCTCTGACCACCATGGAGTTTATGTAGGCTTTATGATGCACTTAAATTATTTTATACACTATCAGAGACAGAAACTCTTAATTTTAATATGATGTCCTTTTTTTGCTGCTTCAACACACCCCAATCAACACTCTCTGTATCACACGCACACACGCACGCGTGCGCGCGTCCACACACACACACACACACACACACGCACACACACACACACACAAACACACACACACACACACACACACCGCAAAATGAGTTAACGTTTCGCTAAAAGCTAACTAGCCTTCACCTAAAGTCAGGACTGCGAGTGAGCTGAGCTGCAGTTTGTTTCTAGATGGTCAACGGGCTCATAGTGATGTTTAGAAAGTAGTTGACTTCAAATATAATTTGGGGAGAGTGAGTTGCTCCCCTGCTAAAGACCTATCTGCTCGATATCGACACTGAAGCCCTGACGACATGCGCTCTGAATACGCATTGCTGATTGGCTTTGTATGTAACCAATCGGATGTTTGTGTGGGCGGACAATGCAGGGTGCTGTGTACAGACACAGAGGCAGAACGGAGCGGAGCAGCTTGTTAAGACTTTAGCATGGGCGGCTACTTCATATGTACATGGTGAACTCGTTCGGTATTCCTCCGCACCGAACCGAAACCCCCGTACCGAAACGGTTCAATACAAACACACGTACCGTTACACCCCTAATAATCATACATATGTACATATGTACGTATGTTTTTATATGTATATATTTCATCAAACACATTTTCTATTTCAATTGTGTCAATTGCCATGTATATATTGATCCGCTTTTATCTGTCCGGCCCGAGTCCCAACATCAAATATATAAAGTTTTCTTCTTTAGTGAAACTTCCCCCTTCACATCAGTGGGAAAGGCAGCGTTTTCCTTCATACAGAACATTTACCCCCATAAGAACTCCACACAACTCCCTCCCATGGCTAACATGTCCGAGTTCTGAGTGCACGAGCAAGTGACACCGTCAGTTGGGTTTCGGGGCCCAATGGTATGATCCCAGTTTGCATCTCGCCTGCAAATCCCCACAGGTGTTTTGGGTTATTTGGCGAGACGCTGTTTGCCATGAGGTCATCAAACGGATAAAAAAGGGCGATAAGGACACAATATGGTCGGCTTTATCGGGGGCTGCAAAGCTACCGACAAAATGAAGGAGAAGCACCTGTAGAGGTGTACTGTACACGCGGAAAGTCTTTAGGCAGGGGTCTTTAGGACTGAAGAGTAAGAAAGGTATCTAACGAGACACAATGCACACATTTTGCCTTTGCAAAGATTATAAAGCACACAACTCCCTCGACACAAAAGGTTGCCTAGTTAAAAAAAAAATGCATTAAATGTGTTGGCACCTTGTTCGTAATAACGGTGGTATATAATAACGGCGTTAGAGATTCTGTTACTAGTAACGAGTAATCTAATTACTTTAAAGGCCTACTGAAACCCACTACTACCGACCATGCAGTCTGATAGTTTATATGTCAATGATAAAATATTAACGTTGCAACACATGCCAATACGACCTTTTTAGTTTACTAAATTGCAATTTTAAATTTCCCGCAGAGTTTCTTGTTGAAATTATCGTGGAATAATGACGCGTGCGCGTGAGGTCACGGACTGTCAAGGAATATAAGCGCAGCACTATTTGCTGCTGAAAGTCATCTCTTTTCATCGCGTAATTAAACAGTATTCTGGATATCTGTGTTGCTGAATCTTTTGCAATTTGTTCAATTAATGGAGAAGTCAAAGTAGAAAGATGGATTTGGGAAGCTTTAGCCTTTAGCCACACAAACACACGGTGATTCCTTGTTTAAAATTCCCGGAGGTGAAGATTTACTATGGATCAGAGCGGTCAAGCGAACATGGATCCCGACCACTTGTCAACCGGCAGGTTTCGGTGAGAAAATTGTGTTAAAAAGTCGCCTCTTACCGGAGATCTGTGGAGTTTGCGCTGTCCTTGTATCTGCCGTGACTTCACTCAGACACTGGCCTCAAGACACCCGTGGACACACCCCTCCGACTATCAGATACTATTTAATCTCACAAATAAACTAGCAACACACTAGAAAGATAAGGGATCTCCCAGAATTATCCTAGTAAATGTGTCTAAAAACATCTGAATCCGTCCCAATGCAATCACCTTTTTTTTTTAACTTTATTTATTTTTTTTTTTTTTTGTAGTCCTTCGCTATCAATATCATCATCCACAAATCTTTCATCCTCACTCAAATGAATGGGGAAATTGTCGTTTTCTCGGTCCAAATAGCACATTTTGTTGGAGGCTCCCATTATAAACAATGTGAGGACGTAAGGAGCCCTCACCCTTGTGACGTCATCGTCTGCGACTTCCGGTAAAGGCGAGGCTTTTTTATCAGCACCAAAAGTTGAGAAACTTTATCGTCGATGTTCTCTACTAAATCCTTTCAGCAAAATATCGCGATATTGTGAATTGATCAAGTAATACACATAGAATGGACCTCCTATCCCCGTTTAAATAAGAAAATCTAATTTCAGTAGGCCTTTAAGTCCGTTACAACGCTGTTATCGATGGCTTGATGTAACGCGGCGTGCTACTTTTGATGTGCTTTTATGTCGACAACAAGACAGCGTCATAAGTGCAGCAAGTTCAATGCAGGAAATATCTTTTTACTCTTGAAAGTAACAACAAGCAGTGCAGTAAAATAAACTTGATATTGAATAGGAAGAGGCACCGTCACACTGTGACACAGCAGACAACAACATACACACATGTAGGGCTTGGCGGTATGGCCTTTTTTTACTATCTCAATATTTTTAGGCCATACACGATACACAATATATATTTTGCCATAGCCTTAAATGCACACTTGATGCAAATAATCACAGCAGTATGATGATTCTATGTGTCTACATTAAGACATTCTTGTTCATACTGCATTAATACACACAAATTTTAAACTTTCATGCAGAGAGGGAAATCACAACTAAGTCAGTTGACCAAAACTGTATTTATTACACAGTTATTAAGCAGTGGCAAAAACATTCATCTTATTTCAAAACAGAAAGTGCAAGATTCTCCGAGACATTTTAAAACAAGCTATTTGTGCACTTTAGTGCATGATGTCACTTAGACGACATCTCAAAACAACACTAAATTAAAGTATACTTTTTGTACAGAACGCCACTACAATAGTTTTTAAACAAATAAAGTGCACTTTTGTGCATGATGTCAGACAAGATATTTCAATAACTAATAAAAATGAGCTGCATAACAGGAAATCAAATCGCAAATGGGAGGTTACTGCGGCTTATAGGGCTGGGCAATATTGCCTTTTTTTAATACCGCAATATTTTTAGGCCATATCGCGATATACAATATATATTACAATATTTTGCCTTAGCCTTGAATGAACACTTGTGATGATTTTATGTGTCTGCATTAAAACATTCTTGTTCATACTACATTAATATATGCTACTTTTAAACTTTCATGCAGAGAAGGAAATCACAACTAAGTCAATTTACCAAAACTGTATTTATTAAACAGTTATTAGCAGGGGACTTTTCAAATGATGCTACATATTAGCACTAATGCTACTTTTGGTAGCAACGCTTGTGCCCCACACTTGACAACTTAAAGTTGTTTATTCGACATATTCCCGCTTGAAGCCGAACCACCGCCAGACGATGGGCCCCATGCTATTTTTATTGGGAATTAATTATTCATTCATTTGTTACCAGATTCGCACCTTCTTTCTCTTGCAAAAACCCGCTAGCATAACAGCTAACGTTAGCCACGCTGCTCCCTTTCCGCTGGGCGAGGGCGTGTACGTATGACGTATGACGTGACAGTAAGTGACGTATGAATGTGCGCCTGCTTGTCTGTGAGGAGACAGGAAAAAGAAGGAGAGTGTAATGCCCACAGCTGCGTGAGAACGTCTACTCGAATGTTACGATATAGTCATTTTCTATATTGCACAGAGACAAACCCGCGATATATATCGTATATCGATATATCGCCCAGCCCCATCTCCTTATGTTTTTCACTATTTTTTTCATAAGGTGTTGATGTGGAAATGTTTGCCTCGGCATTTTGTTGGTGTGGCACCGAATGGAGATGTTGACATGCGGAGTAATCACTCTTCATTCTCTAGCAGGTGACTTCTCAAATGCTGCTAAATATTAGCAGTAATCCTACTTTTTGTAGGAACACTTCTTCCCCACGCTTGACAAATTACAGTTGTCTGTTCGACATATTCCCACTTGAAGCCAAAACACCGCCAGACGATGGACCCCCTGCTGTTTTTCTTGGGAATTAATTCTTCCTTCATTTGTTACCAAATTGGCACCTTCTTTCTCTCGTATTACCACTCGCAACACAGCTAACGTTACCCATCGCTACGTCTCTACTCCGCGAGGGCGTATACCTTTGTCACGTATAACGTGTCAGTATGTGACGTATGTAAGAAGATGCATTTGCTATCTGTGAGAAGGAGTAATGCCAGCAGCTAAAAGCAACTGTGTGAGAACGTATACTCGAATATCACGATATAGTCATTTTCCATATCACAGAGACAAACCCGCGATATATCGAGTATATCGATATATCACCCAGCCCTACGCACACGTACACAATGGGAACGTTGAACAACAAATCAATTATTGAAGTGACAAACCAGCCATCCATACCCCACTTGTTGACAAGAAGATATGACAGCTACGGAAGCACATTCAATCTCTTTATCAAGCAGAGGTAACACAACTTGGTGAGAAGATACAAAAGTGCTGGCGTCATAGCCGACAAACTGCCGCTGCTAACAGCTAAAAGCTAACAAACACGTCTCTAGGCAATAAAAACACACACACGCACACTGTGCTAATATGAAACAACTCTTCAATCACTACTTTTTAAAAGTCATTTTCATAACATTGGTTGGAACCCACATTGCCACCTACAGGTCTGGAGTGGAACAGTATCGCCCTCTACTGAGTGACATTGTTTGTTTATTTTTGTGATTTAAGTTTGAAGTTGTTTTAAACAGGCCCGATTATGCAAAACCAACTCTTCTTACCAATTGGCACCTGTTTTTTTGTTTATTTTGGATCTGCAAGAGTCTCGAAAATTTGAAATTAAACCATGGAGACATTGCGGAGATATTTACAAAACAATCGTGACTTCCTTCATACTTCCTCCAAATAGGCTGTTTGGGAATTTGCAAAACCTGTAATGATTTTCACACCAATGACTTCGACAGATTATACATTTATGGTCAAAATGAACCCAAAGGTCTTTGCGTCGGTCGGCCATTGTAGTCCGACGCTGTAGTCAGTAAGTCCCTTCTTTTTCTCTATCATCTTTCTGTGGGGCAGACTGGCTCGTACATGCACATGCATTTTTAATAAAAAGCAGTTTATAGTTAGAATTTATGTCTGTCACTGGACTCGCTATGGAAGCGTTAATACAACATGAATGACGGTAGAAGACACAGTCGAAGTGGAGGCCCGTAAATAAGACCAACCACAAAACAGTGCAACCAGAAGAGAAGGTCAGAAAGTGGCTTGAAGATGGTCTGTAAAACATGATTTATGCAACATTTTGACCAAAGAACCACCATTAAATGTTATGTAGATCACAAAGAACTGTTTTAAATGTGGAAAAAAAAAAATTACAAATTGACCCCGATTAAGGAGGAAGCAACTTTTTTGCCAGCATTAGCATGCAAATGCCGAAAATTTTAATTTCCCCTCGATGATTAATAAAGTATTTCTGATTTCTAAGGAGGAAACTGCAATATATTTTACTTTGGTAGTGAATTAACAATGTTATTTTTCTTTACATTAATATCTATATTTAGTTTGTAGTAATTATGTCATCTGCAGAATCGTAGGGAATTGTGAGTGTTAACTTTTTTAAAACCCTGAAGATGAAAATGGAACATTTGTGCTTTACTGCTGGTATACGTCTTTTTCTTTGACAGAAGAAAATTGTCAGGGTTATTTTGTGTCGAACCCCAAGATGCAGAGAAGGAGGGAGGCATTTTGCAGGAAAACATAGTTTAATTTAAAATACTAGAACTAGAACAAACAAAGGGTACAAACAAAAAGCACGCACGTGGGCGGATATAACGAACTAAGGGCTATGGACAAACAAATCGGAAGCAGGGAACAAAAAACAGTAAGCTACAAACATCTACCAAATATAGCTTACCGCTATGCTGCAATCACACGACCAGTAGGAATGACAAGTAGAAAATGACATTGACACAACAATAATCCAGCCCTGACTGGAGGAGAAAACAGGTCTTAAATAGTGGCTGGCTGATTGGTCCCAGGTGTGGCCAGGTGCCAATCAGCCACGGCACTCAGGGAGACAAACAGGAAACAGAACCAAAATAAGAGTGTTGACAGGAACTAAAGACAAATGCAAAGGAAAAACTAAGACAGACCAAAACTGTTAGGGACAAGCCTGACAAAAATAGACTTTTGGCTGCAAAAACAGAAATAACTCACTTTTATTTCAAGTGAAAAGTACAGTTGTGATGAAATTGGAAGCAACGGGAAGTGATAAGGAAACATGGCAGCAGTAAGTAATGATAAGAGGTGGGCAGAGAAGACAAACATTTTATTCAAGTATTTCTTTATTTTTATGTGTTGGACATGTAGCCTGACTCTCACCAGATCCTTTTAGTTCCCAGATCCACACAAGGATCTGGGACTTTTCAATAGGAGGTGTATTTCAGAAGGTTGGGCCTTGTAAAAAAAAAAATCACTGTATGTGATTGGATAAACCACTTCTCCGTTATTTTGAATGACGTGCTACTCCAACCTGGGGCTGGGCTCTGTGCCCCAGGTTTGTCTCTGTGCGATATAGAAAAAGACTGTATCATGATATTCAAGTATACATTCTCACGTAGTTGCTTTTACCTGTGGGCATTACACTGCATGCGTTTCCCACTCTTTCTTGTATCTCATTCTCACAGAGACATAAAACGAGCGGCCCTTCTTAAACACGTCACGTGTGCAATATCACACGCTCGCGTGGAGCAGAGAGGTAGCGGCATGGTCCCACGGACTGGAGAGGTAGCGACATGGTAACGTTAGCTGTGATGCTAACGGTGCGGTGCGGGTGGTAATACGAGAGAGAGAGAAGGTGCGAATCTGGTAACAAGTGAAGTGAATTATATTTATATAGCGCTTTTTCTCAAGTGACTCAAAGCGCTTTACATAGTGAAACCCAATATCTAAGTTACATTCAAACCAGTGTGGGTGGCACTGGAAGCAGGTGGGTAAAGCGTCTTGCCCAAGGACACAACGGCAGTGACTAGGTCGGCAGAAGCGGGAATCGAACCTGCAACCCTCAAGTTGCTGGCACGGCCACTCTACCAACCGAGCCAAACAGCCCAAATAAAGGAATAATTAATTCCCCAGAAAAACTGCGGGAATATGTTGAACATTTATCCGGCAAAAGCGTTGCTACAAAAAGTAGCACCACTGCTAATGTAGCATCATTTGAAAAGTCACCAACAAAATGCCAAAGCAACTATTTCCACATCAACACCGTATGAAAAAAAAAAAAATCAACAACAGAAGGCAATGATGCAGGAACCTAGCGAAGTACATACACTGTTTGATTTCCTATTATACAGCTCATTTTTATTTGACGGTTGTTGAAATATCTTGTGTGACATCATTCACAAAAGTGCACTTTATTTGTTTTTAACTCTTATAGTGGCGTTCTTTAGAAAAAGTGCACTTTAATTTATAGTTGTTTTGACAAGTCATCTTAGTGACATCATGCACTAAAGTGCAATAATAGCTTGTTCTGTTTTGAAATGACATGAATGTTGGTGCTACCGCTTAATAACTGTTTAATAAATACAGTTTTAGTAAATTGACTGTCTTGTGATTTCCCTCTCTGCATGAAAGTTTAAAGTAAGCATATATTAATGCAGTATGAACACAATTTTTTTAATGTAGACACATAGAATCATCATACTGTTGTGATTATATGCATCAAGTCTAAGGGAAAATATCAAGATGTATATCGTGTATGGAGACATGGCCTAAAAATATCGAGATATTAATAAAAGGCCATATCGCCCAAACCTATTTCTACCACTGACATCGAAATCAACCCGTGATGCTGGGAAATCCAAAACAGAACAGCCAACATATTGTATAACGACAGAGCGAAAATTGAGAGAAATTTTACTGAAACCCCGTAGCAATTTGAATGGACGATCGATGTTGTTTGTGCAAAGAAAATATGTCAGCACACGACTCCTCACTGCGTGTCGCCATTGTTTGAATCAAACAGTCGCTTCGGTGCTACGTCACATCTATGAAATCCAACCCGGCGATCCTGATTGGTTCATTATTTTTTGTTGCTATCTCGAAGGAGTTTGCAATGCCTTCAAGCCCAGACCCTTGTGTGGAGCTCAGCGAACTACAAACCCTGTTTCCATATGAATTGGGAAATTGTGTTAGGTGTACATATAAATAGAATACAATGATTTGCAAATCATTTTCAACCCATATTCAGTTGAATATGCTACAAAGACAACATATTTGATGTTCAAACTCATAAACGTTTTTTTTCCTTGCAAATAATCATTAACTTTAGAATTTGATGCCAGCAACATGTGACAAACAAGTTGGGAAAGGTGGCAATAAATACTGATAAAGTTGAGGAATGCTCATCAAACACTTATTTGGAACATCCCACAGGTGTGCAGGCTAATTGGGAACAGGTGGGTGCCATGATTGGGTATAAAAACAGCTTCCATGAAATGCTGAGTAATTCACAAACAAGGATGGGGTGAGGGTCACCACTTTGTAGGCAAATTGTCGAACAGTTTTAGAACAACATTTCTCAATGAGCTATTGCAAAGAATTTAGGGATTTTACCATCTACGGTCCGTAAAATCATCAAAAGGATCAGAAAATCGTGAGAAATCACTGCACGTAAGCGATAATATTACAGACCTTTGATCCCTCAGGCGGTACGACATTAAAAATCAACATCAGTGTGTAAAGGATATCACCATATGGGCTCAGGAACACTTCATAAAACCACTGTCAGTAACTACAGTTGGTCGCTACATCTGTAAGTGCAAGTTAAAACTCTACCATGCAAAGCGAAAGCCATTTATCAACAACACACAGGAACAAATAACAGAGATAATTCCAAACAGGGGCTTCACGGTGGAAGAGGGGTTAGTGCGTCTGCCTCACAATACAAAGGTCCTGCAGTCCTGGGTTCAATCCCCGGCTCGGGATCTTTCTGTGTGGAGTTTGCATGTTCTCCTAGTGAATGCGTGGGTTCCCTCCAGGTACTAGGGCTTCCTCCCACTTCCAAACACATGCACCTGGGGATAGGTTGATTGGCAACACTAAATTGGCCCTAGTGTGAGAATGTGAGTGTGAATGTTGTCTGTCTATCTGTGTTGGCCCTGCGATTAGATGGCGACTTGTCCAGGGTGTACACCGCCTTCCGCCCGATTGTAGCTGAGATAGGCGCCAGCGCCCCCCGCAACCCCAAAAGGGGATAAGCTGTAGAAAATGGATGGATGGAATTCCAAACAGGTTTTTCTCTTATTTGCTCAAACACTTGTAGGTTTGAAAGTACACTGCATCTTACTCTTAACAAAACTCTAATCTGAATAATGTCGTTCTTTTTATGGAATCATTTTCAAAGCGTTAAATTAAGAGTAGAGATGTCCGATTATGGCTTTTTTGCTGATATTCCGATATTGTACAACTCTTAATTACTGATTCCGATATCAACCAATACCGATATATACAGTTGTGGAATTAACACATTATTATGCCTAATTTTGTTATGATGCCCTGCTGGATGCATTAAATAATGTAACAAGGTTTTCCCAAAAAAAAAAGAAGAACTTCAAGTTAAGTTATGGAAAAAAGTGCCAACATGGCACTGCCATATTTATTATTCAAGTCACAAAGTGCATTATTTTTTTTTGACATGCCTCTAAACAGCAGCTTGGAATTAGGGACATGCTCTGCCTGAAATAATCCTGATAACCACTACAACTACGGGAAGTACTATACTTTGACGTTCACAAAGTGCTTTATTTATTTATTTATTTTTAAACAGCTACAAATACTGCTTCAGTCCAGAGTATACTACAATGATAAAGTAAAAGATAACATAGTCTTCCTTTAGTAGACTGCCTGGCATATTGTATAACAAGAAATGATAAAGTGGGCTCAATCTGCCCTGCTCTAACGTATTTGTATGAGTAACAAAAATGTGCTGCAAGCTAGTGGTGAGTGCTTGAAGTGGCCTACCAGTCAGCTCGAGCTTCTGAAATGCCGCGTTGAGACAGGGCAGCTCCACTCACTGCAAGCTGCTTTCGGTGTTTGCTTTTCACCCATCGTATGTTTGTATTCATCGGGTATCTCCATATAATTCTTAAATAGGCTGGAGATCAAATTGCCTGTATTAAAGGAAGACGTCTTGGTTCCTCCTTGTATAACCAACTTTTTGCAGTCATTGCAAATTGCCACTTTTTTATCCGTCAGACACACTTTAAAATAATCCCGAACCATAGACAGGGTGTCGTTAGTCGGTCACAGAGCGAGCTCACTTGTTAGCCACGGCTACAGCACCGGCAACAACACACTCTTGTTGTTGTTATGCTACGCTCGCGGCGGTTTGATGAGGTCCTCAAGTGTCGCCAGTAAACCTCTCATGCTGCAGTCGTCAACTCCTGTGTTGTGTGTAAGAGAGGGGAGAGGGGAGAGGGGAGAGGGGAGAGGGGAGGGGCTGCTGACTGGAAGACGCAACTGCTCTGTGTCACGCCTGTGGATTATGTTGTGATTTTGTTATGTTTGGTCATGTTATGTTTTGCTTTTTTGGACATTCAGTTCTGTCTTTTCACTTCCTGGTTTGTTTTCGTCTCCATGCCAACCCATTAGTATCACCTGGTCTCCTAGTCACGTCCCTGCTCTCAGCCTCACACCTGTTAATCCCTATCATTGGTATTATTTAAACCGGTAGTGTTCAGTCCGGCAACTTCACATATTAGTATCACCTGGTCTCCTAGTCACGTCCCTGCTCTCAGCCTCACACCTGTTAATCCTTATCATTGGTATTATTTAAACCGGTAGTGTTCAGTCCGGCAACTTCACATATTCCTGATGTTCCACCTTTCCAAGCCATGCCTAGTTTCCCTTTTGCTCATGCCATGTAAGTTTTGTTTGTTTATGCCACAGTGCAAGTGTTTTCTTTTCATGTTTGCACAGTAGTTTGCAGCATTTATGCTAGTCTTTTGTTTCACAGCCGAGTTTTGTACTTCCGCCCTCGTGCGCGCTTTTTGTTTGTCTTTTAGTAGTTATAGTGTTAAATAAATAAACATGTACTTACGCTCACGTCTCGCTCGTGCTAACTTCCTTCTGCGTCGAAGAAACAATCCACGTCCAAGTCATTGTTTGACACTTTGTACTGCTCTTTACGTCCATGTTTTACCGGATATGTACCGTACAGCAGCGTTTTAAAATTTCATACATTTTTCTTTTTGATACCGATAATTCCCGATATTACATTTTAAAGCACTGCCATATTTATTATTCAATTCACAAAGTGAATTATTTTATTTAAAAAACTAAAATAACTTCAAATTTTATGGCTCATGCAGTTAAAGGAATATTTCATATTGTAGAAGAGTGTGTGTGTGCCTTTAAAAGGCGGTACCTGTTGCCAAGCGACGTGTGACTCTCACGCCCAGACAGAGCAGCAGCTCCCTTGTGTGTTAGCTTAGTGGCGACCGTTTGTCGGCGGTTACGGCAGCTCTGTTGAAAGTTTTCACGGGATTGTGTTAACAACAAGAGATTGGATGTGCTTCCATAATTGAGAAGCCCTGGCTTGGTGAAACAAAGTCATGTGACAGTATCTGCTGGAAGAAGTCAAACAAAAGCCAAATATGTTTTAGCAAGTATTCAAAACGATGCTGTACTGTAAATAAAATAGCTTTTTTTCTTTACAAATATATCGTATTTCCTTGAATAGCCGCTGGGGCGCTAATTAATTTAAAATCTCTTCTCACTCCTGAGCTTATTCAAGGCATGCGGTAAAAGTAAGCAGGCACTAATAATTTTAAAACCTCTTCTCACCCCTGTGCTTACCAATAGCATGCAGTAAAAAATTGAGTGCGATAAAAAAATACTGATTAAAAAAAAATTCTGCGTCCGCGGCCCAGTGGTTGGGGACCACTGCTCTACAACATATCTACGCGCCCAGCTTTACACCATGCTATCTGCTTGCCGGCCAGGCGCATTCATATCGCTGCTTCCCATATGAGATTGCAATGCATACTTGGTCAACAGCCATACCTTTTACACTGATGGTTGTGATATAAACAACTTTAACACTCTTACTAATACGCCACACTCTGTGAACCCACACCAAACACATTTCTGGAGCACATCGGCTCTGTAACACATTATAAACTTAACATAAGAATTACCCAGAATGCCATGCATCCATGACTCTTGGCTATATTATACACGCACCCCCAACCCTGCCCACCTCAACCGACGCACGGAGAGGTGGAGGGGGGGAGGGGGCGCGGGGTTGGTGTAGCGGGGTGTATAACATAGCCGAGAGTCATAGAGGCATGGCATTCTGGGTAAGTGTTATGTTGCATTTATAATGTGTTACAGAGCCGATGTTCTCCCGAAATGGGTTTGTCATTCTTGTTTGGTGTGGGTTCACATAGTGTGGCGCATATTAGTAAGAGTGTTAAACTTGTTTTATATCACAACCATCAGTGTGATCTGTATGGCTGTGGAAGAAGACCCCTGGTTTACACAGAGTAAAAGAAAAAAAAACTCCATCATTTTGAAAAAGACGATAGGGGAAGCGTCACTCATGACGTCACGAATTTGACCCGGCGGTAAAAGTAAGCACGCACTAATATATTTGGGCAGTAATTCAAGGCAGGCGCATATTACATGCCGGCTGCTATTCAAGGAAATACAGTACTCAAGTAAAAGTATAAAGTATGTTGCATTGAAATTACTCTGACAAGTATAATTTATCCAAGAAGTTACTTATGTAAATGTAACAGAGTAAATATAGCATGTTACTACACACTCCACGCCATAAATTAGTGTTTGAGACATCTCTCTAATACTTGTAAAAAATCATTTTAAGCTGCTGAAGCCATTAGATCTAAAAAAAAAAATACTGACGCAATGACTTAAATGGAGTAATGCATCATGGGAGTTTGTCCCACACGGAAGTTGAGACCTTGCTTGGTGGGTGGGATCCAGATTGGTAGGTGTGAAGTCTTTCCCCCTGCCGCCCGTGCTGTTTTCGGGTAACATGTTGACAAATTTAGTCTGGGAGGAAACGACATGTGCACTGGCTTTTTTTTTTTGGTTTGGTTTTGGCATCGCGGACAGGCCAGATTTCAAGTGGAGGTTTTAGTGCGGCGACCCCGAGCTGTTGGAGGTGCGGTCTGAGTCCTCGCGAGGCTCCTGCACAGCATCAACCGGCGTCTGCTCAGGCATTCAAGCTGGGGATTGCGGGGTGCGTCACACCAGGCAGGCACCATTGTAGATGATGACGATGTCACCGCCATTACACATTGAAAACATGACCATCTAAGAGGACCACTGACTTCTTTCCAACGGCAAGGCTCTCAACAAGCACAGTGACTGTGTCTGTAAGGAGCTTCTAAAATACATTCATATCGACAGAATTCATGCTAAATGGGGTCCTCATTAAAGCTACTGTCGTGAAAACAAAAAGGTAGAGTGCGATGTAATTCAGTACAGCAGAACCTCTATTTACGATGTTATTGGTTCTTGAGCATGGTTTGTAAACCGAAACGTTTGTACAGTGAAGCAGAGTTTCCCCCTAACTGGCACGTGCACACATAGGGCCCTATGGGTGCTTGAGCCCCTGCCTTTTTTTGCCTCCTCTTAAAAAGTGCCCTCTGCCTGTGTGTGTGTGTGTTTTTTTCTTTTTTTTTCTTTAAACAACATTAATTAATTCCTTTTAGGGATGTAAAAAAACAAAACAAAACAAAAAAAACAGCGGTACAAAAACTCCACGTTTTCTTGTAATACCGGGTTGTTTGAGCCTGCGCTTCCGCCAGAGAGAGAGAGAGGGCGAGTGAGTGAGAGAGAGCCAACTGCGGCCTGAGGAGACGTGACAGTCGAGCAACTTGAACCTGTGAGTTATGGTTTAGTCGCCGTCCACTTATTCAGCATCTAATATGGGTAATATTTCAGAAAAACAATGTATTATTCTATTATTCAATGTGTCAGTGTTATGGTTTACTAAGGAGGACGTGACGGCAAACGGACACCAGGTGGCAGTATGTCCAAAGATTTATTAATATAGATATATATATATATATCTATATTAACAAATGTATATATGTAATAATCAATCAACAGAAAACATACTAAGTAAATGGAGCGTGGCAAAAACTCTAGAGTGTATGGTGTTAGTCTAAGTGTGTAAATTAACTGAAGTGTGTTTTACCCAAGTGTTGACAAAAGAGAACGCGGAAGTCCGTGGGGCAGGCAGAGGGTTCAGGTCAAACGAGCGAGGAGTCGAGGTACAAAGGAGGCAGTCAGAATCCAGAGGGAGATCCAGGGAAAAGAGTGAGACGCACAGCTCACCTTGCGGGCGACGGAGGATTCTGTGGGGACACGGGAGAAGACACTGAGAACACGTAGAGGTACAGGGCACAGGGAGAGCAGGTTTGCATAAAGCAGGGTGATTGCTTACGGTACGCATTTGGAACTAAGTTCCCGCCCGGATCCCTGTGTCCACTGGTCTTTTATGCTGCTCATCGTCAGTCACAGGTGTGTCCTGCAGCCGGCTGCGGCGGAGAGTGGGCGCGGTCCGCTTGATGAATGCGGGGGCGTGTCTGGAGTGCGCTGTCGGCGGGTCCTCTGGTTGGACTCGCAGCGGAGAGAGACGCAGAATGCGCATGTCCCACAACAGTATCCCCCCCCCTATGGACAGATTCCAGATGTCCTAGAATCTGAACACCCCCAAAAGCAGGAACAAAAATCAAGGGAGGGTGGAGGGGTGAACTGGTGGTGGGTCGCCAGCCCAAGTGTCTCAGAAGCCATCGGGGACAAGTCTGGTGGCGGCGTCGGGTGGACCGCCGCTGCGGCCGGCGAAGTGGACGACCAAAGAACGGTCGACGTCTTGGCCGTCGGTAAGGCGGGCGCGAATGGTTCCCTGGTGCGGGCCGCCGGACACGAGGAGGTGGACGGCACTGTAGTGAGGACCGCCGGACACAAGGAGGTGGGCGGCGCCGTGCTGCAGCCCGCCGGACACGAGGAGATGGCTGAGGAGCTGAAGCCAGTGCTACTGGCTGAGGGGCGGGGGTCAGGGCCAGCCTAGGTATGGGTGCTAGCTCACAGGCTAGCCTGGGGACAGGTGCTAGCTCAGGGGCTTGCCAAGGGGCTGGTGCTAGCTCGGGGGCTAGCTCGGGGACTGGGGCTAGCTCGGGGGCTGGCTCGGGAACTGACGCTACCTCGGGGGCTGGCTCGGGAACTGACGCTACCTCGGGGGCTGGCTCGGGAACTGACGCTAGCTCGGGGGCTGGCTCGGGGACTGACGCTAGCTCGGGGGCTGGCTCGGGGACTGACACTAGCTCGGGGGCTGACGCTAGCTCGGGGGCTGGCTCGGGGACTGACGCTAGCTCGGGGGCTAGCTCGGGGACTGGCGCTAGCTCGGGGGCTAGCTCGGGGGCTAGCTCGGGGACTGGCGCTAGCTCGGGCGCTAGCTTCGGGACAGGTACTAGCTCGGAGGCTAGCCAGGGGACTGGTGGCTGCGGCTGGGAAAAACGGAAGATAGGTGGGATATCTCGGGCAGGGGGAAGTCTGTCTGGTTGCAGCTGTGCTACCACATTAGCACAGCCACCAGTACAAAAATGAAAAACAGATGGTATAGGTATGGCAGGGGTTTGCCTGGCTGGGTGTAGATGCGCCACCACATCAGCACAGTCACCAGCACTATCCCCCCCTTCCGAACGCGGATGCCAAACGCCTCCAGCTGACTGAGGAATTGTCACTAAGGGTGGGAGGTGGGTGGCCAGGCGCCGGGCAAATTCATCCCTCCCCGTATTGAAATTAAACAGTCCCTTGACGGAGTGTTGAGGACTATAAAAATTGTCCATGGTGGAGGAAAAAGACATCGTGACAGGGGCAAAAAGGAAGGAGGAAAGTTGAGAAAATCAAAAAAAACAAACAAAAAGTCACTGGGACAGAGCTAAAGTCACTGGGGGCTATGAAAACAACAACAACAACAACAAAAAAATACTGTGCCGTCAGGTCCTACTATTTAATTTTTCTGGCGGGAACTTACTGTTATGGTTTACTAAGGAGGACGTGACGGCAAACGGACACCAGGTGGCAGTATGTCCAAAGATTTATTAATATAGATATATATATATATATCTATATTAACAAATGTATATATGTAATAATCAATCAACAGAAAACATACTAAGTAAATGGAGCGTGGCAAAAACTCTAGAGTGTATGGTGTTAGTCTAAGTGTGTAAATTAACTGAAGTGTGTTTTACCCAAGTGTTGACAAAAGAGAACGCGGAAGTCCGTGGGGCAGGCAGAGGGTTCAGGTCAAACGAGCGAGGAGTCGAGGTACAAAGGAGGCAGTCAGAATCCAGAGGGAGATCCAGGGAAAAGAGTGAGACGCACAGCTCACCTTGCGGGCGACGGAGGATTCTGTGGGGACACGGGAGAAGACACTGAGAACACGTAGAGGTACAGGGCACAGGGAGAGCAGGTTTGCATAAAGCAGGGTGATTGCTTACGGTACGCATTTGGAACTAAGTTCCCGCCCGGATCCCTGTGTCCACTGGTCTTTTATGCTGCTCATCGTCAGTCACAGGTGTGTCCTGCAGCCGGCTGCGGCGGAGAGTGGGCGCGGTCCGCTTGATGAATGCGGGGGCGTGTCTGGAGTGCGCTGTCGGCGGGTCCTCTGGTTGGACTCGCAGCGGAGAGAGACGCAGAATGCGCATGTCCCACAACAGTCAGCTTCTGTTTTTGCCAGACGTCGGAGCACCGCACATCAATTGAGCACGGCACATCAATTCCGCACAGAGCAGAGCGGATCGTGCGGGACAGGAAGTAGTGTACAAAATACAAAATAAAACACCGGGTTAGTTTTCAAAATAAAATGCACTGTGTTTACGGCGGATCACATTTCTCTCACAGTAGAGGTTTAGATATAAAGTTGTATTGCATTTCAGTTGTTTAGTCTGAGCATTAAGTGAGAAAGACCATAAGTTACAACTTGATGGTGTTTTCATCAAGTTAAGGGAAGAAGGACAGATTTTCACATTGAAGTTTTTTCCCTTTGGGTATTTTTTTTTCGAAGTTTATGTTGCACTGTTCAATTTTCAATATTAAAGTGTTTATCTTTAAAAATAAATAGCCTAATAATAAACCAGTGTTTTGTTGCTTTTCATGTCTTCCAAGCCTATGATAATGTGAATTAACTCATTATGACAATAATTTGTTGACACAAAAGAAATGCCAATCACTTTTACCTACAAAGGACACACAGCTAAGTAGTTAGCTTCCTATTAGCAAATTTAATTTTACATTAATTTCCATATTGTGTAAAGGACCAAAAAAAAATGCCCTGCCCTTTTCTGACTTTGAGCCCTTGCCCCTCTATAATCATGTGCACGTCCCTGCCCCCTAAGAATCAGTGTAAATTTAGAAAATAGGTTCTAACCTCGACGACAGACCCTATTTCAGTATTTTCAGACACGATATTGCATATATATGTGTGTCCGATAATGTTTACCCATAAAAAACACTATTATTAAGAGATGCGTGTAGACTGCAATATGATGGCAATATGACTCAAGTAAACAAGACCCACATTTTATATCTCCCATTGAAAATATGGACCATTACACACAAAATTTACTCAAAAATCTATCAAAATTTTTTAGTGTGACTTTGGTAAGCTATGAAGCTGCAACGCTTGATGGATTGTCAGCACAGTAGATTATTATGGTGTGTGTATAAGGTAAGACATATTATCTGGCGTTTTGTTTAGCAATATTATGCAAAAGCAACTTTTCTTACCATTTGGTACCTCCTGATCTGTATTTGGGATATGCATAAATCCTGAAAAATTGCGCGCGTGAAGACATTGTAAAGTACCAATAATTGACACACACACACACACACACACACACACACTAGGTGTGCCGAAATTATTCTCTGCATTTGACCGAGCCCGGGAATCATTTTTGGTAATTTAACCCCCAATTCCGACCCTCGATGCTGAGAGCCAAGCAGGGAGGTAATGGGTCCCATTTTTATAGTCTTTAGTATGACTCGGCCGGGATTTGAACTCACGACCTACCGATCTCAGGGCGGACACTCTAACCACTAGGCCACATTGTAGTCAGTATGCTTCGTCTTTTTCTCTATATTCTTGTTATAGGACATTCATCCTCTGCTATTGCAGTTTCTAATATAAAGTAGTGTAAAGTTTTTACATATATCTGTAGGTAAACTCGCCATTAAAGCACTAAAACATACCAGTGTAGTGAGTTTACATTATTCACCCAAGGAACTTTAGTTATACATACAGACTGTGTTTATATACACGGTCTACAAACCCCGTTTCCATGTGAGTTTGGAAATTGTGTTAAATGTAAATATAAAGGGAATACAATGATTTTCAAATCATTTTCAACCCATATTCAGTTGAATATGCTACAAAGATTACATATTTGATGTTCAAACTGATAAACTTTTGTTGTTGTTGCAAATAATCATTAACTTTTGAATTTGATGCCAGCAACACGTAACAAAGAAGATGGGAAAGGTGGCAATAAATACTGATAAAGTTGAGGAATGCTCACCAAACACTTATTTGGAACATCCCACATGTGTTCAGGCTAATTAGGAACAGGTGGGTGCCATGATTGGGTATAAAAACAGCTTCCCAAAAAATGCTCAGTCTTTCACAAGAAAGGATGGGGCGAGGTACACCTCTTTGATCCCTCAGACGGCACTGATTCAAAAACCGATATCAATCTCTAAAGGGTATCACCACATCTAGAAACGCCGCCGGCTTCTCTGGTTCCGAGATCCTCTAAGATGGACTGATGCAAAGAGGAAAAGGGTTCTGTGGTCTGACGAGTCCACATTTCAAATTGTTTTTGGAAATATTCCACATCGTGTCATGCGGACCAAAGGGGAATAGAATAGAATAGAATAGAATGTACTTTATTGTCATTATATTTGCATATAACAAGATTAAAGACTCCAACTTAAGGTGCGGTAGTGGGAACAAATATGGAGTGAAATAAATGACATAAGAGGTAAAAAGGAAAAACTAACAATTGAAATAAACAGACTACTATCCAATAAAAATAATAAGCAATCCTGTACAATATACAAAACACTATAGAAGTAAAAAATAAAAGCGAACCATCCAGACTGTTATCGACCCAAAGTTCGTTTCCCCTTTGGTCCGGATGACACGATGTCGAATATTTCCAAAAACAATTTGAAAGGTGGACTCGTCAGACCTCATAAAACTTTTCCACTTTGCATCAGTCCATCTTAGATGATTTCGGGCCCAGAGAAGCCGGCGGCGTTTCTGGATGTTGTTGATAAATGGCCATGCCGCTTACGTGGAGTGATTTCTCCAGATTCTCTGAACCTTTTGATGATATTATGGACCGTAGATGTTGAAATCCCTAAATTTCTTGCAATTGCACTTTGAGAATTGTTGTTCTAAAACTGTTTGACTATTTGCTCACGCAGTTGTGGACAAAGGGGTGTGCCTCGCCCCATCCTTTCTTGTGAAAGACTGAGCATTTTTTGGGAAGCTGTTTTTATACCCAATCATGGCACCCACCTGTTGCCAATTAGCCTGCCACTTGTGGGATGTTCCAAATAAGTGTTTGGTGAGCATTCCTCAACTTCATCAGTGTTACTGGCATCAAATTCTAAAGTTAATGATTATTTGCAAAAAATCAAACATCAAATATGTTGTCTTTGAAGCATATTCAACTGAATATGGGTTGAACATGATTTGCAAATCATTTTATAAATGGGTATTCCGTTTATATTTACATCTAACACAATTTCCCAACTCATATGGAAACGGGTTTGCACATCCTACAACAGTGAGTCTTTGTCAGTCTCAAGCAGCACTTCAGGGTATAAACAGTGTCCTAAGCAAGTTGAATTTGTAGGAATCATAAGGCTTTGACATAAAAGTCAAAAAAATGAACGGTCAGGCCGGTCCGTCTTTTAACTGACATGAACGTGGGCGAACCAGACGCAGTAAAAGCTGTCACAAGTCACTGAGCTCTCATGAGTACAGGCAGAATTAACGGCCTGGCGTTGTCAAACAAGCGCGTCGTACCGCCCCGAACTGTGTACACACAACTCCTCTGACAGCCGCCATTAATTTTGTCTGCGGCGACAGAAGACTTTTCCTCGCCGTCTGCAGATGTTCGTCTCTGCAGCTGGTGATCATCACGCTCACATGCACACTTTTAGGATGGCAAGGATGTACTTTAAGGATTTCCTCTTTCTGGGAGGCTAGTAGCAACACATGTTGTGATTTGTTAATACTTCCTAAATCCATTGTTTGTTATCTAAGGGCTTCGTTGTACACGCGAGTAACTACGCTCCCTAAATTCTCTTTTTCCAATTGGCGACTACGGCTTAACGTTTAAGTCGGGGGTCAGCAACCCGCGGCTCTAGAGCTACATGCGACTCCTGGTGGCGCCATGGAGCTTTTTCAAAAATGTATGGAAATGAAAAAAAAAAATGGGGTGAAAAATATATTTCTTGTTCTAAAAAGGTTTCTGTGGGAGGACAAGCACGACACAAACCTTCCTAATTGTTGGAAAGCCCACAGTTCAATATGTTTGTGTTTATGCTTCACTGATGAGAGTATTTGGCGAGCGCTGTTTAGTCCTACTAATTTAAGCGGCCCTTGAACTCACATTCGTGTGGACTGTGAGTCAACAGTTTGTTTGCATGTATAACTTTCTCCGACGCTGCCACAGAAAGACGTGTTTTATTCCACTCCTTCTTTGTCTCTTTTTGTCCACCAAACGTTTTATACTGTGCTTGAATGCATAGAAGTGAGCTTTGTTGATATTATTGACTTGTTCTGGAGTGCTGATCAGGCATATTTGGTCAATCCATGTGTTGAGGCAGCAGCCGGAGAGGAGAGGGGAGGTGGAGCACGAGCGAGAGCGAGACAGGCGAACTCAAAAGTCATTTGCTGAAAAGCACCAGAAAGACTAAAATATAACAGTGTTCAGTCCTGAAAAGGAGCTGTCATGTCACTACTTGGTGGTCCAAAGCACCCGGAGTTGAAATACCTCCACAGAGACAGAATAATTTCACAAGATTGAACCATTGGAGTGAAGTTTAAGTAAAAAAAAAAGGATGCACACCAAGGGAGACATGATTTACATTTTCTAATTCCTTATTCCACACACATAGGAGTTGCATGAATTCTATGAAGGTGCACGTCTTACCAAAACACCGTTTGCAGCAAATGCATTGTCTATCCACATTGCAAAGCCGTTTCTAGGATACTAGTTCTCACCACCAGGGCGGAAAATAAGTTTCTTCTAAGTAGCATTATCATTGGAGGACTAGAGGCAAAGGTATGTTTAAGCATGCCCCCCCCCCCACACACACATTCTTGTATTTGTTACCTTCTTGAGACCTCAGAAAAAAGCCTCTCTATGGGACCACCCTTTCTAGATGTATAAAAAATTTTATTTGCAACATTAATATATACATACTGTGCAAATATAAAAAAGGAAAGCTTTTAGTAAAAAAATGTTTTAAATGTTTTTTGTAGTTGGTTTTTAATCTTCATTATTTACTTTAAGTTATAACAGTGTGTCTCTATATATTTATTTATTTGAAAAAAAAAATGGCCAAAGGAGATGCATTTCAATTTCTTACACACCCTTGTTTACACATATGGGGAGCGCTTCAAATGTTTACACACACCTTTTATTTCATATGTTGACCAGAGGGGGAGCACTTTTAAAACCGAAACACAATCAATAAAATTCCCTCTTATTTGGCGCCACCCTGATGTTGATAGATTTCGCCACCAGCGGTGCAAATGAGACATTCTCTATTAGATGCAATGGTTTTACGTAATGAGACTATGATTTCGGTCTAAACTTGTTCACCAGTCCTCATATTAAAGGTGCTTTTTGTTAGGCCATGGCAAAAAAAAAGACACAGGCTTTATTTCAGCAGTTTTCTTATAACTCTTCTAGACAGAGTGATTTAAACAAAATGGCTACAAACTCTAAACTTGACACACTAGACTAGAGTAACACAAGATAGCATAGGGCAGTGGTTCTCAACCCTTTTTCAGTGATGTACCCACTGTGAATTGTTTTTTTATTCAAGTACCCCCTCATCAGAGCAAAGAATTTTTGGTTGAAAAAAAGAGCTAAAGAAGTAAAGTACAACACTATGTCATTAGTTTCTGATTTATTAAATTGTGTAACAGTGCAACATATTGCTTATTTGTAGTGGTCTTTTTTGAACTATTTGGAAAAAAATACATAATAATAACTAAAAACTTGTTGAAAAATAAACAAGTGATTCAATTATAAATAAAATATTTCTACACATAGAAGTAATCATCAACTTAAAGTGTCCTCTTTGGGGATTGTAATAGAGATCCATCTGGATTCATGAACTTAATTATAAACATTTCTTCACAAAAAAAGAATTCTTTGACATCAATATTTATGGAACATGTCCACAAAACATCTAGCTGTCAACATTGAATTGTTTTTTCACAGTTTATAAACTTACATTCATATTTTGTTGAAGTATAAATCAATAAATATATTTATAAAAGATTTTTGAATTGTTGCTATTTTTAGAAAATCTCACGTACCTCTTGGCATACCTTCAAGTACCCCCTGGGGTACGCGTACCCCCATTTGAGAACCACTGGGAAGGGCATAAAACAATAAACGGAAAATCACTCTATAGGGAGGAAAAAGGCAATAGTAAACTTCTGAACTGATCTAGTAACGAAAAAACAACAATATATGCTAAACTACACAAAAGAAAAATCGCTCATGCAGAGGAGGAGACAATAAGCTATAAACAGAAAGTACGCAATTAAAAGCTAAGAGAACCACAAACTAAAGCGCTCCAAAAGGAGGAAAAAAAGGAAGGCAAAGCATTATGAAATTAGCACAAAAAAAATGAACAAGACAACTTTGGCAAATCTTTCTCAGAGGGTACAAAGAAATCAAGGAATAAGGCGAGGCAATACTTAAAGGGGAACATTATGACCAGACCTATGTAAGAGTCAATATATACCTTGATGTTGCAGAAAAAAGACCATATGTTTTTTAACCGATTTCCGAACTCTAAAAGGGTGAATTTGGCGATTTAAACGCCTTTCTATTGATAGCCTGTCGGAGCGATGACCTTTCACCCGTGACATCACAACGTGAAGCGATCCGCCATTTTCTCAAACACATTACACAAACCAAGTCAAATCAGCTCTGTTATTTTCCGTTTTTTCGACTGTTTTCCCGTACCTTGTAGACATCATGCCTCATCGGTGTGTTGTCGGAGGGTGTAACAACACGAACAGAGACGGATTCAAGTTGCAACAGTGGCCAAAAGATGCAAAAGTTTGTTCCGCACACTTTACCGACGACAGCTATGCTACGACAGAGATGGCAAGATTGTGTGGATATCCTACGACACTCAAAGCAGATGCATTTCCAACGACAAAGTAAAAGAAATCTGCAATATTGGAAAATAGACCACCACGGAATCTGCCGGAGTGTGTGAGCTATTCAGGGACGACGGGGCACGGCAAACCCCTGGATGTCTTGGCACAGTCACTCTACCAACTTCGCCACGGCGTCCCCCAAATCGCGATTAGATTATTTTGGAAAATTGCTTAGCCCCAACGGTAATTAAGGAGACATAGAATTTTTGGAACAATGACATGAAAGTAAGCATGGACATAATGGAGTTCACTTGTCGTTTCTAAACATATTTGTTTTGCTTTTCATGTTTGTTTCCTTACTCTTTGTCTCCACAAAGTTATTCTTCTCACATACGATTCCAGATACACACAAATTACTACTCATAAAAACCTAAAAATAATAAATAACGGTACTTATAATAATACTGA
This sequence comes from Nerophis ophidion, assembly GCF_033978795.1. Taxonomy (NCBI): domain Eukaryota; kingdom Metazoa; phylum Chordata; class Actinopteri; order Syngnathiformes; family Syngnathidae; genus Nerophis; species Nerophis ophidion. The sequence goes on along the minus strand of NC_084621.1, from coordinate 29,230,269 downwards.
ATAAGTATACATTTATTATTCATATATTTATTTTTTATTAATAAAATCATGTATAGATGAGATAATCATACATTATTGTATCATTGATTAAGGATTCAAGGACTCACATTCTTGACATTTCAGGAATTTATGAATGTTTTTGTCCTAATGATATTAGCACCCTGTTGCCTCATGTTGTGTGTGTGCGTGTGTGTGTGTGTGTGTGTGTGTGTGTGTGTGTGTGTGTGTGTGTGTGTGTGGGTGTGTGTGTGTGTGCGTGTGTGTGTTATTGTACCTTTTTTAATATGCACTGTAATCCCATCCTGCTTCACACCTGAAGTTCCTGACCGATAAATAAAGTACATGATTCAAATAAGATTTAATAAGATAATAAACAAAATAATAATAATAATGATGATAATATTGAAACATAAATATACATATAAATGTTTGTGTATATTTATAAATGCCATCCATCCATTTTGTACCGCTTATTCCCTTTGATATATTTATTTATATATTTTGTGTGTATGTATGTGAACATATAAATATATGTGTATATATAAATTATGTATATATGCATATATATACATACATACACATATACTGTTTGTATGTACATATATGTATGTATGTATACTTATATACACACACATAAATATATATACAGTATACTTACATACATATATCGCTTTCAATATATGTATGTGTATATAAGTATACTGTATATATGTATATATGTATGTATGTATATACGTACATATTTACATATATATGTATGGATGTATATATGTGTATATATGTATGTGTATATATGTATCTATATGTGTGTATATGTATATGTTTATATGTATGCATATATACATATATGTATACATATGTATATATATATATACATACATACATATATATATATATATATATATATATATATATATATATATATATACACACATTATGTACATATTCATATAATAATAAATAATAGTACTAAACATGATATTGAAACAGAATGTATTTATTTTTTGTACGTACCTTTTTCAAAAAATAATAAAAGCATTTATACATAATATAATACAATATTGTGTCATTGATTAAGGATTCAAAGACTTAACAATCCAAAACATTTTTTATTTTTTTTAATATCAGGATCGTGTCCGTAATGTGTGTGTGTGTGTGCGTGTACTTGTTTTTGCGTGTGTGTGTGTGTGTGTTGTATCGTTTTATATGCACTGTAAATTGAAGCTGCTTCACACCTGAAGTTACCGACCAATAAATAAAGTATTTGAATCGGATAAGATCAAGATAATAATAAAAATAGTAAAAATTATAATATTGAAACAGAATATACATCAATTTATATAACAGTAATATTGATATACAATAAATGATAGTATATTTTTTTCTGGTCTGTATTGCATCGCTTTTGTCACTTGTTACTAGGCAGAATTGATAGGGTGCCATTATAACTGCCCCATAAGCTCATTTAAAAATCAACATTAAATGCTAGCCATGCCTGCTAGTCCGTCCGTAAAAACACACTCCAAAAATCTGACACTTCGGGCACTTTTATTTAATGGATGCTCTGTATTGACTATACTGTACCCGCTATAGAAAGTGTTACTTCCTGCCCTGAATGCAGGTGCCCCTGAGTGAATTCTCACCACCATTTAAAAATAACACACTTGCAAGATGACCTCCTCCCCACAAAAATATGATATTAAAAACCAAACAAACTTACAAGAATAAAATACAAGTTCCTTGTTGGATAAAATCACAGAATTATAGCCCAGATTTGATATATATATATTAAAAAAACCCTGCTTAAAGTCACTTTTCTGAGCACCACAATCCAAGTGGACAAGTTTTCTCTTAACACACACAAGAGTTGGGAAAAAATTTTAAAAAAACTGTGCAGGAAATACAGTTTTTGTATTTTATTTCAAAGCAAAAGGTCAACGACCTGCAGCTGACACATTTGATGAATTCACACGGTCGGAGATTTGCCTCCATCAGAACAGGAGGGGTTCAAGGCTGAATGGACGTCGCCGCAGGCCATCAGTCGCACAATTGGAAACACGTGTGTGTGTTACCTGTTCCAGTATGTAGCCTGTGCTAACGTGCTAACAGCCTCCATTTGTAAAACAAACAGCAGAGGAGTTTTACGCTCACACACCTGAAGGCGTCCTTCCAGCCCAAGCTCTCTGCTAAACTCATTTTCTCCCAAAGAGGAATTAATTTCCTCTCCCAAACGCGCCCGAGTTCTCAGTGAAAGGTTGACGTTAGAACTTTGGTAAACTTGCATTTCAAAGACTTCATAATCGTCAAACTGCGATGACATCATTAGTGAGACACTTTGGTTTCCTTATTTAGCTACATAACTAAAAATAAACTTTCTTTATTGAGGGTAATTATTGATCAACCCAATTTTTAATAAGGACTTACTGTGCACAAAATATGTGATGGAAGAAAAAGTTCACACTTTTTACATTTTTTCTTAGTAAATAGAATGGATATATTTCCTTAAGTAAAAATATTTTGTAAATATAAATTACATTATTAAAAAAAGTATGTTGAAGTTGAAAGGACATTTTGATATGTGTTTTAGCTGTATTTTTGTTTATTTTATTTTTTTTATTGACATCCAACATCAAACATTCTAAACCATTACATTTGTCTGTCTATCTCTATTGGCCCTGCGATGAGGGGCCGACTTGTCCAGGGTGTAGGCCGCCTTCCGCCCGATTGTAGCTGAGATAGGCTCCAGTGCCCCCTGCGATCCCAGAGGCAATAAGCGGTAGAAAATGGTTGGATGGATGGATGGATATTGACAAACCACATTTTTTTTAATGACTTACTGTGTTATGTGACACACATTCAAAAAAATTTCTAAGTAAATACAATGGATAAATTTCCTTAAATCAAAATGTTATATATAATATAAATCACATTATTAAAAAAATGTATGCTTAAATTGAAGGGACATTTTAATATGTGTTTTAGGTGTATTTTTGTATATATTTTTTTATTTTTATTGACATCCAGCATCAAACATACTAATCCATTACATTAGTCTGTCTATCTCTATAGGCCCTGCGATGAGATGGCGACTTGTCCAGGGTGTTCCCTGCCTTCCGCTCGATTGTAGCTGAGATGGGCTCCAGCGCCCACCGCGACCCCGTAGTGAATAAGCGGTAGAAATGGATGGATGGATATTGATAAATCACATTTTTTTTAATGACTTACTGTGGACAAAATATTTGACGGAGGAAAAAGTTCACACTTTTTAAATGTTTTCTTACTGAATAAAATGGATACATTTCCTAAAAGTATTATGTACAATATAAATTACATTATTAAAAAAATCTATGTTAAAGTGAAATTTTAATATGGGTTTCAGGTGTATTTTTGTATATTTTTTTTTATTTTTATTGACATCCAGCATCAAACATACTAATCGATTATATTAGTCTGTCTATCTCTATTGGCCCTGCGATGAGGTGGCGACTTGTCCAGGGTGTACGCCGCCTTCCGCTTGATTGTAGCTGAGATAGGCTCCAGCGCCCCCCGCGACCCCGTAGGGAATAAGCGGTAGAAAAATGGATGGATGGATGGATGGATGGATATTGATAAACCACATTTTTTTTAATAACTTACTGTGCAAAAAATATGTGATGGACGAAAAAGTTCACACATTCAAAAATTTTTCTTAGTAAATACAATGAATATATTTCCTTAAATAAAAATATTATATATGCAATATAAATTACGTCATTTAAAAAATGTATGTTAAAGTTGAAGTGAAATTTCAATATGGGTTTCAGGTGTATTTTTGTATAGTTTTTAAATTTTTATTGACATCCAGCATCAAACATACTAATCCATTACATTAGTTTATCTATCTCTATTGGCCCTGCAATGAGGTGGCGACTTGTCCAGGGTGTACGCCGCCTTCCGCCCGATTGTAGCTGAGATAGGCTCCAGTGCCCACCGCGACCCCGTTGGTAGAAAATGGATGGATGGATAGATATTGATAAACCATATTTTTTTAATGACTTACTGTGCACAAAATATGTGACGGAGAAAAAAGTTCACACTTTTAAAATTTTTTCTTAGTAAATAAAATGTATACATTTCCTAAAAGTATTATGTACAATATAAATTACATTATTAAAAAAATCTATGTTGAAGTGAAATTTTAATATGGGTTTCAGGTGTATTTTGATATATTTTTTTATTTTTATTGACATACAGCATCAAACATACTAATCCATTATATTAGTCTGTCTAACTCTATTGGCCCTGCGATGAGGTGGCGACTTGTCCAGGGTGTACCCCGCCTTCCGCCTGATTGTAGCTGAGATTGTGACGCTTGTGTGGCATTGTAATGCCGGATTGGTTCTTCCGGGGATGCGTCGAAGCGATGAACACAACAAGGTAAGTTATAAATGGATTTATTAAATAATAAAAAGGCTAGGAACAAAAACACTGCTGTAAAGAGAAGGCAAACCAAAAACAGAAAAACAATTCCTCAGCATGTGAGCTGGAATAAAACAAATGGCTTAGCGTAAAAGCTAGCGAGAATATACATACAAAGATGAAGGTCGAGAGTCGTCACTGTTGCGCGTGGGCAAATTAGGATCCGAGGAAGACTGAACAGAAAAGGCTGGCTTATAAAGGAGGGTGATTAGCTGAAGCAGGTGTGCGGTACGAGTGTAGCAGGTGAACTAATGAGTAACCAGAGTGATGGGCAAAACAGGAAATAAACGGGTCAGACTGAGAATGAAACAAAAATGGAAATAACAAACATGTGAAGATCTGAGCAGCAGATCGCAACAGAGATAGGCTCCAGCGACCCCGTAGGGAATAAAAGGTAGAAAATGGATGGATGGATGGATATTGAAAAAACATTTTTTTTTTTAATGACTTACTGTGTACAAAATATGTGACGGAGAAAAAAGTTCACAATTTTTAAATGTTTTCTTTGTAAATAAAATGGATACATTTCCTAAAATTATTATATACAATATCAATTACATTATTAAAAAAATGTATGTTGAAGTGACATTTTAATATGGGTTTCAGGTGTATTTTTGTATATTTTTTAATTTTTATTGACATCCAGCATCAAACATTCTAATCCATTACATTTGTCTGTCGATCTCTATTGGCCCTGCGATGAGGGGCGACTTGTCCAGGGTGTACGCCGCCTTCTGCCCGATTGTAGCTGAGATAGTCTCCAGCGCCCACCGCAACCCCGTAGAAAATAAGCGGTAGAAATGGATGGATGGATATTGATAAAACACATTCTTTTAATGACTTACTGTGCACAAAATATGTGACACAGGAAAAAGTTCACACTTTTTAATAAATTTTCTTTGTAAATACAATGGATATATTTCCTAAAATAAAAAATATTATATATAATATAAATTACATCATTAAAAACATGTATGTTTAAATTGAAGGGACATTTTAATATGTGTTTTAGGTGTATTTTTTTTATTTTTATTGACATCTAGCATCAAACATACTAATCCATTACATTAGTCTGTCTATCTCTTTTGGCCCTGCGATGAGGTGGCGACTTGTCCAGGGTGTACGCCGCCTTCCGCTCGATTGTAGCTGAGATAGGCTCCAGTGCCCACCGCGACCCTGTTGGTAATAAGCGGTAGGAAATGGATCGATGGATATTGATAAACCACATTTTTTAACGACTTACTATGTACAAAATATGTGAAGGAGGAAACAGTTCAGACTTTTAAAAATTGTTCTTAGTAAAAAACAACGGATATATTTCCTTAAATAAAAATATATTATATACAATATAAATTACATTATTTAAAAAAATGTATGTTAAAGTTGAAGGGACATTTTAATATGTGTTTTAGGTGTATTTTTGTATATATTTTTTCATTTTTATTGACATCCAGCATCGAACATACTAATCCATTACATTTGTCTGTCTATCTCTATTGGCCCTGCGATGAGGTGGCGACTTGTCCAGGGTGTACACCGCCTTCCGCCCGATTGTAGCTGAAATAGGCTCCAGCGCCCACCGCGACCCCGTAGGGAATAAGCGGTAGAAAATAGATGGATGGATGGATGGATATTGATAAACCACATTTTTTTTTAATGACTTACTTTGCACAAAATATGTGACGGAGGAAAAAGTTCACACTTTTTAAATGTTTTCTTAGTAAATAAAATGGATACATTTCCTAAAAGTATTATATACAATATCAATTACATTATTAAAAAAATCGATGTTGAAGTGAAATTTTAACATGGGTTTCAGGTGTATTTTTGTATATTTTTTTGATTTTTATTGACATCCAGCATCAAACATACTAATCCATTATATTAGTCTGTCGATCTCTATTGGCCCTGCGACGAGGTGGCGACTTGTCCAGGGTGTACACCGCCTTCCACCCGATTGTAGCTGAGATAGGCTCCAGCTACAATAAGCGGTAGAAAATGGATGGATGGATGGATATTGATAAACCACATTTTTTTTATTGACTTACTGTGTACTAAATATGTGATGGAGGAAAAAGTTCACACTTTTTAAAAAAAATTCTTAGTAAATACAATGGATATATTTCCTTAAATAAAAATATTATATATAATATAAATTACATTATTAAAAAAATGTATGTTTAAATTGAAGGGACATTTTAATATGAGTTTTAGGTGTATTTTTGTATATTTTTAAATTTGTATTGACATCCAGCATCAAACGTACTAATCCATTACATTATTCTGTCTATCTCTATTGGCCCTCCGATGAGGTGGCGACTTGTCCAGGGTGTACGCCGCCTTCCGCTCGATTGTAGCTGAGATAGGCTCCAGTGCCCCCCGCGACCCTGTTGGCAACAAGCGGTAGAAAATGGATGGATGGATGAATGGATGGATAATGATAAACCACATTTTTTTAATGACTTACTGTGCAAAAAATATGTGACGGAGGAAAAAGTTCACACTTTTAAAAATTGGTCTTAATAAATACAATGGATATATTTCCTTAAATAAAAATATATTATATACAATATAAATTACATTATTTAAAAGAATGTATGTTAAAGAGGAAGGGGCATTTTAATATGTATTTTAGGTGTATTTATTATTTTTATTGACATCCAGCATCAAACATACTAATCCATTATATTAGTCTGTCTATCTCATGGCCCTGCGATGAGGGGCGACTTGTCCAGGGTGTACGCCGCCTTCCGCCCGATTGTAGCTGAGATAGGCTCCAGCGCCCCCCGCAACCCCGTAGGGAATAAGCGGTAGAAAAATGGATGGATGGATATTGATAAACCACATTTTTTTTAATGACTTACTGTGCACAAAATATGTGACGGAGGAATAAGGTCACACTTTTTAATTTTTTTCTCTTTAAATAAAATGGATACATTTCCTTAAAGTTTTATATTCAATATGAATTACATTATTAAAAAAATGTATGTTAAAGTTGAAAGGACATTTTAATATGTTTTTAGGTGTATTTAAAAAAATAATACAAATTACTTTTATTGACATCCAGCATCAAACATTCTAATCCATTACATTTGTCTGTCCATCTCTATTGGCCCTGCAAAGAGATGGTGACTTGTCCAGGGTGTACCCCGCCTACTGCACCACCCGCACAACCGAAAGGGACAAGCGGTAGAAAACGGATGAATGCAACTTTTTTGCATGCATCCACTGTCTGCCCTAAAAGTCATAATAATATTTTTTAATTATGTATGCCAACAATGGTTAAAAAACATACATACATACATACATATTTATTTATAAATCTGCAATTTTTTTAGGGGTATTCCAGTCCGATATCAGCAAAAAAACAAGTATTGGATTACATTGGCATGCGTGTAAAAGGGACAAGCAGTAGAAAATGGATGGATGGATGCATGTAAAATGTCAGCTAAACACAAAAAAACACACAAGATAGACATACAGATGAAGTGTCCTTAACTGAACAATATTGCAGTCTAAAACAGCGCATTTGTCAATATAAACAAATACTAAATAAATATAATTTCATATATTACTTGCACATACAAAGTCTCCAGAACAGAGGTGTGTTAGAAAGTATTCAGTAACAAATGTGTCCGCATCATTCAACTTCCTCTGTCAGGAGCTCAACGTGATGAATTACTGTGGCCACCAGGTGTGGCCAAAAATAATAACCGCTCCACTTCAATTTGAAGACATCATGAGTTTGTTCTTACTATTGTTCTGTCTTTGACTAATTTCAGTTGATTTCAGTCCATACTGCAAAGTAATAAAGTATGTAGGATTTGTTGAAATATCAGTATTCAAGATTTCACTGTTGAAATCTTATCAGAAGAGAAAACGTTGTACCCTAAAAAATATTGAAAATGAGCAAAAAAAAGAAAACTGTTCAAATATGATATTGCGTGTAAAGAAATTGATGTTTTGTCGTCGTTGTCAACAAGGAGGCGTTGGCGGCGCTGTGACATCACAGGAAGTCTTCCCCGAGTGCCCACATGAGAATGCAGAGGACAAGGCGTTGGGGTCACGTGACCTCCACCAGCCTCTTACCTGAAAGGTATAGTTTGAAAAGTTGGCCACCTGAAGGCCAGGTCCAGGTGCAAGGGAAAAAACACCAGGCCTTGGTTTCCCGCCGAGACTTTTAACGGCGCAGATTTATTGAGGCGTTCCGTCGACGGTGCGTATGCGGTCAGCGGCGACCCAGCCTCCCTCTCACGTTACACCCTATTTATAACGTCCCCTCCACCGGCTCCCCTCGTTCTGCTGCAGCTCCTCGGGACCTCCTCCTCCTGCTCCCAGCCTCCGGAGCCTCCACGCTGCCTCCTGACATCCGAGAGGCTCGGCTGCAAGCCCGTCCTCGGCCTCAGTGTTTATCCCGCTCCGGCCTGGCAACCAAGCGGATTACCACAGGAAGGACGCCCCCCCCCCCCCCACACTCCCTCACCCCCAGCTTCCAGCAGAATAACCGCTGCTTCTCTCTGACTTTTCTTCCTTTTTTCGCGACTGCAGGGGAAAACTTCTGGGATATGCGCCGCTTATCTCTTTGCTTCAGCGTGATTTAGCAGCTCCCTGACCTTTCACCTTTCTCGGAGGGGTTGTGCGCTCTAGCGATGGATCACACGCTGTTCGGCTGCCTGCGGAGCCCCCACAACCCCGCGCAGGGCCTGCACCCCGCCGCCTTCGCCCAGTCCCCCCTCACCTTGCACGGACGCTCGGACCACGTCTCCTACCCGGACCTGGCCTGCTCGTCGTCGTCCTCCTCGCCGTCCTCCACGTCCTCGCCCTCCACTTGCATCGTCTCCGGCTACGTGCCCGAAGACAGCCTGTACCCCGGGACGCACCCCCACCACCATCACCACCAGCACCCCCACCACCAGCACCACCGCGCCCACGTGCAGACGCATCACGTGCCCGCCCAGCACCACGCCGCCTGGCACGTCCCCCAGATGCCCTCGGCCGGCGGGGGTGTGCGGCCGGGCCTCTGCCACCCACACTCCCACCTGTCCCACGACAGCGGGCTGGCCCCCCTAGACCTGGGGCACCCCGGCGGGCCCGCCATGTGCGCCACCACCCCCAGTCTGGGCGGAAGCAGCACCCCCACGGGGGCCTCCTGCACCCCCCTTGAGTTCGGCAGGCCGACGCCGTCGCCCGCCGAGGCCGAGAAGAGGAACGGCAAGAGGAAAAGTGACAGCTCAGGTACAAAAACGACTTTTTACAATTATTTAAAGTTAATCAAAAATGTTACCGTCACACGGAACAGCACGTTTACTTGTATTTATTATATTTTATTATCCTATCATGTCTATAAGCAGCTAATCAGCAAAAATATCTAACTATTGCATTAATATAGGTCATTTTTTTAGGATATAGAGCAGACAAAAACACTGAGGCGCCTTATTTTAGGATTTATGCATGTGTGATATTGGACCTTTTGGGCCAAACGTTAGAGAATATAATTTTTTTTGCATTTTTTTTTTTTTTAATTGTAATCAAGACCCAAATGACACAATTTGCTATAAAACTGACTAATGCGAATTTGTATGAAAGCCAAAGCACAGAAGAACTATGAATATATTCCAACAAAAATGATTGATAAATAGCTTATATTTGACTCCAATCACAAAGTTGGACCAATCACTATTTTTTTTTTTTACAATAATATACAAAATGTTAATTTCTCATCATTTTGTATGCTTGAGTGATTTTAATATGAATTCCTGTCATGACCCTGACAAGGCCAACAAATGTATCAAACGCATCCATGGTCATCATAAAAGTATGTCAGCATTAGGAATCTCCACATTTCTGGTGAGTGACCCCTTAAATCTGCTAAGCCAGAACGTCGCTTAAATAGTATTTTTTGTTTATTCTGGAAGACTTGACTTTGCAACACATCCCTGCTGACCCGTGGATCTTTTCCCACCTGCACTCATCACGACAATCAATGACAGCCGCCGTCGCCTTGTTGGCGTCCTCGATGTGATCTAGGGAACGTTTTTTTTTCTCCCCCCTCCATGGCCCCTTTAAAGGCCCCTACGTCTGCCATCGTGTTTCAGTACCAATATTTACAAGGTGTATAAAAAAAGTAGATTTTAAAATGAATCGCGCTTCTTTATTGATTTAAAAAGATAAAAAAATCGATAAAGAAAAAATAGAAATAAAATATTTTGTTTTAATTTATTTTTTAATCATGTCCAGCCACTCAGACAAATCATATTGTGGATTTCAATGATCATAAATACTGCACAGATTTAAGACATCGTGTGGCATACTTCTCTTGTTGCCTTATTTCTATGTGACCTTATCAAATGTTAGTGTACAATTTTATTAAAGTCAGTTTTCTTTCAAGTCAGGGGTCTCCAAACCTTTTGATTTGGGGGCCCGCATTAGTCCAAAGAACCACAGTGAGGCGGGATTTAGCCACTATGGCCTCCATCTGTGAAACAGCTTGCCAGAGAGCCTCAGGACAGCAGATAGTGTTGAACTTAAAAAACAAAAAAAATAAAGAAAAAGTTAAAGACACAACTTTTGAATCAGGCTTTTCACTATTCATCTGTTTTTTATTATTTTATTGTATTATTTGTATAACATTTTTTACACGCGTTTTGTCATATGTTTTATACTATAAATATATATATATATATATATATGTGTATATATATATATATATATATATATATATATATATATATATATATATATGTATATGCATATATATATACTTGTATATATTTATGTCTATGTACATATGCGTATATATATATATAAGTATATATATATATATATATATATATATATATATGTATATATATATATACGTATATATATGTATATATACACGTATATATGTATATGTATATATACATATATGTGTATATATGTATATGTATATATATATGTATATGTATATATATAAATATATATATATATGTATATGTGTATATATATATATATATATATATATATATATATATATATATACATATATATATATATATACACACACATATATATGTATGCATGAATAATATACATATAAATAGAATAGATAGAATGGAATAGAATATGTTGCCTATACATATTGATATAATGAATATATAATTGGATGTTAAGAGTATATGAAAGTTTGACTCCTACCTTGTTTACTTCCGTGACAACCTCCTTAAAGTTGTGTAATTAATCCAAAATTGCAAGCTGCTAAAATGCGCCACACATGGATGAATTTGGAAAATGTTTCGCATTTTCCCCATCATGCTTTGTGATGGGTGTAATGTAAACATTTTTGGTGCTCGGACATTTTTTTTTCAGAATATGCAAAAAGGTCAGTGTTGTGGTATGTCTGACAATGTTTGTAGACTTTTTGTGTTGCTTGCATTTTTTGTGTGTAGGTAAGGTTGTTTGGATTGGGTCGTATATGTAAATGCTGTGCTGCGGTTACTACAACGCAATGACCGGATTTAGTCACATTGAGTACAAAATGGCGGATCATTTGCCGCAAACAGATATTCACAATTAATTTGGTAACCGAGTCCTTATTAAAACTCATGATGTCTCGCGTACCTTAGTTTGGACACCCCTGTTTTAAGTTATATAACACATGTTCAAAACTGTAAATCTATTTTATGGAGGAATGTCGATAATCATAGAACTGCCAAAAATAAATACGAATAAAAACATTAAAAAGTATTGATTCAGAATCAAATCATTACCCCCTAGAATTGAATCGAATCCCGTGTTGCCAAGAGATTCACAGCCCTAATATATACTATTATTATCCCAATATATAATTCTAAGCGCTTGTTAGAAATATTATTTCCTTTCCTGACATATTTTTCACAGATGAGATTCGTATTCGGTACCTGGACATTGAACCACACACCTCGTCCCATTTCCTCCCCGTAAATGATTTGGAAAGTGATCGGCGTGCAAGTACAGTTGTGCGCACTGATTAGTGGGCCTCGCCGGGGCCGCTGACTCAATCAGCTGTCTAAATATCACACCGCCTGCACAAGATTAGGTTTCAGCATCTGGACCCCAAAAAACCATGGACAAAAGAACAAGGTAGAACAAGCAACAAAAAGGCGAGAGCTCGTGTGATATAGCTTGGCTGCATCTTTAGTGTAGTGAAGGATTTCTGGCATTGTTAGTTTTTTTTTTTTTTTTTTAAGAAAAAGGAGCGTTTGGAAAACATTCTGGACCTGGCTGGTGTGTGTCAGAGACTGGTAATATTACTCTTTCACTCATGGGGAAAAAAAAGAAGGATAAAAACAATCAACAGACTTTTTCTTCATAAAGAGCTTTCACTTTTGATGCTTTTTTGGGTGGGTGTTTTCTCACATTTTTCCTCTCTTTTTGGTGAAGGGAATGTCTTCACGCCATGATTTACCTCGATTTATAGACAAGGATATCTCACTGTTCATAAAGTAATAGTCAGGCTGTAAAACTTGGGATAAAAAAAGTCGTAACGAGAGCGAGAGTTCTCTTTGTGACCCGGCTTCAGGCTTAGCGCCATTCCTGATGCACCCAGGGCACATTTACACTTGCAGACCAGCCAGATCAGCACACATTACTGGACAGTGCATCTGATAAATCAACGTACGATGAAGTACAACAAAATGGAGAAAAAATAAAGTTAAATGGGGTGCCCCAATCCGATACGGATATCTGCAAAATAAAGAGGCATTAAATAACATGTGCTTGCATGCAAAATGTCGGATACAAGCGGTCCTGCAAAGGTGGACGGACAGTTACCATCTAAATGTCCACCAATAAATACACACATCTGCTATTTTATCAAGTCATGGACATAAGGTAAACATGGTAAGAGATATATAGGCTCCTAGGAGCCTGCAGCTACACAACGACTAAGCACACAGTAGCACACTAGCTAGATGTACGTAATACGTGTCCTTAATTTAGTCCTTCTCAAATAGTAGGGTGAACCCCCTGGGGACTGTGGGGGCACTTGTGACCTTGGGGAACCTGCTTTTTTGCTGTACTAGAATATGCCAAAGCGTATGTGGCGCTTGGCTTCACTTGAAAGTCCACTCTCAATCACAGGTTGTCATTTGCATGCCAGACCAACAGGGGGAGATATAGCCCCTATCAACAAACCTGTGCACTTTGTAGATATTTTTACACACACACACACACACACACACACACACACACACACACACACACACACACACACACACACACACACACACACACACACACACACACACACACACACACACACATACTGTATATATACACACATATATATATATATATATATATATATATATATATATATATATATATATGTGTATATATATTTGTGTATGTATATACATGTATATATATATATATATATATGTATGTATATATATATGTGTGTATGTATATATATATGTGTATGTATATATATATATATCAATATAAATATATATATATATATGTATGTATGTATATATATATATGTGTGTATGTATATATATAAATATATATATATATATATATGTATGTATGTATGTATATACATATAAATATATATATATGTATGTATATATGTGTATGTATATATATATATATGTATATATATATATATATATACACACATGTTACGTGGTCTGGATTCAGTTTAGTTATGTTCTGTTTGTTTTTTACTCCATTAGCTCCTGTTTTTGCGCACACTGGTTTGTTTTAGTTTCCTTGACAACTCATTAGTTTCACCTGCCTCATTTGTTTGAACTCACGCACTTGTTGTTAATCATGCCACAATAATTTAAGCCTGCAGTTGCCAGGCAGTGGACATGGCGACATTACTCCGATTACACTGGTTGTGCTCTGTTTATGCCATAGCTCTTAATATCATAGTTCATGCTGTTCATTTCATGCTTGTTTCACGTCACAGTGTTTTTTGGTTTCATGTCCATAGTCTGTCTAGGTGTTAGTTTTTGTTTCCCTGGGTTAAGTTTTGTGCCTCCGCTGTGAGCACCTTTTGTTTTGCATTCCGGGAAAAGAATCCACGCAGCAAGCTGCATCAAAGTCCAAGTTCTTACATTTATATTTGAATATAAACATATATGTATATTTATGTGTGTATGTGTGTATTTATAAAAAATATATGGATATGTGTGTGTATTATGCAGCGTTGGAAACTAGTTACTGAAAACCAGTAACTAGTTACAGTTACTAGTTACTTTATTTCAAAAGAAACTCAGTTACTAACTCAGTTACTTACACCAAAAAGTAATGCGTTACTGTGAAAAGTAACTAATTAATTACTTAATTAAAAAAAATGTTAAGGCTCCCATTAATGCCCTTTTAGCCTTCATTTAGTACTGTTATTGCACTGGAGAATAATATAATCTATAATCAACTTGACATGCATTTGGATCACTGAACTCTGCTAAGCAATGTGGTCTACATAGAACACACTAAGACAAAGATATGTTTCAAAGGGCCAATTTATTTCAGGCCAAGACAAATTGACAAAACTATTTTAAATAGCTGCAACATAACATACATAAGTAACAAACCGCATAATAACAACATGTCACAACATAGCTGTAAACCTGGCCTCACACAAGGAAGGCACACATGACATGATTATATGTCATGTCACTATATAAAGCACACTTTCTGCTATACACACTTCTAACCAGGCATATTTTTCTCTCAAGGAATTAAGAAATAAAATCATATCTTCATGAGATCAACACCGTACTTGTCACGCACATGGGATCATGTTTGGTTTTTGTCATGTTTGGTTTTATTTTTGGACAATCAGTTCCTGTTTTTGCACTTCCTTGTTTTTTTTTTTTTACCATAGCAACTTATTTGTTTCACCTGTCATGTCACGCACCTGTTCAATCACTGGTATTATTTAAACCTGTAGTTGCCAAGTGGTCAGTCTGGCGACTTCATATCCCTCATCTGTCTTAATGCCAAGCCATGCTGTTTTCTCATTCCTTTGTCTCAGTCACAGTAAGTTTTTATTCATGCCACAGTGCAAGTGTTTTGTTTCATGTTTATAGTTTATAGCCTTTGTGCTAGTTTTTGTTTTCTAGTCAAGTTTGTTCTCCACCTTCGTGCGCGTCTTTTGTTTGCTTCCTTTGTTTGTAATTTCTTAGTTTGAATAAATATATACTCACATGCACGTCTTGCTCGTGCCAATTTTCCTTTGTTTTTCCTTTGCGTCGGAGAAACAATCCAAGTCATAGTCCAAGTCCTGACAGTACTGAAGCCCAGAACACTCTACGCATTTCCCCGGTTTTAGTTTAGAAAAATGGAAAGATTGGCCTGGCCCACTAGATCCCTCTTTATGTTTGTGAACTTCATAGTCTATAAATTTAGAGTGATGTGATAATCAAACACTCTCGAAGTCTAGAATGAAAGAATATATAAGAGAATTGACAGAGTGTGTCTACCTTCAGTGCTGAATGATGAGCAGAAGCAGAGTTTGGAGTGTCTTCTTTAGCTTGCTTTCCATGTTTTTGTGCTCACTGTCCATTGTGTCCAGGAACTTTGAAAATGTTTTCGTGCCATTTGCCGTTTGACGCCCGCTATCATGCAAATTAGCTGCCTGAAAGCGGGTGACTCCACTGTAGAAATAGCCTGCATGTCTTCTAGCACATACGCTGGCTCTATCAATGTTGTCCTGGCTTGCAGTCCCTCCGTTAAAATCCTTAGGTGGAGGTGGAGGTGAAGGTGGCATCGGAGTCTGTGTCTCTCTTTACTAGTTTCGTCGAAGCATGTTGCTTTTGTAGCTGTTTTAGCCGATTTTAATTGCTGTTTTAGGCAGTACATAGGATCTTTGATCCAAGGCACAACTTAAATGTAACTAAACTGTTATTTTCTTTGTGCTCGTCAGAAAAAAAAAGTAGTGAGAATATCTCCATGTTAAGAAACTCGCAATGATGTCTTGTTAGTGAACACAGACACGCTACCCCCTCACCTCCCACTCCCCCCGCTCCACACACACACACACACAAACACACACACACACACACACACACGCACGCACGCACGCACACACACACACACACGCACACACACACACATACACACACACACACACACACACACACACGCACACACACACACACACACACCTCTTCCTTGTGACACAGGAACAATCAGAAGGACGACACCGCAGCAATAAAACACACTCAGATCTTCTCAGTTTCTAGCAGATACTATATAAACAATTACGTAAAATAATACCGTGTAGTAACGGTAACTAAGTTACTGAATATAAAAAATAACGCGTTAGACCAGTGGTTCTCAACCTTCAGTGATGTACCCCCTGTGAACCTTTTTTAAATTCAAGTACCCCCTAATCAGAGCAAAGCATTTTTGGTTGAAAAAAAGCTAAAGAAGTAAAATACAGCACTATGTCATCAGTTTCTGATTTATTAAATTGTATAACAGTGCAAAATATTGCTAATTTGTAGTGGTCTTTCTTGAACTATTTGGAAAAAAAGATATACAAATAACTAAAAACCTGTTGAAAAATAAACAAGTGAATCAATTATTAATAAAGATTCCTACACATAGAAGTAATCATCAACTTAAAGTGCCCTCTTTGGGGATTGCAATATAGATCCATCTGGATTCATGAACTTAATTCTAAACATTTCTTCACAAAAAAAGAAATCTTTAACATCAATATTTATGGAACATGTCCACAGAAAAATCTAGCTGTCAACACTGAATATTGCATTGTTGCATTTCTTTTCACAGTTAATGAACTTACTTTCATATTTTGTTGAAGTATTATTCAATAAATATATTTATAAAGGATTTTTGAATTGTTGCTATTTTTATAATATTTTATAAAAAATCTCACATACCCCTTGGCATACCTTCAAAATACCCCCAGGGGTACGCGTACCCCCATTTGAGAACCACTGCGTTAGACCACTAGTTACCGCCAAAAATAACGGCGTTACAGTAGTGCGTCCTCCCAACACTGGTAATATGTATATGTGTATATATGTATCTATGTTTGTGTGTATATATGTGTATATGTACATGTGTGTGTGTGTGTACATATTATATTAATATAATGGTTTTCTAATTAATATAATGATATATAATTGGATATGAAGAACTTCTTAAAGTTTTGTAATCAATCATAAATATCAAGCAGTTAAAATGCGCCAAACATTGATAAGTGTGGAGAGAGTGTTTAACATGTTTTCCCATCATGCACTCTAATGGATTTAAATGGGTGTAATTTTAGAAATGTTTACAGTGTTTGTTCAGTGAGCAGGTTGTGTTTTATGTGACCATGTGTGTTGACCTTTATGTTAGTTGCACCATGACTAGGGAAGGTTGTTTGGATTGTGTCATATAGGTGAATGTTGTGCTATTATTTCAAACTACTTTCAAGGTTCATTGATCTGATTTACACACATTATTCACAAGATGGCAGTAAATATGAAGCATTCAGAGACAGCTTATTTTGCAATCAATCACTTTGTGGAGCAAGGCTTCGTTGAATTCATGACATGTAGCGGGCCTATTAGAAGAGGCTGACAGGCTGCACTTGGGCCACGCCCCATAATTTGGACACAGAGTCAAAAACGGTAAAGTTACCCCTGAATATCTGACTTTGTTATTGAGCGAACAAAACAAAAACTGCGCAAGAAAGAAAATAAAGCATTGCGTCACCCTGGCTGGAGTTTTCCAAGGACGTCGGTGCTTTTGAAGTCGCGGATGAAAGGCTACGACGTACAGAAAAATATAGGCCATGTTAAAAATACTCATGTGCCACAGACCACATCAACCATGTTTTGGGGTATTGCGACATCATCTGTTTATAGAGAAAGAAAGAAATGTTGAGGTCATGTGAAGAAGCACAAGGAGACAAAGATGCTCTTGACTGCGGAGGTAAAAAAGAACGACTAACACATGCTTTTTTGGGGGGGTCACAGAATCCCAGGACGGGAGCTACAAGTCGGATCTGAGCAGCAAGCCCAGGAAGGAGAGGACGGCCTTCACTAAGGAGCAGATCCGGGAGCTGGAGGCCGAGTTCGCCCACCACAACTACCTGACCCGACTGAGGCGCTACGAGATCGCCGTCAACCTGGACCTCACAGAGAGACAAGTACGTACCCAACGCTTGCTCCGGTTTGCTTCCTCCTCGGCTACTGTTTTCGTCACGTTGGAGGCTATTGTGCTCCAGTTGTGGCTGCACGATGGGACTATCCTCTTCCAGATGTTGCTGTCCATTCTTCTAAGAGATGGGAAGGAAGTGCTGTCCAGCAAGTCGCTTCCTACCCTGTAAATGGAGTGCTGTTAAAAATAACAAAACAACAGGAAGGAAGTGACAAACGCACACGCAGCTTGTGATTGTACTTCTTCTCACCAAATCTGCAAAAGGATTTGCTAATTCACAAAAAGCTTTTTACTGCCAGTGAAATTGCTGCAGCAGTTATTAAAGCTCCCCTCTCGTGCAAAAGTGACTTTTTAACAAAAATGGGTCCCAGCGCAGTGGTTCTCAAACTTTTGTTCACCAAATTCAGTAGGACGGGGATACAATGGGCCTGTTCGTCAAAGTCTACCTGACGCCTGAAACATGACGAATTGGGGCGGTGCACTATCCACTTTAGCTGCCAGACGGCAGTGTTGAGTATCTTAGAATGTGTTTTGTGGCAATTTCAACTTCGACCACAGTGTCAGTTGCGATGTAGAGTGGCACTTTGCATCATTTTCAGCAGACTGCATTGCAAAATGATTAACCCCCCCTCTCAGCAACAGTTAAGCACATACATAGTATATATATATATATATATATATATATATATATATATATATATATATATATACACACAGTTGGGCAAAAAATAATTTAGTCAGCCACCGATTGTGCAAGTTCTCCCACTTAAAAGGATGACAGAGGTCTGTAATTATCATTATAGGTACACTTCAATTGTGAGAGACAGAATGTGAAAAAAAAATCCAGGAATTCACATTGTAGGAATTTTAAAGAATTTATTTTTAAATTATGATGGAAAATAAGTATTTGGTCACTTCAAACAAGGAAGATCTCTGGCTCTCACAGACCTGTAACTTCTTAAAGAAGCTCTTCTGTCCTCCACTCGTTACCTGTAATAATGGAACCTGTTTTTACTTGTTATCTGTATAAAAGACACCTGTCCACAGCCTTAAACAATCAGACTCCAAACTACACTATGGCCAAGACCAAAGAGCTGTCGAGGACACCAGGAAAAAAATTGTAGACCTGTACCACACTGGGAAGAGTGAATCTACAATAGGCAAGCAGCTTTGTGTGAAAAAAATCAACTGTGGGAGCAATTATCAGAAAATGGAAGACATACAAGACCACTGTTAATCTTCCTCGATCTGGGGCTCCACGCAAGATCTCATCCCGTGGGGTCAAAATGATCATGAGAACGGTGAGCAAAAATCCCAGAACCACACGGGGGGACCTGGTGAATTACCTGCAGAGAGCTGGGACCAAAGTAACAAAGGTTACCATCAGTAACACACTATGCCGACAGGGAATCAAATCCTGAAGTGCCAGACGTGTCCCCCTGCTTAAGCCAGAGAGCACATGCATGATACAGCAGAGGATTGGGAGAATGTCATGTGGTATGAAACCAAAATATAACTTTTTGGTATAAACTCAACTCGTCGTGTTTGGAGGAAGAAGAATACTGAGTTGCATCCCAAGAACACCAAACCTACTGTGAAGCTTGGGGGTGGAAACATCTGTTTTTCTGCTAAGGGGACTGGACAATTGATCCGTGTTAAGGAAAGAATGAATGGGGCCATGTATTGTGAGATTTTGAGCCAAAACCTCCTTCCATCAGTGAGAGCTTTGAAGATGAAACGTGGCTGGGTCTTCCAGCATGTCAATGATCTCAAACACACCGCCCGGGAAATGAAGGAGTGGCTCTGTAAAAATAATTTGAAAGTCCTGGCGTGGCCTAGCCAGTCTCCACACCTCAACCCCATAGAAAATCTGTGGAGGGAGTTGAAAGTCCGTGTTGCTCGGCGACAGCCCCTAAACATCACTGCTCTCGAGAAGATCTGCATAGAGGAATGGGCCAAACTACCAGCTACTGTGTGTGCGAACCTGGTAAAAACCTATAGTAATTGTTTGACCACTGTTATTGCTGAGGTTATATTACAAAGTATTGAGTTGAATTTTTGTTATTGACCAAATACTTATTTTCCACCATAATTTACAAATAGATTCTTTGTGAATTCCTGGATTTTTTTTTCACATTCTGTCTCTCACAGTTGAAGTGTACCTATGATGAAAATTACAGACCTCTGTCATCAATTTAAATGGGAGAACTTGCACAATCGGTGGCTGACTAAATGCTTTTTTGCCCCATCCATTTTCTACCGCTTATTCCCTTTAGGGATCACGGGGGACGCTGGCGCCTATCTCAGCTACAATCTGGCGGAAGGCGTAATACACAAGATATATTTATTTATATGTACTGTGTGTATAAGTCGCCACCTCATCGCATGTATATATATATATATATATATATATATATGTATATATATATATATATATATATATATATATATATATATGTATATATATGTATATATATATATATATATATATATATATATATATATATATATATATATATATATATATATATCTCCTCTCTGAGCTGCCACCTTATCGTGGTAGAGGAGTTTGCGTGTCCCAATGATCTTAGGAGCTATGTTGTCCGGGAGCTTTATGCCCCCTGGTAGGGTCTCCCAAGGCAAACAGGTTCTAGGTGAGGGATCAGACAAAGAGCAGCTCGAAGACCTTTATGAAGAATAAAAAACATGGACCTAGATTTCCCTCGCCCGGACGCGGGTCACCGGGGCCTCCCTCTGGAGCCAGGCCCAGTGGTGGGGCACGATGGCGAGCGCCTGGTGGCCGGGCCTGTTCCCATGGGGCCCGGCCGGGCACAGCCCGAAGAGGCAACGTGGGTCACCCCTCCAATGGGCTCACCACATATAGCAGGGGCCATAGAGGTCGGGTGCAATGTGAGCTGGGCGGCAGCCGAAGGCAGGGCATTTGGCGGTCCGATCCTCGGCTACAGAAGCTAGCTCTTGGGACGTGGAACGTCACCTCACTGGGGGGGAAAGAGGCTGAGCTAGTGCGCGAAGTCGAGAAGTTCCGGCTGGATATAGTCGGACTCACTTCGACGCACAGCAAGGGCTCTGGTACCACTTCTCTCGAGATGGACTGGACCCTCTTCCACTCTGGCGTTGCCGGCAGTGAGAGGCGACGGGCTGGGGTGGCAATTCTTGTTTCCCCCCGGCTCAAAGCCTGTACGTTGGAGTTCAACCCGGTGGACGAAAGGGTAGCCTCCCTCCGCCTTCGGGTGGGGGGACGGGTCCTGACTGTTGTTTGTGCTTTCGCACCAAACGGCAGTTCAGAGTACCCACCCTTTTTGGGAGCACTCGAGGGAGTACTGCAAAGTGCTCCCCTGGGTGATTCCCTTGTCCTACTGGGGGACTTTAACGCTCACGTTGGCAACGACAGTGAAACCTGGAGAGGCGTGATTGGGAAGAATGGCCGCCCGGATCTGAACCCGAGTGGTGTTTTGTTATTGGACTTTTGTGCTCGTCACAGTTTGTCCATAACAAACACCATGTTCAAACATAAGGGTGTCCATATGTGCACTTGGCACCAGGACACCCTAGGCCGCAGTTCCATGATCGACTTTGTAGTTGTGTCATCGGATTTGCGGCCTTATGTTTTGGACACCCGGGTGAAGAGCCGGGCGGAGCTTTCTACCGATCACCACCTGGTGGTGAGTTGGCTACGATGGTGGGGGAGGATGCCGGACAGAGCTGGGAGGCCCAAACGCACTGTGAGGGTCTGCTGGGAACGTCTGGCAGAGTCTCCTGTCAGTGAAAGTTTCAATTCCCACATCCGGAAGAACTTTGAACATGTCACGAGGGAGGTGCTGGACATTGAGTCCGAGTGGACCATGTTCCGCACCTCTATTGTCGAGGCGGCTGATCGGAGCTGCGGCCGCAAGGTAGTTGGTGCTTGTCGGGGCGGCAATCCTAAAACCCCTTGGTGGACACCAGCGGTGAGGGATGCCGTCAAGCTGAAGAAGGAGTCCTATCGGGTCCTTTTGGCTCATAGGACTCCGGAGGCAGTGGACAGGTACCGACAGGTGTGCAGCTTCAGCGGTCGCCGAGGCAAAAACTCGGACATGGGAGGAGTTCGGGGAAGCCATGGAAAACGACTTCCGGACGGCTTCGAAGCGATTCTGGACCACCGTCCGCCGCCTCAGGAAGGGGAAGCAGTGCACTATCAACACCGTGTATGGTGCGGATGGTGTTCTGCTGACCTCGACTGCGGATGTTGTGGATAGGTGGAAGGAATACTTCGAAGACCTCCTCAATCCCACCAACACGTCTTCCTATGAGGAAGCAGTGCCTGGGGAATCTGTGGTGGACTCTCCTATTTCTGGGGCTGAGGTCGCTGAGGTAGTTAAAAAGCTCCTCGGTGGCAAGGCCCCAGGGGTGGATGAGGCCCGCCCGGATTTCCTTAAGGCTCTGGATGCTGTGGGGCTGTCTTGGTTGACAAGACTCTGCAGCATCGCGTGGACATCGGGGGCGGTACCTCTGGATTGGCAGACCGGGGTGGTGGTTCCTCTCTTTAAGAAGGGGGGCCGGAGGGTGTGTTCCAACTATCGTGGGATCACACTCCTCAGCTTTCCCGGTAAGGTTTATTCAGGTGTACTGGAGAGGAGGCTACGCCGGATAGTCGGACCTCGGATTCAGGAGGAACAGTGTGGTTTTCGTCCTGGTTGTGGAACTGTGGACCAGCTCTATACTATGCGCAGGGTTCTTGAGGGTGCATGGGAGTTTGCCCAACCAGTCTACATGTGCTTTGTGGACTTGGAGAAGGCATTCGACCGTGTCCCTCGGGAAGTCCTGTGGGGAGTGCTCAGAGAGTAGGGGGTATCGGACTGTGTTATTGTGGCGGTCCGCTCCCTGTACGATCAGTGCCAGAGCTTGGTCCGCATTGCCGGCAGTAAGTCGAACACATTTCCAGTGAGGGTTGGACTCCGCCAAGGCTGTCCTTTGTCACCGATTCTGTACATAACTTTTATGGACAGAATTTCTAGGCGCAGTCAAGGCGTTGAGGGGTTCCGGTTTGGTGACCGCAGGATTAGGTCTCTAGTTTTTGCAGATGATGCTGTCCTGATGGCTTCATCTGACCGGGATCTTCAGCTCTCACTGGATCGGTTCACAGCCGAGTGTGAAGCGACCGGAATGAGAATCAGCACCTCCAAGTCCGAGTCCATGGTTCTCGCCCGGAAAAGGGTGGAATGCCATCTCCGGGTTGGGGAGGAGACCCTGCCCCAAGTGGAGGAGTTCAAGTACCTAGGAGTCTTTTTCACGAGTGGGGGAAGAGTGGATCGTGAGATCGACAGGCGGATCGGTGCGGCGTCTTCAGTAATGCGGACGTTGTACCGATCCGTTGTGGTGAAGAAGGAGCTGAGCCGGAACGCAAAGCTCTCAATTTACCGGTCGATCTACGTTCCCATCCTCACCTATGGTCATGAGCTTTGGGTCATGACCGAAAGGATAAGATCACGGGTACAAGCGGCCGAAATGAGTTTCCTCCGCCGTGTGGCGGGGCTCTCCCTTAGAGATAGGGTGAGAAGCTCTGCCATCCGGGAGCAACTCAAAGTAAAGCCGCTGCTCCTTCACATCGAGAGGAGCCAGATGAGGTGGTTCGGGCATCTGGTCAGGATGCCACCCGAACGCCTCCCTAGGGAGGTGTTTAGGGCACGTCCAACCGGTAGGAGGCCACGGGGAAGACCCAGGACACGTTGGGAAGACTATGTCTCCCGGCTGGCCTGGGAACCCCTCGGGATCCCCCGGGAAGAGCTAGACGAAGTGGCTGGGGAGAGGGAAGTCTGGGTTTCCCTGCTTAGGCTGTTGCCCCCGCGACCCGACCTCGGATAAGCGGAAGAAGATGGGTGGATGGATATATATATATATATATATATATATATATATATATATATATATATATATATATATCCATCCACCCATATATATATATATATATATATATATATATATATATATATATATATATATATATATCCATCCATCCATCCACTTTATTAACAATATTGTTGCAGAACTGTTGAAAATATACACACACACACACACATATATATATATATATATATATATATATATATATATATATATATATATATGTATATATACACACACAGTATATATATGTGACATGCTAATCCGGCATGATGTTGCTATTAAAGTGTGAGAGTATCGTTGGCATTGTAGCTAACATACAGCACCTAAGCTAATGTTGCTAATGTTTATGTCCTCCTGAGTGAAAATATTACATGTGTTAGAGTTACAACATGTATGTAAAAAGTGTATTAAGGACACAATAGCCCTTCCTGGAAATAAACAATATAAAAATAGGGAACAAAATGTAATAAGATTCCACATAAACATATTTTTCTTATCGTCAAATGATAACTTTTTCATCAGATTAATCACAATTTTTAATTCAGTTAAGTACTCGCTTGCATTATATACATAATTTTTTTTTTTTTTTTTTTAAAGACTCCAATATTGAGATACAAACACAATTTTATTGTCAGAATCTCGCACAGGAACTTGCAAAGAGTATAGTATGACGCGTATATTTTCAACAGTTCTGCAACAATATTGTTAATAAAGTGCACCAACAGAGAAAGTACTCATCACATACATGAACATAACTCACGGCCATAATAAACTGTGTGAATATTCAATGTTTATCGATAATTAATTACATGTTTTCTGTGAGTAATCACACACTTAAATGAGTTACTTTGACAGTTCTAATTATTAATACTACAATTAATCTGAATATTCACATTGATTTTCGACACTATTTTTTTTAGGCAAATGATTCGATTCCCTTAGTCCAATGGCAGAAACCTTGGGGAATATATACATCAAAAATGAAATACTGTGAGTAATTAAAAAAAAGTGGGCACAGGTAGTCACAATATATGTATAGCATGAGCGCAGCGTTTACTGCGTTTTGTTTTCTTCACCTGGCCGCCATGTTGGAATTGCCACCCTAAACAGCGCGGTGCTTGTGTGTCATGACCTGCAGCGCTGTTATGTCATGGCATGGTGCAGGGGGGAAAAAACGCAGTAAATGTCACATAACGTGATTGATGTCATCGCACGATGAGTAGAACTAATCATTGCAATCGCTATCAGATGTCAGCTGGCCCTAATGTCATGTGACTAACCGCCCACCGCCCCTCCCCGCGCATCTGTGTTAACTTTGAGCAGAAAACTCCCGGCCCTTTCACACTCACTCGGTGCAAACAGTAAGGAAAGCGTCCGTCTGCTAATTAACGACGCCAATAAAAGTGTTGACCTGCTAATTAGCGGAGGCGGACACGTGTTGGACACGATGTTATACTCGGTGAGGTCAGTGGCGGTCCACAGGGGGGTTCAAGTCTGGAAAGTGTCAGGAAAATAGGAGCTTCTTAAAGTCCTCCCCCACCTTTTCAGTTCCTCCTCTCCACCGTGCCTTGAGAGGATGTCGAGAAGTAAGATAAATGTGCGCCGCGTTGTCCCACCGTCCCAAAATAAACCCAGGTCGCCCTCGGTCCCCTCAGTTGTTGACACTCGGTAATCCTGGCGGTGATCGGCACGCTACCAACTGCTGAGTCTTCAATGGGACGTCACTGACAAGGTTTGGAAGTGCAAACTAACAACATAGCAGAGGACTAAAGCTACCCAGCAGGCACAAGACATTAAAATGTTCAGGGTTTTTTTTGTTTTTTTTTCACAAACTCCGTTTCCATATGAGTTAGGAAAATGTGTTAGATGTAAATATAAACGGAATACAATGATTTGCTAATCCTTTTCAACCCATATTCAGTTGAATATGCTACAAAGACAACATATTTGATGTTCAAACTGCCAAACTTTTTTTTTTTGTGCAAATAATCACTAACTTTAGAATTTAATGACAGCAACACGTGACAACGACGTTTGGAAAGGTGGCAATAAATACGGATAACGTTGAGGAATGCTCATCAAACACTTATTTGGAACATCCCACAGGTGTGCAGGCTAATTGGGAACAGGTGGGTGCCATGATTGGGTATAAAAACAGCTTCCCCAAAAATGCTCAGTCTTTCACAAGAAAGGATGGGGTGAGGTACACCCCTTTGTCTACAACTGCGTGAGCAAATAGTCAAACAGTTTAAGAACAACGTTTCTCAAAGTGCAATTGCAAGCAATTTAGGGATTTCAACATCTACGGTCCATAATATCAATAAAAGGTTTAGAGAATCTGGAGAAATCACTCCACGTAAGCGGCATGGCCGGAAACCAACATTGAATGACCGTGACCTTCGATCCCTCAGATGGCACTGCATCAAAAATCGACATCAATCTCTAAAGGATATCACCACATGGGCTCAGGAACACTTCAGAAAACCACTGTCACTAACTACAGTTAGTCGCTACATCGGTAAGTGCAAGTTAAAGCCCTACTATGCAAAGCAAAAGCCATTATCAACAACATCCAGAAACGCCGAGTTTGAACATCAAATATCTTGTCTTTGTAGTGCATTCAATTGAATATGGGTTGAAAAGGATTTGCAAATCATTGTATTCCGTTTATATTTACATCTAACACAATTTCCCTACTCATATGGGAACGGGGTTTATACTGTAAAATTCTGAAAACTGAGTTGACAGGTTTTTTTTTTTTACCATAAAAAAGATTAAATACTGTAAATAGCAGAATGGTAACACAGTTATTAATCGTGAAAAACTGTCAACTCAGTTGCCGGAAGTTTACCATCGAAAAACTATAATACTTTATAATATTTTTTTTATATATTATGTGAATGCTCCAAAGCATTCACAGAAATGGTTTTCGACACCAAAACTTGTCTATTTGTTAAACTTCTTGGACTCCTTATTCTTCTTCTCCAGAATTTGGTGCGCTCTAGCGTTCACATTTTTCACCCGATTCAAAACATTCCAACTTCAAACTGTTCAGCCTATTTCGGGAATCGCGGGCTTTCCCTTGACAAATTCCAAAATTCCCAGATTTCCCAGAATTTTGGGACGTTTTTCCCATTTAAAATGAATTAGCCATTTTTCAAACTTCCATCACTTCCACATTCTTTAATCAAATTAAACCATATTCCACTTTTAACATATTCCACTCATCCTGGACATTCAAGTAAAAAAAAAATCCAGGAATTCCCATAATTCCACATTTTCAACCGTCCCACCGTACAAACATTCCTGTTAATCAGGACAAAAAACTAAGTTGTTTTTTGAGCTGGAAAATTTCCCGCTTTTCCCGAAAGTTCCAGGAATTCCTTAATACCATTTCTCAATTAAAAATGTTACTACTTCAACGTTTCTCAGCCGATTTGAAAAGTTCCAACACCAACCATTTTAATTTATTCAGACCATTCAAGTGTTTTACCATTTTGCAAAAATGTCCCGTTTTTCCCGAAATTCCCAAATTTTTGGAAATCCCCATTCAAATAAAATCTATGGGACATTCTTCAAAGTTCGTCAACTCCCACATTTTTCATCCGATTCACAACGTTCCAACTTCAAACTGTTCAGCCTATTTGAAAATTGCGGGCTTTCCCTTGACAAATTCCAAAATTCCCAGATTTCCCAGAATTCCCATTTAAAAGGAATTGGACATTTTTCTAACTTCCATCATTTCCACATTTTTCAATCGAATAAAACCATATTCCACTTTCAACATATTCCACTCATCCTGGACATTCAAAATGTCATTTTTACAAGTAAAAAAAAAAATTCAGGCATTCCCATAATTCACGTTTTTTCCAAACCTTTTTGACCCTTTTTTCTGACGACTACTCCTTCCACATTTTTCAACCCACTTCAACTGTGCCACCGTCCAAACATTCCTCTTAATCTGGACAAAAAACTAAGTTGTTTTTCGAGCTGTAAAATTTCCCGTTTTTCCCAAAATTACAGGAATTCCTAAATACCATTTGTCAATTGAAAATGTTACTACTTCAACGTTTCTCAGCCGGTTTGAAAAATTCCAACAACAACCATTTCAATTCATTCAGACCATTCAAGTGTTTTAACATTTTCCAAAAATGTCCCGTTTTTCCCAAAATTCCCAAATTTTTGGAAATCCCCATTCAAATCATTGGGACATTCTTCAAAGTTCTTCAAATCCCATATTTTCCATCGGACTCAAACCTTTACAACTTCAAAATATTCAACTTGTTTGGGAATTGTGTGCTCTACTTCTACAATTTTAAAACCATTTCAGGATTTCAGTTCAACTTCAGCTTCGGAGCATTCCCATGCAATTCCTTCAGGAATTGCCTCATCCAGTTACATTTTAGTATTTTTATGTGGCATCCCTTTGCACTTTTTAAAAAAAGGTATAATCCCTGTTGTAGTATTTTATGCATCCTGCTGTATGTATAATCTACAACTGACACCGCTTTACATTATTTACTAAATAAAAAATTTAAAAAAAGCTATGTCTGTACAGCACTTTGGCCAAGTGGGGTTGTTTTTAAATGATTAAACTAAACTAAATACATTTTATAATTTTTAAAAACCTCGATTTAATTTAAATCTTTTTTTAACATTTGTTTATTGACATTTTTGACAAAACAGTTAGGAAAAACAGTACAATACAACAACAACAAATCAGTCAAATAAGTCCAAGCAAATATTGATATCAAGCCGAAGACGACTGCACTTCCCAATGGCCTCAACATGGTTCAGCAATACACAAAAGCAAAAACAAAAGGCTCATCAATCAACCACAATTCGACCACATTTCAATCGGGGTGAAGCAGATTTGACGCATTTTTTATACCAAAGCAAATTCACGGGAAAGAAAATGTTTGATAAGTAATTCTTCTGTGTGCAAAATAACTAAAAACAATAAATCTGCAAACCTTCCTAAAGTGGAAATGAACCTGTTGTGACTCCCTTGCCAGACCAGCACCATCGCACTGAGGATATTCTGCAAAAAGTGTATATTTTCTTATCAGTGACGGAGCAGGAAGGGGCTCGGAATACATTAGTTGTAAAAGTGAATCTTAAGTGCCTTGTCATTCATTAATTGATCATCTCCACACAAAGCTAAGCCCCCCCACGGGCCTCATGGCCCTGGCGTGTGATCTGGATGTAGGACACAAACGTTAACACTAAAGTGCAAACATTCCACTCACATTTTAAAAGGGGAACTGCGCTTTTTTTTGTTTTTGTTTATCAATAACATTTCTTATGTGAGACAAGTTGTGTTTTTTTATGCATTCTAACTCGTAAATAAATGGAAGGTCGAGTCCGCCTATAAAGGGCTTTTAAAAACATCTAAAAAACGCCATTAAGATGTTATATACTGTATATACACAGTAACTATATATGTGGTTTAGTAACAGAGCATTAGTATTACAATAACTTGTAATACTAATGTATTTTGCCCATTTTAAGCATATGCCGCACATTAATTGAAAATGTTTCCAACAACATCACTGATTAAAACTCATGAAAGGCAACAAACATACTGCAACATTACTTACTGTACAAGGTCTGCTCTCACTGGGATGCTGACTGATGGGATCTTCATGACTTCTTGTTTAGACAAAGAATTATTTATAGTCCTCGGTTTAAAAAAAGGTGGGTGCATACGAGCATCCTTTTTTTTTAATTTAGAATATTTCTAGACTTTCTCATCATCTCCGAGTCTAAGTTGAGTGTCAAGGTTGACCACCGTCTTGATTTATGGCCACATCCTTCTCCTGTTCCGGCATGATTTATAATCTAGAATTTCACCAACTCAGAAGCGATGCAGTAGCTCACCTGTTAAAAATGGTAATAGAGCAGCATAAGCTTGTTAGTGTCAGGTTCGTCCCTGACAGTTTGGTTATGTTTTAGTTTTTTCCTCTGCATTAGTCTTTGTTTCCTCTGTGTATGTGTAGTATTTCCTGTCTTTATAAATGATAAATGGGTTGTACTTGTATAGCGCTTTTCTACCTTCAAGGTACTCAAAGCGCTTTGACACTACTTCCACATTTACCCATTCACACACACATTCACACACTGATGGAGGGAGCTGCCATGCAAGGCGCCAACCAGCACCCATCAGGAGCAAGGGTGAAGTGTCTTGCTCAGGACACAACGGACGTGACGAGGTTGGTACTAGGTAGGATTTGAACCAGGGACCCTCGGGTTGCGCACGGCCACTCTCCCACTGCGCTCTTATTTTGTCTGTTTCCTTCATTTCTCCCTAAGTGCTGTGTCCTCTCAGCTGCGGCTGATTGGCACCTGGCCACACCTGGTGTCAATCAGCCCGTCCCTTTTTTTAACCTGCCTTCCCATCCAGTCTGTGCTGGATTATTGTCGATGTCACTTCCGTATTGTCGCTCATGTCGTGTCAATGTCATTTTCTACTTGTCGTTCCTACTGGTCGTGTGATTGCAGCGTTTTTGTTCCCTGCTTCCGATTTGTTTGTTCATAGCCTAGTTTGTTACCCGCCTCTTGCTCACCTTTTGTTTGTACCCTTTGTTTGGTTTTGTTTAGTGTTTAAATATTAAATCATGTTTACCTCCAAAATGTCTGCCTCCTTCTCTGCATCTTGGGGTTAGTCACTAACAAACTCTGACAGAATAATCCAGCACAGACTGGATGGGAAGGCAGGTTAAAATAGGAGCGGGCTGATTGACACGAGGTGTGGCCAGGTGCCAATCAGCCGCAGCTGAAGGGACACAGCACTCAAGGAGAAAGACAGGAAACAGACAAGAGCGCTGACAGGAACTAAAGACAGGAAATACAGTGGAGCAAAAAATGTATTTAGTCAGCCACAAATTGTGCAAGTTCTCCCACTTAAAATGATGACAGAGGTCTGTAATTTTCATCCTAGGTACACTTCAACTGTGAGAGACAGAATGTGAAAAAAAATCCAGTAATTAACACTGTAAGAATTTAAAAAAATGTATTTGTAAATTATGGTGGAAAATAAGTATTTGGTCACTTCAGACAAGGAAGATCTCTGGCTCTCACAGACCTGTAACTTCTTCTTTAAGAAGCTCTTCTGTCCTCCACTCGTTACCAGTATTAATGGGACTTGTTTGAACTCCTTTTCTGTATAAAAGACACCTGTCCACAGCCTCAAACAGTCAGACTCCAAACTCCACTATGGCCAAGACCAAAGAGCTGTCAAAGGACACCAAGAAAACAATTGTAGACCTGCACCAGACTGGGAAGAGTGAATCTACAATAGGCAAGCAGCTTGGTGTGAAAAAATCTACTGTGGGAGCAATTATCAGAAAATGGAAGACATACAAGACCACTGATAATCTCCCTCGATCTGGGGCTCCAAGCAAGATCTCATCCCGTGGGGTCAAAATGATCATGAGAACGGTGAGCAAAAATCCCAGAACCACACGGTGGCACCTGGTGAATAACCTGCAGAGAGCTGGGACCAAAGTAACAAAGGTTACCATCAGTAACACACTACGCCGACAGGGAATCAAATCCTGCAGTGCCAGACGTGTCCCCCTGCTTAAGCAAGTGCATGTCCAGGCCCGTCTGAAGTTGGCCAGAGAGCACATGAATGATACAGCAGAGGATTGGGAGAATGTCATGTGGTCAGATGAAACCAAAATATAACTTTTTGGTATAAGCTCAACTCGTCATGTTTGGAGGAAGAAGAATACTGAGTTGGATCCCAAGAACACCATACCTACCGTGAAGCATGCGGGTGGAAACATCATTTTTCTGCTAAGGGACAGAACGACTGATCCGTGTTAAGGAAAGAACGAATGGGGCCATGTATCGTGAGATTTTGAGCCAAAACCTCCTTCCATCAGTGAGAGCTTTGAAGATGAAACGTGCCTGGGTCTTCCAGCATGACAAAGATCCCAAACACACCGCCTGGGCAACGAAGGAGTGGCTCCGTAAGAAGCAATTGAAAATCCTGGAGTGGCCTAGCCAATCTCCAGACCTCAACCCCATGGAAAATCTGTGGAGGGAGTTGAAAGTCCGTGTTGCTCGGCGACAGCCCCAAAACGTTGCTGCTCTCGAGAAGATCTGCAAAGAGGAATGGGCGAAAATACCAGCTATTGTGTGTGCAAACCTGGTAAAGACCTATAGTAATTGTTTGACCTCTGTTATTGCCAACAAAGGTTATATTATAAAGTATTGAGTTGAATTTTTGTTTTTGACCAAATACTTATTTTCCACCATAATTTACAAATACATTCTTTAAAATTCCTACAATCTGAATTCCTGGATTTTTTTTTTCACATTCTGTCTCTCAACAGTTGAACTGTACCTATGATGAAAATTACAGACCAATGTCATGGATGGATGGATGGATGTCATCATTTTAAGTGGGAGAACTTGCACAATCGGTGGCTGACTAAATACTTTTTTGCCCCACTGTACTACAAACACACAGAGGAAACAAAGACAAATGCAGAGGAAAAAACTAAAACAAAACCAAAATGTCAGGGACGAACCTGAGTTAGTTCTCTGTGAACAATGCGCCACTAAAAGTAGTTCCTCTAGGTTAGTGCTTATAGAAACAATATCACCGATACTTGGTTTTTACTCAGGTCACGAAATGTAAATGGAGAATTGTTACCGCTTTTTGGACAATTTTTATAGTGGGTTTTATAGCTGCATTATCCAATTAGCTCTACTGTTAGCTGACTTTTATGTACGAGTTTGAACTCATTTAAAAAGAAAAACATAGTTCCATTTCTTCCGCATGCGGAAGAGTCAAACTTACAACTCCCACCTCTTTATTGGCAGAACTGTATTTTAAGATATGTAGCAAAGCCTGCTACAGTCTGAGTGCAACAAACTGAGGGTTTGGAGACACATTACAGTTAGAACTTTATTAAAAATGTACTTCTGCTTAATACAGGAGCGTTGATGAGAGTCCATTTAAATTATTTAACATTTGTACCCTTTTTTACGACTGGCAATGCTGTAATTCAACAATTTCCCCACTTGGTGGCACACTAACTGTGCTTCCATTCTGCTACTGGTTCAATATCCAAACCCCAAAACCAGTTAAGTTGGCACGTTGTGTAAATCGTAAATAAAAACAGAATACAATAATCTGGAAATCCTTTTTAACTTATATTCAATTGAATAGACTGCAAAGACAAGATACTTAACGTTCGACCTGGAAAACTTCATTTTTTGCAAATATTAGCTCATTTGGAATTTGATGCCTGCAACATGTTTCAAAAAAGCTGGATCAAGTGGCAAAAAAGACTGACAAAGTTGAGGAATGCTCATCAAACACTTATTTGAAACATCCCACAGGTGGACAGGCTAATTGGGAACAGCTGGGTGCCATGATTGTGTATAAAAGCAGCTTCCATGAAATGCTCAGCCATTCACAAACAATGGTGGGGTGAGGGTCACCACTTTGTGAACAAATGCGTCAGCAAATTGTCGGACAGTTTAAGAACAACATTTTTCAACGAGCTATTTCTAGGAATTTATGGATTTCACCATCTACGGTCCGTAATATCATGAAAAAAGTTCAGAAAATCTGGAGAAATCACTGCACGTAAGCCATGATATTATGGACCTTGGATCCCTCTGGCGGTACCGCATCAAAAAAGCGACATCAGCGTGTAAAGGATATCACCACATGGGCTCCGAAACACTTCAGAAAACCACTGTCGGTAACCACAGTTCGTCGCTACATCTGTAAAGCCACTATGTAAAGCGAAAGCCATTAAAGAACAACGCCCAGAAACGCTGCTGGCTTTGCTGGGCTGGAGCTCAGTTCCTAAACGTTTACTGAGTGTTGTTAAAAGGAAATGCCATGTAACACAGTGGTAAAAATGCCCTCGTCCCAACATTTTTTGCAATGTGTTGCTGCCATTAAATTCCAAGTTAATGATTATTTGCAAAAACAAATTTGGTTTCTCAATTCAAACATTAAATATATTATTTTTGCAGTCTATTCAATTAAATATGAGTTGAAAAGGATTTGCAAATCATTGTATTCTGTTTCCGATCCTATCCGTTGTGGTGAAGAAGGAGCTGAGCCGGAAGGCAAAGCTCTCAATTTACTGGTCGATCTACGTTCCCATTCTCACTTATGGTCATGAGCTTTGGGTCATGACCGAAAGGATAAGATGACGGATACAAGCGGCCGAAATTAGTTTCTTCCGCCGTGTGACGGGGCTCTCCCTGACAGAGAGGGTGAGAAGCTACTGTATGTCATCCGGGAGGAACTCAAAGTAAAGCCGCTGCTCCTCCACATCGAGAGGAGCCAGGTGGGGTGGTTCGGGCATCTGGTCAGGATGCCACCCGAACGCCTCCCTACGGAGGTGTTTAGGGCACGTCCAACCGGTAGGAGGCCATGGGGGAGACCCAGGACACGTTGGGAAGACTATGTCCCCGACTGGCCTGGGAACGCCTCGGGATCCCCGGGAAGAGCTAGACGAAGTGGCTGGGGAGAGGGAAGTCTGGGCTTCCCTGCTTAGGATGCTGCCCCCGCGACCAGACCTCGGATAAGCGGAAGAAGATGGATGGATGGATGGATGTATTCTGTTTTTATTTACGAATTACTCAACTTCACTGGTTTTGGGTTTTGTAGAAGTGCGCTGAAGCAAACCTGTAGGAGAATCCTAACCGGCACCTGTTTGTGTTTACAGGTAAAAGTGTGGTTCCAGAACCGGAGGATGAAATGGAAGCGCGTGAAGGGCGGCCAGCAGGGGGCGGCAGCCCGCGAGAAAGAACTGGTGAACGTGAAAAAGGGGACGCTGCTGCCGTCAGAGTTCTCCGGCATGGCGGCCTTGCGTCACTCCACGGACTCCCTGGCCAACGACGACAGTCACGACAGCGACCAGAGCTCTGAGCACGCTCACTTATGATCGCTTTGGCATCGGGAAGGGGGAGGCCCGAGTGACATCGTCGTACATAAATGTGCAGATGAGTAGCAGACGTACATATCATGACGACGGAAGTAAGAATGTTGTGAATGTGAGCTTTTGGCGACGTGAGCGGTGTAAACATTCCATGTTTGATTTCGCACTGCTGGACAACGCCAACACGCGGGTGACATCCTAGTCATGGGAACTCCCCCCCCCCCGGAGTCTTGTGTGACATGAGGGTAAAGAGATTTTGGTGATTGCAGCATCAGCGACCTCATTGCTTTACAGAATGGGTGTGCTTTTCTCTTAGGGAAGTCAACATTTTGTCGCCCTCAGCGTTGCACTCCTAATTTTGCTGTCCATTTAATAGTGATGTGCGAGACCACTGAATTTCTTACCGATCTGATACCAAGTAAAATTCAGGCCGGTATTGGCGATACCGATCCGATACCAATATACCGATACTTTGTGCAAATATACTGAACATGTCTGCTAAAATATATAAAATTGTGTATTTTCAAATAATAACATTTCAAAAACTATCAAAAAAACTATCAGAATGTAATGGGAAAATGCTGAATTTTCTAAATTAATAATTAATAACAATATACTTAGTCACCTATGAATGTATATTGTAAATATATATTATATTTGGGTTTAAAAAAAAAAAAAAATTCAAAATGGTCCCTTCACACTTGACTCTTCAGAATGTGGATCCAACAAATTAAAAGCTGTCAAAATAAAAACATTTTTTTTTTTTTTAATATAGACAAAGGTAAAAAATACATTTGAAAATTTGCTAAATTACAACAACCATATTAAACACTGTTAAATGGGTAACTGAACATTAATATTTTTTTACTGGCAGAATTTTTGACACACTAAGTTATGCAGTTACACAACTGTAAATTTAATATTTTTATTCTATTTTTACATGGGAAAAAAACAATAGTAAAAATGTAAGAAAAAAAGAGCCAAAAAATCCGTTCTGTTATGAGAAATAACTGAATTTTTTAAAAACTAATAGGTCATAATAATTGACTTAGTCACATATAAATATATATTATGTTTTTTTTTAGCATTTAAAAAAAAATATATATATATATCCACATGGCCACCCCATACTTGACTTTTTAGGATGCGAAAAACGTGGAAAAAGACACCCATAATCTGACACATTAAAAGCTCTCAAAATAAAAACCAAATATATTTAAGCTACAAGCAAAGTTGAGTTAAGTAATTAAGAAATAAAATATTAACTTATTAATAATTTGAAAATTACAACAAATACACTAAACACAGTTAAATGTGTAACTGAACATTAATAGTTTCATACAGGCAGGATTTTTTTTCACACACGAGGTTATGCAGTTACACAACTGTATTATTATTATCTTATTCTATTCTTACATGTGGAAAAAAACAATGGTAAAAATGTAAGAAAAAATATTTTTTAAAAATCGGTATGTAATGAGGAAAAGTGGAAATATTCTGACCAATAAATCAATAATAATATACTTAGACACAATATTTACTTTGAGCATTTTTTAAACAAAAAATTATTTGTTTTTTGCATATTTTGACTTGCGGTATTTGGTGGAAAAAGTTTGGACACCCCTGAACTAATGTATCAAAAGTATTTTTGATTTGAGGATCGATATTAGAGCATAAAGATTTGGTATCGGCGGTACTGATATTTCAATATTGATTCGCACATCACTACCATTTAGCAGCTTGACAAGCTTTCATCACAATAAACACACAATAAGTCTGGCCAATTCTGCAAATGTTGCAGTAACTGATACCAATATGTTTTACTTGAAAATGTTCAAGCTCCTTGACTGATTTTGTGATTTTTTTTGTAATAACAAAAAACAACAGCATTGTTATCACGTCACATATTTGTGAACATTTCAATACGTTTTAAATACAATATAAGACAATGTAATAATATCAGCAAAATAAAATGATTCATTTGACATCTGGTTACAGTTGGAACAAAATAATTAACAAAAGCCATTTTAAAGAATATATTCACTCGAGGGATCCTGATCCGATATTGTTATCGGTCCAGGATCATCAGAAAAAAATCAGATTATAATCGCTAGAAGCACTCTAATACTGTACAAGCAGCCCTGCAGAGTCCAAACCTGGACAGTTTATAGTAAACATGGTGGACTACAGGCTACAAGGAGCTAGCAGCTACACAACAGCCAAGCACACAATAGCACACAAGCTAGACATACATAATCAGTATCCTTAATTAAACAATATTGCAGTCTCCAAAAGCACATTTCTTCGTACATACAATTATCAGACACTTGCATATTATTTACACATACAAAGTCTCCAAAGCAGAGGCGTATTAGAAAGTATTCAGTAACAAACGTGTCCACATCATTCAACTTGAGCCGAAATTCATGAATTAATGTGGCTACTAGGTGTCGCCGAAAGAACAACGGCCACTCCAGTTCAACTTAAAGACCGCATGAATCCAATAAATAAATAGGTTAGTGTTTTTTTCATTTTTCTACCATTGTTCTACTTTTGACTAATTTCACTTGATTAAAGCTTTTCTTAACATCCCAGACTACAAAATAACACAAGTATGATTTAAAACGTTTGGACAATGAAAATAAGTCAGTTTTTTAAATTAGTTTTTTAAAGTAAAATTGGTACAGTTTCTTCTATTTACAGTAATTCACTGTAAAAACAATGACCATATAACGGTATAGCTCGGTTGGTAGAGCAGCCGTGCCAGCAACTTGAGGGTTCCGGGTTCAAGCGCAGCTTCCGCCATCCTAGTCACTGCCGTTGTGTCCTTGGGCAAGACACTTTACCCACCTGCTCCCAGTACCACCCACACTGGTTTAAATGTAACTTATAATTTGGGTTTCACTATGTAAAAGCGCTTTGAGTCAATCGAGAAAAGCGCTATATAAATATAATTCACTTCACTTCACAATAAAGGTTAAAACTGGCTGCTCAGTCGACAGAATTTTACCGTGGTTTATTTTACATTTTAGTAATTCGATGCAAAAACCATCGTAGATTTGACAGTAAAATTCTGGCGACTTCGCTACCAGTTTTTTTTTTTTTACCATAAAATCGACATTTTTTTTTTTTAGTACTGATAATAATGCTATTTGGGAGATTGTGTATGCTTTAAAGACACACATTGAGTTAGAAATGTAAAAACATTTGAAACCTGACAATACAGAGGGGCTGTAAATCTTCGGGCACCACACGATTTAATTTGATTCTT
Source organism: Nerophis ophidion (assembly GCF_033978795.1). Lineage (NCBI taxonomy): Eukaryota > Metazoa > Chordata > Actinopteri > Syngnathiformes > Syngnathidae > Nerophis > Nerophis ophidion. The sequence goes on along the minus strand of NC_084621.1, from coordinate 29,191,566 downwards.
ACAGGGAACGATTCGATTCAGAATCGATTCTCGATTCAAAACGATACTCAATTGAAAATCCATATTTAATAATACTTAAACTTATTAATAACATTGGGTGCCAGTTCTGCGATGAGGTGGCGACTTGTCCAGGGTGTACGCCGCCTTCCGCCCGATTGTAGCTGAGATAGGCACCAGCGCCCCCCGCGATCCCAAAGGGAATAAGCAGTAGAAAATGGATGGATGGATGGGTGCCAGTTCTATGATTAAGTACATTCCTCTATAAAATACATAAACAGTACTGATAAATGTTTATATTACTTAAAAGAAAACTAGTTTTGTTGAATAAAATTCTACTCAAACATGTAATAAAGTCAAATACAAATAAGGCAACAAGAGAAGTATACAACATTTCTTTTTTCTGAGGTAAACACAGGCTTTTACATCAACAATAGGATGTTCCTGGCTACGCAGGACAGAGTTAAAAATTCAAAATAAAGTAGATTTTAGATTTTTTTTTTTTAACTAATTAACAATTTTTACAAATAAGAATCACGATTCATTTGAAAATCAATTTTTTTTGTCACCCGTATTCGTCATCAACAGCATGTTGAGTTAATAACTGATCAAAATATACAGTCAATGGTGTGCGGTTCATAAACAACACTGATGATGACTTGATATAAACGGCATTTTTTTTCAGGCAACTGTACAACAACAACAAAAAAAGTTCCAGCAGAAACTTGCTGATTTTACGACTAATATCTCCCTGAGACTGCAACATGCTGTGAAGGTGCTGGGGTTGGCGGCGAGCTTCGTGCTAAGTTTACAGTGTGTGGACTCCTGGCAGGACTCCGAGAGAAAAGCTATAAAGGATCAAATTCTGCTCCTGCGTGCCCGTGATGAAAATAATTTCACGGCCTGATCTTATCTTTCGCCACGCCCAGACCGAGCAGGACAATTTCACCTCCAATTTTGAGAATAATCTGCATTTTCTTGTTGTTGGTTTTTTTCGGTGGGGGGAGACTTGTGAGTAAGAAAGTGCAATTAACAATGGTCATTAAATGGCAATCATTGGCGTGTCACAAGGCTGCATGCGCTCTCACATTTTCACTCACGCTGTGAAAGGTCGATTACGGAATGTGATGCAAAACATACAATGATAATGTCATCCATGGTGACAGGTGTTGTATTAAACATATAACAACAAATACTCCTTTGCTTAGAAATGATGTTATCAAATGTCTTAATTCATGGTAGCATAGTTAGGAGTTTTATGGGCAATTTTCTAAATATGTATTTGAATTGTAAATGTATTTTTACAATTTTTTATAATTTAATTGTCAAGAAAACAATAAACTGTATAATTAAATGTACAGTTACACTTGAAATGATTCAAACCCCATCAAAACGTGTGTATATTCAGAGTTAAAGGCCTACTGAAACCCACTACTACCCACCATGCAGTCTGATAGTTTATATATCAATGATGAAATATTAACATTGCAACACATGCCAATACAGCCTTTTTGGTTTACTAAATTGCAATTTTAAATTTCCCGGGCGTTTCCTCTTGAAAACATCGCGTAATGATGACGTGTACGCGTGATGTCACAGGCTGATAGGAAATATGAGCGCTGCACACACACACAGCTAAAAGTGATCTTCTTTAACGACATAATTACACAGTATTTTGGAGATCTGTGTTGCTGAATCTTTTGCAATTTGTTCAATTAATATTGGAGAAGTCAAAGTAGAAAGAGGGAGTTGGGAAGCTTTAGCCTTTAGCCACACAAACACACGGTGATTCTTTGTTTAAAATTCCCAGAGGTGAAACTTTACTATGGATCACAGCGGTCAAGCGAACATAGATCCCAACCGAAAGTCAACCAGCAGGTTTCGGTGAGAAAATTGTGGTAAAAAGTCACTTCTTACCGGAGATCAGCTGAGCTTGCCCCGTCCATAAAGCTGCCGTCGACTTCCCTGAGACATTGGCGTCAAGACACCCGTGGACACACACCTCCGACTATCAGGTACTATTAAACTCACTAAAACACTAGCAACACAATAGAAAGATAAGACATTTCCCAGAATTATCCTAGTAAATGTGTCTAAAAACATCTGGATCCGTCCCAATGCAATCGCGTTTTTTTTTTTTTTTCTAGTCCGTCGCTATCAATATCTTCTTTCATCCTCGCTCAAATTGATGGGGAAATTGTCGTTTTCTCGGTCTGAATAGCTGTTTTTGTTGGAGGCTCCCATTAAAAACAATGTGAATATGTGAGGAGTCATCAACATGTGACGTCATAGTCTGCGACTTCCGGTACAGGCAGGGCTTTTCTGTTAGCGACCGAAAGTTGCGAACTTTATCGTGGATGTTCTCTACAAAATGCTTTCAGCAAAAATATGGCAATATTGCGAAATTATCAAGTATGACACACAGAATAGACCTGCTATCCCTGTTTAAATAAGAACATTTCATTTCAGTAGGCCTTTAAAGGGTTATGAGGTGTAGTTTGCAGTAAACCAAGACAACGGAAACATGTCAATAGCCACACAGCTTCTTCGTACATTATGAAAATAAATACAATTTACAATTAGGGGGTAAATCATTTACTTTCAAATAGTATGCAACTAACAACTCCTTCAATAACACAAATGACGTCATCAAAAACTTGACAGATCAATACCCAAACAAATGTATGTGAGCAACTGAAAACTGGAAGTAATGAAACCCAAACTAACATAGTAACATAAATCCATGGAAGCCCGAATACCCCAATGGTCAGTCATAGTTATGAGGTGAAAAGTCGAAATTATGAGAAATATACATAACGGGCTTCAATAAAAGCGTTCACTTTATTTTTCATGTCACAGGACTTCTCGCAGGATTAAGTAGGACACGTGACCTAATAGCCCGTAAGGTTCTGTTTATCTTAGAGTCAACAACAGTCATGAAAGTAGCATTATTATTACCACAGTATAATTGGTATTATTATTATTACTTTATTGTTATCTCAGAGTGACTTATTTTACAGCGCGTGGACACATGACCCCACTTCCGGCAGAACTCTTAAACAGCTGACCTACTTTGACTGCCCCTGACTTTATAAATAAGGCTCGGCGGAGGACTACACCACGGCGGCGGTGCGACGGTTGGCGCGCAAGACCAAACTTCCCTCTTCGTGTTTCTTCTTTTTTTTCCTTGACTTCTTATTTCTTACCTGGCCAGGTAAAGTCGAATCATCATGGCGGACAGTGTTCAATTCGCCACGGCCATGCCGGACATCCGTGCGATGTTCTACCTGCTGTCGCCCAACGAGTCGTCCTTCGAGAAGGTTGAAGAAGTGCCCGAATATGTTCATCAGGTGGGTGCAGACACAGGTGACGTAAGGTTCCCCTCATGTGTCACCTTCAGGCAGTAAGCCCTCAAATAACTTTCGGTTTATTTATTTAATTTTATTTCATAACTCCGTTAGGGTAAAATATAACATAAACAAATGCTTAAATAATTTAGATTTAATACATTCAAGTCACAACATTAGGCACCCAACATATCCAGATAGAAGCTGTGTCAACAAATCTTCACTTACAAAATGACAATACAACATTTTCTGTCTTCATGAATAATATGACAGTATTTTTTATCTGTCCTGCATCGAAATATACATTGTTTTTTTGTATTTTAATTGTTGAAAGAAAAGTCATCAGATGTGCATGTTTATGTGCGTAAAATTTATTTTGTTTACATTTATTGTATTTTATATTTGTTTTGTATACATTTACAATATAATACGTTACATATTTTGTTTCATTTCTCCGGAGAAAAGCAAAGCAAAGTTTATTTAATCCCACCCTTTTTCGAATCATATAGCAATTACTAACCCATATGTTTACTTCCTGTTCTTATTTTGAAAATACAACAAAGTAAAATTTGTCACTATTAAATTGGTTGGAAAAATATTGACGTTTTTGAAAACGGCTCAAATGCAAACATCAATTAAATTATCCAAATGCTGAACAAATGTGACAGGAAAATGTTGGAATAAAAATGCTGCAACCACGTAAACGCTGCAAAAACAACAACAAAAAACACAAGAGAAATGATGTAAATTGTAAGAAATAAGTGAAGTTAGCCAGTTATGATTGAATATTTTACAGCATTATAGAGCAAGCGATTTTTGGGCACCACACGATTCGATTCTTACGAGGAATAATTTCAACAATGTTCATCGGATGGATGCAGACACAGGTGATGTAAGGTTCCCCTCATGTGTCACCCTCAGGTAGTGTGCCCTCAAATAACATTCAGCTCACTTATTTAATTCAATTTCATAACTATGTTAGGGTAAAATATAACATAAACAAATGCTTAAATCATTTAAATGTAATACATCCAAGTCACAACTTTAGGCACACAACATATTTGGATAGAAGCTGTGTCAACAAATCTTCACTTACAAAATGACAATACAACATTTTCAGTTTTCATGAATAATATGACAGTATTTTTTATCTGTCCTGCATCTAATATATACTGAGTTTTTTTGTATTTTAATTGTTGAAAGAAAAGTCATCAGATGTGCATGTTTATGTGCGTAAAATTTATTTTGTTTACATTTATTTTATTTTATATTTGTTTCGTATACATTTACAATATAATACGTTACATATTTTGTTTCATTTCTCCGGAGAAAAGGGAAGCAAAGTTTATTTAATCCCACCCTTTTTTGAATCATATAGCAATTACTAACCCATATGTTTACTTCCTGTTCTTATTTTGAAAATACAACAAAGTAAAATTTGTCACTATTAAATTGGTTGGAAAAATATTGACGTTTTTGAAAACTGCTCAAATTCAAACATGCAATTAAATTATTCAAATGCTGAACACATGTGACAGGAAAATGTTGGAATAAAAATGTTGCAACCACGTAAACGCTGCAAAAAAACAACAACAAAAACACAAGAGAAATTATGTAAGTTGTAAGAAATAAGTGAAGTTAGCCATTTATGATTGAATATTTTACAGTATTATAGAGCAAGCGATTTTTGGGCACCACACATTTCGATTCTTACGAGGAATAATTTCAACAATGTTTATCAGATGGGTGCAGACACAGGTGACGTAAGGTTCCCCTCATGTGTCACCCTCAGGTAGTGTGCCCTCAAATAACATTCAGCTCACTTATTTAATTCAATTTCATAACTCTGTTAGGGTAAAATATAACAAACAAATGCTTAAATCATTTAAATGTGAACATCCAAGTCACAACTTTAGGCACACAACATATTCGGATAGAAGCTGTGTCAACAAATCTTCACTTACAAAATGACAATACAACATTTTCAGTTTTCATGAATAATATGACAGTATTTTTTATCTGTCCTGCATCTAATATATACTTAGTTTTTTTGTATTTTAATTGTTGAAAGAAAAGTCATCAGATGTGCATGTTTATTTGCGTAAAATTGATTTTGTTTACATTTATTTTATTTTATATTTGTTTCGTATACATTTACAATATAATACATTACATATTTTGTTTCATTTCTCCGGAGAAAAGGGAAGCAAAGTTTATTTAATCCCACCCTTTTTGGAATCATATAGCAATTACTAACCCATATGTTTACTTCCTGTTCTTATTTTGAAAATACAACAAAGTAAAATTTGTCACTATTAAATTGGTTGGAAAAATATTGACGTTTTTGAAAACTGCTGAAATTCAAACATGCAATTAAATTATTCAAATGCTGAACACATGTGACAGGAAAATGTTGGAATAAAAATGTTGCAACCACGTAAACGCTGCAAAAAAACAACAACAAAAACACAAGAGAAATGATGTAAGTTGTAAGAAAATAAGTGAAGTTAGTCAGTTATGATTGAATATTTTATAGTATTATAGAACAAGCGATTTTTGGGCACCACACATTTCGATTCTTACGAGGAATAATTTCAACAATGTTTATCAGATGGGTGCAGACACAGGTGACGTAAGGTTCCCCTCATGTGTCACCCTCAGGTAGTGTGCCCTCAAATAACATTCAGCTCACTTATTTAATTCAATTTCATAACTCTGTTAGGGTAAAATATAACAAACAAATGCTTAAATCACTTAAATGTGAACATCCAAGTCACAACTTTAGGCACACAACATATTCGGATAGAAGCTGTGTCAACAAATCTTCACTTACAAAATGACAATACAGCATTTTCAGTTTTCATGAATAATATGACAGTATTTTTTATCTGTCCTGCATCTAATATATACTTAGTTTTTTTGTATTTTAATTGTTGAAAGAAAAGTCATCAGATGTGCATGTTTATGTGCGTAAAATTGATTTTGTTTACATTTATTTTATTTTATATTTGTTTCGTATACATTTACAATATAATACGTTACATATTTTGTGTCACTTCTCTGGAGAAAAGGGAAGCAAAGCTTATTTAATCCCACCCCTTTTCGAATCATAGCAATTACTAACCCATATGTTGACTTCCTGTTCTTATTTTGAAAATACAACAAAGTAAATTTGCACTATTAAATTGGTTGGAAAACTATTGACGTTTTGAAAACGGCTCATATGCAAACATGTAATTAAAGTATCCAAATGCTGAACACATGTGACGGGAATATGTTGAAGTATAAATGCTGAAACCACGTAAACGCTGCAAAAAAACAACAACAAAAAAACACAAGAGAAATGCTGTAAGTTGTAAGAAATAAGTGAAGTTAGACAGTTAGGATTGATTATTTTACAGTATTATAGAGCAAGCGATTTTTGGGCACCACACGATTCGATTCTTACGAGGAATAATTTCAACGATGTTCATCAGATGGGTGCAGACACTGGTGACGTAAGGTTCCCTTCATGTGTCACCCTCATGTAGTGTGCCCTCAAATAACCTTTGGCTCACTTATTTTATTTTAATTTCATAACTCTTTTAAGGTAAATTATAAAATAAACACATGCTTAAATAACTAAAATGTAATACATACATTCAGGTCACAACATTAAGCACACAACATATTCATATAGAAATTGTGTCAACAAGTATTCACTTACAAAATGACAATACTAGTTTTCAGTTTTTATAAATACTATGACATTATTTTTATCTGTCCTGCTTTAAACAACAAATATAATTTGTTTTTTTTTGTATTTTAATTGTTGAAAGAATAGTCATCAGACCTGCATGTTTGTGCGTAAAATTTATTTTGTTTACATTAATTTCGTATACATTTGCAATATAATACGTTACATATATTTTTTCATTTCTCCAGAGAATAGGAAAACAAAGTGTATTTAATTCCACCCCTTTTTGAATCGGAGCAAATACTAAACCATTTGTACACTTCCTGTTCTTATTCTGTAAATACAACAAAGTAAATTTGGAACTATGACAGTAATGTTGTAAAAGTTGTAAGAAAAAAGTGAAGTTAGCCAGTTAGGATTTTATATTTTACAGTATCGTGGAGCAAGTGATTTTTATGGTCAAGTGTTTAAAGGATAACTACATTTTGAAAAAAAGATCTTGACAATCATTTGCAATTCTTGTGTAAGACAAGAACATGTTTTTCTTTTTTTTTAATGCATAATCATTCGTGAAATGCGGCGAGTACGAGGTTGCTAACAATTCAGCTAATGTCAAAACTCTATTGCACCTACAAAGCCTTCTAAAAACATCCCAAAATCGCCAGCAATACTCCATTTACACCTTGTGACCTGATTTATTAACCAAGTATTAGAAATGTTATTATAAGCGCTAAAATAGAGGAACTACTTTTAGTGGCGCCGTGATCACAGAGAGCTAACTAGTTTATGCTGCTCAATTGACCTATTGAGACGATGAGATGCTGCATCGCCTCTGAGTTGGTGAAAGGTAATTCTAGATTATAAATCATGCTCTCTCACCTACATAGTAGAAGGTTGTGGACATAAACTGACAAGTTGGTCAACTTTGACATTCAACCTAGACAAGGAGATTGCGAAAAAGACACGAAAAATGCTCGTGTTTCGGGGATGTTATGATGAATTCTTCATCTAAAAGAGACCTGGGCAAATTAAGGCCCGGGGGCCACATGCGGCCTGTTCAGCTTTTTAATCTGGCCCGCCGGACATTACCAAATAATTTTTTGAGATCTTTAAAATGGAAACTGTAGCTGCCATTATGATGTGCAGTGATGTTTTCTTATGACCGTAAGTCTTGAACTATACAAAGTATATCAATGGTTGGATTTTGTGCATTGGGAACCTATGTCACAGCAGCTCAGACGAGGCACCAAGCAGTGTGGGCAGGAAGCGTTTCCACAGAGGCGGAAGGAGATTTTCACAACAAAGTTCTAAAGCTTAGTGATGTATCGGATTGTTGGTGTATTTATTTTGTACCTTTCCTGTTCATATTTCACTCTTTGTTGCATTTTTGTCGCGTTTCATTTGATTGTAAAATATGTCGATCGAGACGGGGTGTGACATTCATATTTTGTCAATATTCAGCGTTTTATCCTTCATAGAAAAATGTAAAATTCCATTACGTTTTTTAAGGTTGGTCTGTCATAACGTTTTTAGCATTCAATCAGACATTATTGTTGGGTTTTGTATTAGTCTTCCTAAAAATAGATAAACCGGCCCCCAGACACATTTTCTTCTGTAAATGTGGGCCCCTGAGTCAAAATGATTGCCCAGGCCTGATATAAATGAACATCCCATCGGTTGTCATTCTAGTGAAAGCAGAAATTGTACAGTACGTGATTATTTTATTATGTTTATAGTTTGTATTCCTTGTTAGGCACTTGGCAATACTGCTACATGATGCTTATGTGTTTCACTATAGCTGCATCTGTTCAGCACACATCTTGTAAAACTTGTAGATCATCCTTCCTATATTCAAACTCAAAAATACAATGTTCTGAATCACCATTTGTCCCAAAATAGTCTGCCTTAAAGGTTGTGACGTCTGTGAAAGTAATACGCCGCTCTATGCTTAAAATTATCAAAGTATGAAAATATTACATGTTATTATGAATGTGACTGTTACTACATTACATATACTTACTGTGTGTATATAAAACGTAGATTAAGGCTTTTGGATGTTTTTACAGCGTGTTATAGGCTGAATAGGGCGGCTCCGATAGGCTCAATTGTTAGCTCACTATGCTAGCATTTATTTACGAGTTAGAATGCATTAAAAAAAACAAACATATGTGTTCTTGTCTTACATAAGGATTGAGAATAGTAGGAAACCATCCCCCGTTGTTTTTGATGTGTGTAGTACACAGAATCAGATTTTCCGGAGCGCTAAATTGTTGATTTTATTAAACAAAGGATGAACATTTAGTTTAACCGTCAAAAACGCTATGTTATCTAAAATTTACATTATAAAATGTTACATTTTTAATTAATAGTATGCGTAGCCCTGCTAAATTGCATAATTATGCAACTTGTGACTAGTGCAACTAGAAAAACTAGTGAGCATCATGGATGATGCCAGTCACCCTCTGCAGACCGTTATCAGTAGCCAGAGGAGCCTGTTCAGTGCTAAACTGCTTCATCCCAAGTGCAGGACTAATAGACTAAAAAACTCCTTTGTCCCACACGCCATTTGACTGTGCAACTCCTCTCTGAGCGGATGGGGGTACTAGGATGACAGGGGATGCAAAACAATACCAGTGCAATACTTTTTCATAACATGGTCACTACTGCCTAGTTTCTCTTGTTATATTCTTATTTTAATGTTATATTTTTATTCTCATTGTTGGTTTTTATTTTTGTTGTTATTGTAATATTTTTCTATTGTTTCCATTTATACCCCCATTGTTTACTTTTTAATTTTTAAATTCAATCTCAATTTTGTACACTGTTTCCGGAATTAAAATTTTACTGAAGGAATCAATAAAGATCTATCTATCTATCTATCTATCTATCTATCTATCTATCTATCTATCTATCTATCTATCTATCTATCTATCTATCTATCTATCTATCTATTTATCTATTTATCTATCCATCTATCCATCTATCCATCTATAATGTATAATTATATTTTTGTCTAAGAAATTTTATATTTTAAGTATCATGGAGCAAGTGATTTTTATGGCCAAGTGTTTAAAGGATAACTAATTTTTTTTTTTTTTTAATGTTGACAATCATTTGCTATTCTTGTGTAAGACAAGAACATGTTTTTCTTTTTTTTTAATGCATAATCATTCGTGAAATGCGGCAAGTACAAGGTGGCTAACAATTCAGCTAATGTCAAAACTCTATTGCACCTACAAAGCCTTCTAAAAACATCCCACAATTGCCAGCAATACTCCATTTACACCTCGTGACCTGATTTATTAACCAAGTATTAGAAATGTTATTATAAGCGCTAAAATAGAGGAACTACTTTTAGTGGCGCCGTGATCACAGAGAGCTAACTAGTTTATGCTGCTAAATTGACCTATTGAGACGATGAGATGCTGCATCGCCTCCGAGTTGGTGAAAGGTAATTCTAGATTATAAATCATGCTCTCTCACCTACATAGTAGAAGGTTGTGGACATAAACTGACAAGTTGGTCAACTTTGACATTCAACCTAGACAAGGAGATTGCGAGAAAGACACGAAAAATGCTCGTATTTCGGGGATTTTATGAAGAATTCTTCATCTAAAAGAGACCTGGGCAAATTAAGGCCCGGGGGCCACATGCGGCCTGTTCGGCTTTTAACCTGGCCCGCCGGACATTCCCAAATAATTTTTTGAGATCTTTAAAATGGAAACTGTAGCCGCCATTATGATGTGCAGTGACGTTTTCTAATGACCGTAAGTCTTGAACTATACAAAGTATATCAATGGTTGTAATTTGTGCATTGGGATAATATACCTATGTCACAGCAGCTCAGACGAGGCACCAAGCAGTGTGGGCGGGAAGCGTTTCCACAGACGCGGAAGGAGATTTTAACAAAGATCTAAAGTTAGTGATGTATCGGATTGCTGGTGGATTTATTTTGTAACCTTCCTGTTCATATTTCACTCTTTGTTGCATTTTTGTTGCGTTTCACTTGATTGTAAAATATGTAGATCGAGAGGGGGAGTGACATTCATATTTTGTCAATATTCAGCGTTTTTTTTTTATAAGAAAAATAGTTTTATTAAATGTACAGTATAGCTTTATTGAGTGATTGCCCTCGTGTGAACGTTTTATTTAAAAGAGATACAGAATTTCGACGCTCAGACATTTAAAACCGGTTTCCATGCACAAATGCTAAGAGAGCTTGAAAGTGTGACATAGTAAACGCAGTGCATTGTGGTTCTTGCAGAACTCTAAATATTTACACGACAGAAAGCGAGACTTTGTGCGTAAGTTTTGTTCTTTTCTTTAGTAAGTTGAAAACATGGCATGAACAAACTCCGTCTCATTCCTCGCCCCTTCCTGCTCTGTCACTGATAAATATATAACAGAAAATGTCCCATAAGATCGTCACCGTTCTCCGTGGCACACAATGTTAATCACTGGTCTTGCAAGGCAGACATACTTTGTTTAGGGCTGTAGCTATCTATTAGTTTAGTAATCAAGTAATTTATTGAGTAGTTTGTTTGGTTTATCGGATACAAATTTGCATTTTAGAGAAAATAGTTGAAGCAAAGACTTTTTTACTTGCCATAAACTTAATTATATATTTTTTTCCAACATTGATGTTGCACTTTTAATATGTGTGCATCAATAAAAATTAAGATCACAACGTTCACACACCACCAATCTCATGTGTGCTCCATTGCAGCGGTCATGAAAGAACTATGCTTGTGTATTTCTAGTTTTAAGGCACTCCGGGCAGTCCGTATTTCAACCATTTTTATTAGTTAGACTCAAACGATTAGACGAAGCAACATAATATGAATTGGAAGTTTTTTCCTAATCAATTTTTTTGGAGATGCCCATTTTGATACCAATCCTCCATGAGTGAGGTCAGACGATACTGATTACATGGATTAGCTTTAAATTTTTGAATTTATTTTTGAGTGCTAGTCACATTTTAACAATATTAATATTTAAACTTTATTCTCTTTTTTTATTAATTGCCATTGTTTGATCAAAACACAGTCAATAGTACACAATAACTGAACCAAAAAAAAACCTTGATTTACGAACCTAATTGGTTCTTGAACATGGTTCGTAAATCAAAGTTTGTACATCGAACAACGTTTCTTTATAAGAAAGAATACAAATATTGATAATGGGTCTACTAAAGTCCATTATTTATTGAAGACTTGAGCACAATATAAAGTGCTTCACACTGCTGTGTATCAAACATAATAAGTAATAGATCAACTCTCTTTATTAGCAAGCTAAAACAACGACATGCTGCTGTCTATGTATGTGCTGCTCTGAAAACACGCGCTTACACGCCCAAGTCTTTTTGGTGCCCTCATAAATGGTCAGAAATCACAAACATCTTTAACTTTACAAGCATATTGCAAAAGTAAAATCCACTTTCATTAACATTAACAAAGGAGGAGCTGACAAGAAAAGAGCGGACAGAGAGAGAGAAGGGAGGGACAGGGGTGTGGGGGTTTGCCCGTTTGTGTGTGTGCGTTGAACGAGAGGTCGCTCTTCTCTGCTGAGAAATAGGTCTGCTTTGGCATATTTTTCCAGGGAAGTCCGTTCTCGTCACAAATAAAACTTGCTGTGGTAGATTCTTCCGAAACTTGTGAGCGCCATTAATGTGCTTTTCGCAAATAGTCTTTTGTATGGTAAGTAATTGTTTTTTTCTTATGTCCGAAGTTTGTATATATTGTTAAGCATTTAGCAATATTGCTACATGATGATTACTAGAGGTGGGAATCTTTGGGCACCTCATGATTTGATTACGATTCGATTGAAAATTTATTTATGCATCTTTAATTTATGTATATTGATGCAGTTTTACATTTCTTTTCCATCCATCCATCCATCCAGCTTCTTCCGCTTATCTGAGGTCGGGTCGCAGGGGCAGCAGCCTAAGCAGGGAACCCCAGACGTTCCTCTCCCCAGCCACTTACTCCAGCTCTTCCCGGGGGATCCCGAGGCATTCCCAGGCCAGCCGCGAGACATAGTCCTCCCAGCGTGTCCTGGGTCTTCCCCGTGGCCTCCTACCGGTTGGACGTGCCCTAAACACCTCCCTAGGGAGGCGTTCGGGTGGCATCCTGACCAGATGCCCAAACCACCTCATCTGGCTCCTCTGGATGTGGAGGAGCAGCGGCTTTACTTTGAACTCCTTCCGGATGACAGAGCTTCTCACCCTACCTCTAAGGGAGAGCCCCGCCACCCGGCGGAGGAAACTCATTTCGGCCGCTTGTACCCGTGATCGTGTCCTTTCGGTCATGACCCAAAGCTCATGACCATAGGTGAGGATGGGAACGTAGATCGACCGGTAAATTGAGAGCTTTGCCTTCCGGCTCAGCTCCTTCTTCACCGCAACGGATCGATACAACGTCCGCATTACTGAAGACGCAGCACCGATCCGCCTGTCGATCTCACAATCCACTCTTCCCTCACTCGTGAACAAGACTCCTATATACTTAAACTCTTCAACATTGGGCAGGGTCTCCTCCCCAACCTGGAGATGGCACTCCACCCTTTTCCGGGCGAGAACCATGGACTTGGACATGGAGGTGCTGATTCTCATTCCAGTCGCTTCACACTTTGCTGCGAACCGATCCAGTGAGAGCTGAAGATCCCGGCCAGATGACGCCATCAAGACCACATCATCTGCAAAATGCAGAGACCTAATCCCGCGGCCACCAAACCGGAACACCTCAACGCCTTGACTGCGCCTAGAAATTCTGTCCATAAAAGTTATGAACAGAATCGGCGACAAAGGACAGCCTTGGCGGAGTCCAACCCTCACTGGAAACGTGTCCGACTTACTGCCGGCAATGCGGACCAAGCTCTGACACTGATCGTACAGGGAGCGAACCGCCACAATCAGACAGTCCGATACTCCATACTCTCTGAGCACTCCCCACAGGACTTCCCGGGGGACACGGTCGACTGCCTTCTCCAAGTCCACAAAGCACATGTAGACTGGTTGGATAAGCTCCCATGCGCCCTCAAGGACCCTCCCGAGAGTATAGAGCTGGTCCAGGGTTCCACGACCAAGACGAAAACCACACTATTCCCCCTGAATCCGAGGTTCGACTATCCAGCGTAGCCTCCTCTCCAGTACACCTGAATAAACCTTACCTTTTCGTTTCAGTAAACAACAATATATCGCTTTCAACTTTAGAAAAACAGTGCTTTGGGATAAGAAACATTTAAATTAATTCTCACATTTATTAATTTAATGGAAACGTGTGCAAAACTCGAATATAAGTACCCGATAGTAAAGGAGCCGGTCAGATCTCTCAGTGAAGTGGTTCGCTGCAGTCAGACACATTTTAGAAATGTCTGCATCAATTCATTTACATTAAATAAATTGATATTCAATTATTAACATTTATTAATCGATTCCATAATCGCCCGAATTGCAATGCCTCTAGAAATCGATATTTTCTCCTATTTCTAATGGTTAGTGTTTATTGTTGAAGTGCAAAGTGAACTTTGTGAAATGAATGGGCTACTGTATACTTGAAATGAGTGAAGTGAAGTGAATTATATTTATATAGCGCTTTTCTCAAGTGACTCAAAGCGCTTTACATAGTGACACCCAATATCTAAGTTACATTCAAACCAGTGTAGGTGGCACTGGGAGCAGGTGGGTAAAGTGTCTTGCCCAAGGACACAACGGCAGTAACTAGGATGGCACAAGCGGGAATCGAACCTGCAACCCTCAAGTTGCTGGCACGGCCACTCTACCAACCGAGCTATGCCGCTGAGCAAAATACGCAAATATTACATGTTGTTATGAATGTTACTACGTTATATATACAGTATACTTAGAGTGTATATAAAAGATGATTGATGTTTTTAGAGCGCTTTATAGGCATAGAGTGACTCCTATTAGCTCTGTTGCTAGCTTACTTTTGCCAGCGTTTATTATTTAGAATGCATTAAAAGTCAAGGGTGTGCTTGTCTCACATAAGGATTGTGGAGTTCAGTTCCTCTTCAAAGAGCTGGTCAAAATATTCGAATCAGCTGTCAGGTTTGAAGCGTCTATTGTTGTTATTCTAACACAATATCTTTCTGGTTGCCGGGGCACTTTTTCTGGAGGAATTCAGACCTGGAAACATGTGACTGTACAATCATGCATTTGTTATGGACAATGATTAATGCAATCGGTACTCCCGCAAGTTGATGAACGATAGAAGGTCAAGGATTAAACCATCCGTCCATCCATTTCTACCTTAAAAGCAAAAATTATGTTGATCAGATGTTCCTGAAAAAGTGTTTAATGTTGAAACTAGTCTTACTAGTTTTTGACATATTTGAAGTAGATTGAGATGTCTGCATGTGAGAGAAGATGTCGCACATCATCCCAGCAGGATGCCGCTCGCCAAAGAGCAGCCACGTATAATCGGATGTGGATTCGGGAAGAATTCCGGGCCTCCCAGGCCAATTGGACGTGGCGTCTGTGCACGTAATTACAGCCAGCGTGTATCGGCCATGTGACGCGCCTCCGACTTTCCCTCCGCACGCACTTAGGCGGTGAAATGCCAACGTTGTGTCAGCCAAAAGCGCTTCTTTGCGGGACGGTTGATGTGGACACGAAGCGAAGTGTACTCAAAAGGAAACAGAAATGGTTTTTCTGTAATTGTAAGTTTGAATAAGCAGGTGAAGTTGCAAAGGTAGCTACTTTGAGAGTAATAATAATAATCAGGGTGTTAATGATAAAAAAAAAAAACTGGCTTTGCTGTAACATGTTGAATAAGCAAGTGATCTTGCCAACATAGCGACGTTATTAATAATATTAAAAATCCCAATGATAAAGTTAGAATAAGAAAGTGATCCTGCTAACGAAGCTACTATATTAGTAATAGTAAAAATTATGAAAAAAGCTTTGTTGAATAAGCAAGTGATCTTGCTAACATTAATAGTAAAAATAATAATGATAAAAGCTGTACTGTAACTGTTGGAATAGGCATGTGATATTGCCAACTTAGCTACTTTATAATTACTAATATAAATAATAATGATAAAAAAAATAGCTTGACTGTAACTATGTTGAAATAAGAAAGTGATCTTGCTGACACAGCACCTTTATTAATACCGTAAAAATATAGATAAATGCACTGACCTTGCTGTAACTTTATGCTGAATAAGCAGGTGAACTTGTTAACATGTCTACTTTAAAGGCTTACTGAAATGAGATTTTCTTATTTAAACGGGGATAGCAGGTCCATTCTATGTGTCATACTTGATCATTTTGCGATATTGCCATATTTTTGCTGAAAGGATTTAGTAGAGAACATCCACGATAAAGTTCACAACTTTTGGTGCTAAGACAAAAGCCCTGCCTCTACCGGAAGTCGCAGACGATGACGTCGCAAGTGTGGGGGCTCCTCACATATTCACATTGTTTATAATGGGAGCCTAAAACAAAAAGTGCTATTCGGACCGAGAAAACGACTATTTCCCCATTAATTTGAGCGAGGATGAAAGATTCGTGTTTGAGGATATTGATAGCGACGGACTAGGAAAAAAAAAAAAACGCAATTGGGACGGATTCCGATGTTTTTAGACACATTTAATAGGATAATTCTGGGAAATCCCTTATCTTTCTATTGTGTTGCTAGTGTTTTAGTGTGTTAAATAGTACCTGATAGTCGGAAGTGTGTCTCCACGGGTGTCTTGACGCGCAGTGTCTCAGGGGAGTCGACGGCAGCTATGGACGACACGAGCTCAGCTTTTCTCCGGTAAGAAGCGACTTTTTAACCACAATTTTCTCACCGAAACCTGCTGGTTGACATTCCGTCTTTATTCATGTTGGCTTGAACGCGCTCTGATCCATAATAACGTTTCACCTCCAGGAATTTTAAACAAAGAATCACCGTGTGTTTGTGTGGCTAAAGGCTAAAGCAGGGGTGGGCATTACGTCGATCGCGATCGACTGGTCGACCTCGGAGGGTATGTCAGTCGATCTCAAGCCAGGCATTAAAAAATATACATAAAAATGAGCAATCATCAATCATACCAAGACTTCACTTTCGTCAGTTGTTTGACATTCTCGGCACCCGAGGATCTTGTGAGATGACGCTGGCTGCTGCGAGCTCATATTTAAGAAAAAAATCACTAACAGGGTGGAAGCAGAGAAACACATTTTATTTCTAGAGACTCTGTACCAACTGTCAAAACTCTAAAGACCGACTGCACAGTTCCTGTCTTCACCATAAAAGACCTGTTTCATCCTGCCTGTGCTAACAAAATAAGAGTCTCAGAAAGCTAGCAAGCTACGGAGTTTGATGCCAATGTATTTCTCCCCCGCCCTCAGCGACCGCTTTCTCACTTGCTTGCCCACCCGCACACTCACTGACGTCACTCACCTGCTGCCAGACATTAAAGGGCCACACACATATGCTACTCTCATAACAAAATGTTTAAAAACGAGTATGCAAGTTGGACAAATGAGATGACAAATCCAACCACTTTTTTTTTCCTCCATTTGAAAATGCGGACGTTATCAGCACCACTGTCTAATTCCAATCAATGCAAGTCATCAGAATCAAATACACCAACTTATATTCTTGTCTTCATGAAAGAAAGGAATCTATGTGTGTTAAACATGCTTGTATTATCATTAAACACCATTAACTTGTTAACAAAAATGTCTCTTTCATAAATAAATAAATATAAATTATAAATAGGAATGAGGTGGATCTCCTCGACTTGGTCAATTGAAAAGTAGCTCACCTGCAGAAAAAGTGTGAGCGCCCCTGGGCTAAAGCTTCCCAACTTCATCTTTCTACTGTGACTTCTCCAATATTAATTGAACAAATTGCAAAAGATTCAGCAACACAGATCTCCAAAATACCGTGTAATTATGCCGTTTAAGCAGACGACATTTTGCTGTGTGTGTGTGCGGCGCTCATACTTCCTAAAAACCCGTGACGTCTTGCGTACACGTAATCATTACACGACGTTTCCAGGACGAAACTCCCGGGAATTTTTTTAAATTGTAATTTAGTAAACTAAAAAGGCCGTATTGGCATGTGTTGCAATGTTAATATTTAATCATTGATATATAAACTATCCGACTGCGTGGTGGGTAGTAGTGGGTTTCAGTAGGCCTTTAATATTAGTAGTAATACATATAATAATAATAATTATACTAATGATAATGATGATGATGACAATAATAATGATAAACAAATCTGTTTTGCTGTGAAATTATGCTGAATAAGCAGGTGAACTTGCTACCACAGCTACTTTTATTATTATTAGTAGTAATATCTATTATAATATAATAATAGATGATGATGATGATGATGATGATGATGAAAATGATAAAGATTAACAAACTGGCCTTGCTGTAACTTTATGTTGAACTAGCCGGTTATCTTGCTAACATAACTATTTTAATAATTGTAATATTGATAATGATGAAGATGTTAATGGTTAACTGGCTTTGCTGTAACTTTATGCTGAATAAGTAATAGGTGAGCTTGCTAACATAGCTACTTTATTATTAGTTATAGTAATTATGACGACGATAATGATTATTATAATAATGATGATGATAAATATGATAATGGTAAAAGAACTGCCTTTGCTGTAACTATGTTGAATAAACAGACAATCTTGCTAGCATAGCTACTTTACTTTTTAGAATATAAATGATAATGATAAACATTATCTATTCAATTGACATTGGCCAAAAATATAAAAAATACTTGTTTCATAAAACCTCTGCCTTGTTTTTAATGAATACTTAGACCTACCATGCTACTGTATTCAAATGTTGGTCAAATTTGGTGGTACTTGGAGAGCCAATTGTTTTCTGAGAACCATGACACAAAATGGTAAATTATCTTACTAACATCCTGCTTTAAGAATAAGCTTCATCATACTTATTTTATCCTGTCTTACTACCTGACATGTGAGACGCAGGTCCAGAAATAGGAAGTTATGGCATCAATGCAGCATGTAATGTGCAGCAACAGTCCACTTTTTCTACCTCCAACTTTTCCTAATCAGATTTTCTGGCTGGTTAATTCTCTGAAAGAATCAGTGTGCGTCACTGACTTGCATTGGAGCTACTTAAGTATTTGTAGCGTGCTTCTACCAGATCTGGTGTTTGGTCCGAGAAAACATGACAAAAGTGGCACAAACACGAGTCGATGCCTTACAAGCAGCTTCTTTCATATCTCAAGCACATTTGTTCACGAGGTCTTGGCCTCATTGTAAATGAAAACAAAAGCATGTGAAATCTCAGCTGACTTGGTGAGTGCGACGCATGTGGTCTGTTATCTGCATGATGTCCTACTTTGTGCATGTCAGTTTTCTTACAGTAGAAACTGATTGTGTCTGCTGTTATGCGTACAGTACTAAGCTTGTTGCAATGACCTTGACGTTGTGGCTCCTTAATGCCGCAACAATGACACCTCTGTATCAACCAATATTTTTATATATATATATATATATATATATATATATATATATATATATATATATATATATATATATATACCAGTGGTTCTCAACCTTTTTTCAGTGTACCCCCTGTTAACATTTTTTTAATTCAAGTACCCCCTAATCAGATCAAAGCATTTTTGGTGGAAAAAAAGAGATAAAATAAAATACAGCACAATGTCATCGGTTTCCGATTTATTAAATTGTATAACAGTGCAAAATATTGCTCATTTGTAGTGGTCTTTCTTGAATTATTTTGAAAAAATATATGAAAATAACTAAAAACTTGTTAAAAAGTAAACAAATGTTGTGATTATAAATAACGATTTATACACCTAGAAATAATCATCAACTTAAAGTGCCCTCTCTGGGGATTGTAATAGAGATCCATCTGGATTCATGAACTTAATTCTAAACATTTCTTCACAAAAAAAAAGAAATCTTTAACATCAATATTTATGGAACATGTCCACTAAAAATCTAGCTGTCAAAACTGAATATTGCATTGTTGCATTTCTTTTCACAGTTTATGAACTTACATTCATATTTTGTTGAAGTATTAGTCAATAAATACATTTATAAAGGATTTTTGAATTGTTGCTTTTTTTATAATATTTAAAAAATATCTCACATACCCCTTGGCATACCTTCAAGTACCCCCAGGGGTACGTGTACCCCCATTTGAGAACCACTGTTCTATACCATGCAAGAGGGCAGTATTAACACAAATATCAGCTTCCGCAAAATGCAATAACGCAATAGGCCTAGGGTTTCAACACAACATTTATGATTTATAAACTTTGCAAATTTGAATACTGTTTCTATGCATTTGGTTGACATACTGTACAAGCTTCATTTTAAAAGGTAACTGCACTATTTTTGCAATTTTGCCTATCGTTCACTGGCTAACTACGGCAAGAGATTACTTTTATGTCAGCACGAAATGCGGTTCAGTTTGTAATACACAACAAAAAGCGATAAGACACCAATCTGTACTGACTGAAAAACATGAACAATCATATTACAGTATCTGTAAAGTATTATCCCAAAGTTTATGTTGTGTTTGTACACAGCTAACTCGACAGTGTATGTACTGTAGTTGTAATAACACACATGACATGCTGCCTTTATCATGATCAGTATTAAAGTGACTCACTTGATGGACAGTTGTCCGTCTGGTCCAGCTGGCTTGAGACATTTCTCCAGTTTATTTGGGCAAGCACACCATTTATATCTAAATAACATTGCTTTAAATTCGCATTTGCAGCTTCGGGTGACTTTCACCTCACTTTCTCTGCTTCCGTCTGCTCCAACAAATCACTCTTCCTTAGTACTTGCTTCTATAAGCAGTAGTTCATGCTCCGTACATTCAGCTTCAAAAAGATAAGGTTGGAAATCCTCATTTGTCCAAAAATAGTTGTCTCTTTTGTTTGTTACTGAATTTGCCATGATTAGAACACATCCATTGTTGTGTTTCAGAAAGTAAGAACACAAATTTGTGGCTGGTTGTCGGATGTGCGCTGCTAGGGAAAGAGAAATTAATGCGTGGAAGAAAACAATACGGCAATGATTTAAAATGACCAAAATACGGTAAATATAAAACATGTTCCATATTTTTATGAATGTTTCTGTTACTACATTGTATATAGATTCGCAGTGTGTATATACAACGTTGATGGAGGGTTTGAAGGCCCCAACTGTTACTCCAATTAGCCGCATCTTCCAAACATTTTTTTATCATCTTTAAAATCTTAATAAAAATACATGTGTTCTTGTCTTTCATAACTATTGGGAAAGACGGGCAAAGTTCCAAACAAGTGCAGTACCCCTTTTAAGTACTACAAGGATTTTAGTATGTCTCAGAGCTTTTTAGCACTGTACAGTATTTTGATTAGGGGAGTCCCTTTCTGATACTGGCATAAGATATTGGTCCGATATCAGGAAAAAAAATGGTATCAAATTATATGGGCTTGCATGTGAACATTTTACTGACTTTCAATAAGCACACAAGATCATTCTTTCTTCTATTTTAGGGAAATCATTTACAAAAGGTAAACATGGCAGGCTTTCGGCTATTCAGAACAAGCAGATACACAGCAGCTAAGCACACAATAGCATACAAGCTAGACAGACGTAATAAGTGTCCATAATTGAACAATAATGCAGTTAAAAACGGCACATTGGTCAATATAAAGAAGTTTTGAACAATTATAGTTGCATATTACTTATACTGTACACACTAAGTGCTCAAGGCAGAAGTGTATTGGAAAATATCCAGTAACAAACGTGTTTGCATCATTCAAATTACCGTGTCATGAGTTTAACTTAATGAATTATTGCGGTCACTCTGTCGCACCCCAAAAATGTTACCAGTCCACTTCAACTTAAAGACAGCAAAAGTTCATTCCAGACGGTTGATAATAAATCAATTTGTGTTTTTCATACCTATAATTGTTGTTTGACTAATTTCACTTGATCAAACCTTTTATAAGGTTTTACACTACAAAATAATACCAGTATGTATGATTCCTGCTGATAACTGTATTGGACCGATATTTGTATTCAAGACTCCGAAGTCCGTATCATATGAATGTAAATTATTTTTAATAATAGTTTTTATCCATTATTAGTTCATTTACATTTTTTTTATACATTTTATCAGTCTACTCATTTTATTTTGGATTATTTATCATTGTTAGTAATTATTCTCTGAGAATGACTTCTTTCAGCCTAATGATTGGCTGTAATGCCTTAACAGTTTGGGGTCACAGCGCTCCCTGTTGCCCTGACATGCCAATGACAGCCTTGCAAATGGACACGTCCATTTTAAAGACGCAACATTTGTGAACCATCGCATGAACTCTGCTGCAGTGAAGTATTTTCGGTCGTCAGCTTCGACTCCCAGCGTGTGAAGCGGTTCTAATTTGAAGTTTGACATGTGTTTGCTGCGATTTTACGAGACGCACAGTGGCCTAGCGACACGGGACTCGAGCTAATTTGTTGTTGCCACTAGGCTAGGGGCAGTTAAAGTGGGCACAGGAGCAATTTGTGACTCCGCAGGTTTACTGTTAGTAATGTCTCCTCGGAAGAAATAGTGGACCTATTTGAACGTCTCCAGGGCTTTTTGCCAGCCTTCAGCCAACGAGTGATTTTTAGTAAAAGGCGGGATAAAAGCGACTTGTCAGCCTCGCGTGTTTTGCAGCCAACCTTTCGTCAAGCGTGACCTCCATGCGATGTCTGTTTGGAGAAGACAACATCTGGTCCGCAAATGTCATGTTGCCCATGAGGTAAAAAGCAGGAAAAATAAAATTATCTGACCGCACAAAAAAGACTTATAGAAGAAATCTTTCGTGCCAAAAGAAAGATGTAAGAAAAGAAAAAAAAAAAAAAAAAGAAACATTAAGGACATTCAATTCAACTTGATAATAACTCAGTTTTTCTCCAAATGGTTCAGTTTAGGGTTATACCCTATACCGGGACTAATAAAGTATCGCGGTAATAATGAAATAAAAAAGGTACTAAACTGCCTTTGAAAAATACCTGACTTTTTTTTTTCATGGACATTGCAGGTAATATGAGCCGAGGCGCATTTGAGTCAACAGAGAGAGCACTTACAAGCGGAAACAGTTTGAAGACAGAAAAGGGAGAAGGCTTAAAAATGAACCATAAAAATTAAGCTATAAACACTGAAGCGGTGCGTTAGAACCTTGGTAGCCAACGGCAAACAGTGTTTTTGCTACTTCTAAATCACTAATCCTCGCCTCCATGGTGACAAACTGTTTAAATTAAGCCAATATTTTTTTTGTGTGTGATCACCTTTATTTTGAAAAGTATTGAAATATATTTGGTGCCGGTACCAAAATATTGGTATCAGGACAACCCTAGTTCAGTTTACTTTAGTGTTTTTTTTTTTAAATGTCTAGACAGGGCTTTTATAGCATGGTTTGATCAAGTGTAATTAAATGAACGTCACTAATCTATTTATTATCAACTATATTGAAAGGACTTTTTGTTGCCTTAATATTAAAGTGGAGTGGTATTAGTTTTTTTAGTGGCGACAATAATTCATTAAAGTTAAGCACATGATGCAGTAAGTTGAATGATGACACCGTTGTTACTGGATACTTTCTAATACACTTAAGCTTTGGAGACTTGGTATGTGTAAGTAATATGCAATTATAATTAATTCATACTTGTTTATTATGTTGTTAAATGTGCACAAATAAATGTCTTAGTTGCTTGGAGAGTAATGAGTTTATCTAATTTGAGATTGGGATATGACGTTAATGTGTTTTGTATTCATGTTGCCATTTCAGCGAGCTTGCTTCTCCCGTAAATGAGCGGTGTCACTACTCCTCGATTAGGGATGTGTACTTTTCTTATCTGAACCGGCACGGTACAAATTACGGGTACTATGAAGTCAAATTTGTAATTGTTTTCATTGACAATTGCAACATTACCAAGAGAGTTTGGCTGAGTCTGCTCTCAGTGCTGCTGGAGTGATGGCAAAGTGTTGGTGTTAAGGATGTAACAATGTTAAAATTATTGTGAGCAAAATTAGCACTGTTACTGGGGACGGCGTAGCACGGTTGGGAGAGAGGCCGTGCCAGAAACCTGAGGGTTCCTGGTTCGATCCCCTCCTTCTACCAACCTCGTTATGTCTGTTGTGTCATTGAGCAAGACACTTCAACCCTGTTCCTAATGGTTTGTGGTTAGGGCCTTGCATGGCAGCTCCTAACATGTGTGTGTGAATGTGGAAATAGTGCCAAAGCTTTTTGAGTACCTTGAAGGTAGAAAAGCACTATACAAGTATAACCCGTTAAAAACTTACTATCATTGCAATATTGTTCAATGTGTTCAAAAAGTACTTATACAGACACAGACATTTTTAGATTTTTTTTTAAATAACTAAAATAAACTGATGTTGTTTTAGTCTTAGTGTTTCAGCTGTTTTAATGGATACATTTTTATTATTTTAAATAATGGTTTGTATTTCGTACTTTAACATTTATTTAATTGAAAACTGCATTGGAAATAAACTCTATTATTTCTGGTTGTCTTACTTATTCAGCAGTCCTTAAAAGCACCGTAAAACCACCTCTGTCTTGTATTTTTTCAGTCGATCTCTCTGTGCTATGACAGGTTCAATATACGCAATTGAATATTTTAATTGTTCAAACACTAATGTGTTTATACAAGTTTAGATTGAGGTTTGTTATTTCTTAATGAGGAAAGATGTCAATGTCTCTTGTTTTCATGTTAGCATTTAGGCTAGCCAGAGCGGGCCAGTCTGTCTGTGAGTTTATCAAAGTGCAGTCCTCAATCATGGTTTTCCCGTAATTTTAATTTAAAACGGTAAAAGTAACCGTCGGGAGTTTTACTGCGGTTATCAATGATACCATTTATCGTTACGTCACTACCACGCACTTCATGAGCCAGTCTCCTAGGGATGTAACTATTAGTTTCACAACAATTCGTTTCAGACTTTGTGGTTGCCATTATAATATTTTATTAAACGATCCGATACGATTCAGTGAGTTGAAATCGATTCAGTAACTTTTTAGCAAAGAAGACAAAGTAGTATGACTGTGAAATAATAGTGGATACTAGACACTGGAAGTGAAGTTTCCTATATCTCTGTTATTTCTTGTAAGGGAATTATGTATAAATGAATTATGGACACAAACAAGCAAGTGAACAATTAATGGCCTATCCATTCACATCTTATTTCAATAAAGTGCAACCAACATTTTAGCTTGAATTAACCTTTTCTGCTCACATTTTCAACATTCAAACAATTTTCAGTACAGTACAGTAACCAACATTTTAACAGTAGATTTACCTGCTACTTCTGCTTTTGTTTTCCAACACAAAATAGTTCAATATCAAAAATTAAGTGCAACCAACATCACTTAAGGTGAAATGAGCAGAGGTTTAACGTGTGGCTACTCTCATTTTTACCAACACAAAACATCATAAAGACGTAACGGAAGAGACAGAGGACAAAGTTTGCCGACACACGGACCAAATGCCTGAGGGTGTAATGAAACGCAAGAGCAGTGTCAACACTTTTTTTAGTCATAAATAACTTTTTTTTTTTTAAACTATACTGTGAATTTTTATTACACTGTTTTTAACCTTCCGTCCGTAACTTACGCCGCTGTCACTTCCGTTCTGTACGTCGCATCCTTTGGGGTTTAAAGTTAAGTTGTGGCTTTGTTATTTGTCATGGCTTTTGCAAACATGCTGTCGCAAAAGGTTTTTGCGTTGTAATTTATGATATTGTCTTGTGCTCAACTTCATGTAAAGTCTGCCGTTCTTAAATCCAATGTTCTCTTTTTTTTAGTATTGATGAAATTGATTTATTGTCTTATCGATGTTGGATCAAAACCTATCTTCCAGAATGCCAACTTGCCTTGCAAAGATCGATATAACTAAACTTAATCTATCGTTACACCCTCAGACTCATATTTGCGGACCAAACTTCTTAGGGTTTTAATAAACTTATGGTTTTGCATCATAACCGCGACATGTGGTAATAAAATATCAATATTCTCAAACTGTGGTTCGAAGGCTCCAACTAATGGTACGCCAAAGAATCACTTTGTACTGTTTTATTTTTCCTATATTCAAACAGTGGTACTGCTCAAACTGCGTGTAATGTTTAAGTGGCCAAAAATATTAAATAAACTTGTTAAATAAAACCTCTGCCTTGTTTTTTAATTTGATAGCACGCTACTGTATTTTAATGTTGGTCGTTATGGTGGTACTTGGAGAGCAAAGTGTTTTCTGAGGTGGTACTAAACAGACTGAACTAATTAGATTGAAAGTTATTTTCACAATTTACCGAAGGCCAGTGCAAAGGAGCTGCGGGCTCAAAATGTCCCCAGGGCCACACTGTGAATAGCCTAGAACAAAGACGAGGAAGGCCACATTGAAAAGGACAATTGCATAAATCTTGTTTTTTTTTGTTTTTTTTTAACCATTCCAAGTCTGCTTTTTTGTGTAGCTCCAACCTTTTTAGCCGCGCTCCCACATGCGATAAAACCCAAAAAAGAATCCAAATAAGTTATTTTTCTACCCTTAGCTGCGTTCTGCAATGAAAACACCCCCTTAAAAAAATGTGTGCAAAACTAAACTGCCTGGTGGAGGACTTTTGACTCTTGACGTGAGGCTTCTTGTTGGTTGCAGCTCTGCAGGCTGTGACCAGATGTTGGAATTTAGCGTGCGATCACGACACACACACACACACACACACACACACACACACACACACACACACACACACACACACACACACACGCACACATGGACGTAAAAAATAGGAACACACCAGCACTCTTCAGGTCCACGTGTGGTGCCGGCTAAGTGGCTGGCAGATAAAGCTGAGCAGCTCACAGGCGTGACCTGTTTGTTCACCCTGTCCCGCACTAATTTCTTCCATGTTTGACAGAACCATTAAGATGTTATTACATGTTTCCAACACGCTTAGAAAGGGAGGCATGACATCGCCGCCTTTCTTTCTCCTCACCATTTGTTTAGCCGTGCGCTCTTTGAAGGCTAAACACCGTCCACTCATGCCATCGCCAGAATCTTTTACATTCACATTTCCAGTATGGTGTTTGTCAAATAAACAGCTGTGGCTGTTGGTTGAAATTTTACTTTTCAGACAGTGAAGGCATAAGGGGACTAAAAGTCTTTTAGGTATTTGTACTAGCAAGACATTGGGGACAACTGTATCTTCCCGACTTTGTGGACTTTGGGAAAGGCCCGTTTCCATTCCCAGTGCACAGTCCAGGTCCATAAAGACATGCTTGGAGGAGTTTAATGTGGAAAAA
The DNA here is from genome assembly GCF_033978795.1 of Nerophis ophidion. NCBI lineage: Eukaryota > Metazoa > Chordata > Actinopteri > Syngnathiformes > Syngnathidae > Nerophis > Nerophis ophidion. Next base: position 29,164,219 of record NC_084621.1, on the reverse strand, counting down.
CTAGAACCAATCCAAAATCAGTCACTTTTGACCCCACAAAACACGCAAATCTTGTATAAGGTCTTCCTGTAAAATTGAGGACTCAACATTTTTACCGATATTGGAGCCTTGAGTACTGACCCGTACTGATTTTGATCTGGAATAGCACATTTTGTGGTGTGGAATTTTAGAAAAGGTGAAAATTAGTCTAACAATAGGCTCTTTTCCACTGGAACCTCTCGTTCCTGTAAAGAGAGGTTCCTATGGAAGGGTTTTTTTTCACAGTTCAGGCTAGTTTATACAACTCAGGCTGGTGATGAATGGAGGAGTGGTCTAAATGTAAAATAGAAATAAAAATAATAGGCCACAGTTCTTTTATTATAAAGTAAATGAAATACAAAGCAATATTATACAAAACGATATATTTAAAAAAATAAAGTGTACTGAATTGTTCATAAAAAGTCATGTTTTTGTTGCCAATGTCCAACAGTCAAAGTCGTCGTCCTCGACAAATGATGAATTCATCAGGCAATTCCTTTTCGTCCATTTCAGCTGTAAATAACAATATATAAAGCAGGGGTCACCAACCTTTTTGAAACCAAGAGCTACTTCTTGGGTACTGATTAATGCGAAGGGCTACCAACCAACCAGTTTGACATACACTTAAATAAATTGCCAGAAATAGCCAATTAGCTCAATTTGCCTTCAATAAATAAATCTATATATATATAAAAAAAAAGAAAAAAAAAAGAAAATCAAATTTTAAAACATAGTTTATCTTCAATTTCGACTCTTTAAAATTCAAAATTCAACCGAAAAAAATGAAGAGAAAAACTAGCTAATTCGAATCTTTTTGAAAAAATTAAAAAAAAGGAATTTATGGAACATCATTAGTAATTTTTCCTGATTAAGATTAATTTTATAATTCTGATGACATGTTTTAAATAGGTTAAAATCCAATCTGCACTTTGTTAGAATATATAACACATTGGACCAAGCTATATTTCAAGCGTTATTTTTTTCTAGATTATCCTGAACAAAAATTTTAAATGAAATTCAAAAGACTTTGAAATAACATTTAAATTTGATTCTACAGATTTTCTAGATTTGCCAGAATAATTTTTTTGAATTTTAATCATAATTTTGAAGAAATATTTTACAAATATTCTTCGTCGAAAAAACAGATGCTAAAATGAAGAATTAAATGAAAATGTATTTATTATTCTTTACAATAAAAAAAAAATACTTGAACATTGATTTAAATTGTCAGGAAAGAAGAGGAACTTAAAAGGTAAAAAGGTATATGTTTTTAAAAATCTTAAAATCATTTTTAAGGTTGTATTTTTTCTCTAAAACTGTCTTTCTGAAAGTTATAAGAAGTAAAGTAAAAAAATAAATGAATTTATTTAAACAAGTGAAGACCCAAGTCTTTAAAATATTTTCTTGGATTTTCAAATTATATTTGAGTTTTGACTCTTAGAATTAAAAATGTCAAACAAAGCGAGACCAGCTTGCTAGTAAATAAATCAAATTTAAAAAATAGAGGCAGCTCACTGGTAAGTGGTAAGTGCTGCTTTTTGAGCTATTTTTAGAACAGGCCAGCGGGCGACTCATTTGGTCCTTAAGGCTACCTGGTGCCCGCGGGCACCGCGATGGTGACCCCTGACAACACATACACATCAGCTTTAATGTTAGCTCGTTAGCATTAGGATTATGTTCACTCGGGTTGAGGCTAATAACTACACAAATGGAGTGTCACTGACTAGTTTTGCAACATGTAATAAAGTAAATAGTTAATATTTGATATTATTTACTAGGGGTGTGGGAAAAAATCGATTTGAATATGAATCGCGATTCTCACGTTGTGCGATTCAAAATCGATTCTCTTTTTTTTTTTTTAATCGATTTTTTTTTAATTTAATCAATCCAACAAAACAATACACAGCATTACCAAAATAATACACAGCAATACGTTAACAATGCAATCCCATTCAAAAACCAAACCTGGCCCAGCAACACTCAGAACTGCAATAAACAGAGCAATTGAAAGGAGACTCAAACACGACACAGAACAAACCAAAAGTAGTGAAACAAAAACAAATATTATAAATCACAGTATCAATATTAGTTATAATTTCAGCATAGCAGTGATTAAAAATCCTTCATTGACATTATCATTAGACATTTATAAAACTTAAAAAAAAAAAGAACCAATAGAGTCACACTTGCATCGCATCTCATAAGCTTGACAAGGATAATATAAGTCATATTTTTGGTTCGTTTAATAGTTAAAACAAATTTACATTATTGCAATAATTTCATAAAACATTGTCATTTACAATTAAAAAAGCTTTAAAGAAAAATCTTATCCTTCATAGTGATTCTGAACGATAGGCAAAAGTTCCCCCCCAAAAAGTGCAGTTCCCCTTAAATGCTTCAAGTCACATGCAGGATTCTCACAGCAATGAGGCAAAAATACAACTTTATCTATTAGCTAATGACGTAGTAAGTTGAATGATGCGGACACGTTTATTACTGGGTACTTTCGAATACGCTTCTGCCTTGGAGACTTGGTATGTGTAATTATTAGATACTTGTTTTTGTTGACAAATGTGCTGTTTTAAACTGAAATGTTTAATTGAGGCCATTGTTTAGCTGTTGTGTAGCTGTGAGCTCTTAGTAACCTATAACCTACCTTGTTTTGTAAAGGCCTAAAATTAAGACCTTTTGTGCCTATTGGAGGACATTTAGATGTTAACTGGCTGTCCAAGTTAACACGATGCAGGACTTTTTGTATCTGAGCCCTTTTATCAGAGATAAAATAGTCCGACACTTGCATTTTTGCTATCGGACCGACATTTGATCACAGTAATCATGTGGCCAAATATTTTTTCTCTGTGGTGTAGTGATTTTTATTGGAATTTTCCAGATCAGAGCTTTTCATCGAGCATCAAAAAAAAAAAAAAAAAAAAGATTTTTCAGTAAAACCTGCTTCCACCACACTAGTTTTGGGAAGCAACCTCAAAGTCTTGGTTTTTGCTCGTCTTCCAAAATAAATATTCTTGCTCAGCAGAGCTGCTAAAAGCAGTCGATGTCCTCTTTTTCATGCTTGTCATTGATGATTCATGTCTGTGTGTGTGTGTGTGTGTGTGTGTGTGTGTGTGTGTGTGTGTGTGTGTGTGTGTGTGTGTGTGTGTGTGTGTGTATGCAGGCCAATCCTTTCTTCATCGGGCTGATCATCCTGGAGATGGGTGTCGGCATGTTGCTATCGGAATCTCCGCTGTACAACATCGGTGATGGAATCATCTCTGTATCATTAGGGATGATATCCAGGCTACCACTGTGAGTGTTTCAGGTCATCACTTTAATCTGAACATTTTATAATGACGTTGTCTGCAGTTTGCTGGTACGGGGCTTCGAGCTGTCTGCCTACATGTACGTGTGGGACCACTATCGCCTGCTGCGGCTACCCTGGGACTCCGCCTGGACCTGGCGCTTCACATTCCTGGCTGTAGACTTCTGCTACTACTGGTTCCACCGCTTTGCTCACGGTACTCCATCAAAGATGGGAATCTTCCAACATCTGTAGTTTAAAGGTGCGGCGTGGTGCAGTGTGAGAGTGGCCGTGCGCAACCCGAGGGTCCCTGGTTCAATCCCCACCTAGTACCAACCTTGTCACGTCCGTTGTGTCCTGAGCAAGACACTTCACTCTTGCTCCTGGTTAGCGCCTTGCATGGCAGCTCCCTCCGAATGTGTGTCTGAATGGGTAAATGTGGAAGTAGTGTCAAAGCGCTTTGAGTACTTGAAGGTAGAAAAGCGTTATACAAGTACAACCCATTTATCATTTATAACAATGCTAGTTTGTAGCTACGTTTAGTTTTTTTCCCATTCAAGGCAGATCACGCTCTGTGCGTAGGGCCCCATGGTCCAAGTTCCGGCATTTTGCGTCAATTATTAACCTTCACCCTTACCCTCATGCATATTTATACTGAAATTATTTCTATCCGCTTGCTGCTCCATCACTGATAGTAATATAATGTCAATTTTTCTCTTATTTTCCTACTCGTTCCAGTGGCGCACAGCAGTAGAGCTTGTGTTGAAAACCAATAGTACTGAGATTGAATCCTGGCCAGAGTTGGGTTTGGAAGGTTTATACATTTATGTAAAACAAACAAAAACGAAAAAAAAAGAAAACTTTTTTTTTCCCAGACTGTAAGCCGCAGATACATACGTTAAGAAATTAGTTATTTACACAAATATTTTCTACATTTTATGTACATACCTCAATCGTTTCCAAACGGCGTCTGTAACATGGCAGTAAAACGGTAGATCAAACAAAACAAAAGTCCTCGTCATGGACCCACAAGCTGTAGAAGCTAGCTCTTCAATCAGCTAAACAGACTGATTACCACGGTGACGTTTTGGTGAATTTGTGAAGCTGAAACAAGACAAAAAGAAAGCCATCGTAAGTTAATTATTCTAACACAGATACTCTTAAACATTTTAGCATACTAACTAATGCACGTACAGCACATAAAAATATGCATGAAAACACTCCCACAGACCTCACACTTGGGACGGTTTATCAATCAATCAATCAATCAATGATTATTTATATAACCCTAAATCACTAGTGTCTCAAAGGGCTGCACAACCCACAACACAAACCACTACGACATTCTCAGTAGGGACCACATAAGAGCAAGGAAAACTCACACCCAGTGGGACGTCGGTGACAATGCTGACTATGAGAAACCTTGGAGAGGACCGCATATGTGGGCAACCCCCCCCCCCAGGGGACCGAAAGCACTGGATGTCGAGCGGGTCTAACATGTTACTGTGAAAGTTCAATCCATAGTGGATCCAACACAACCGCGAGAGTCCAGTCCAAAGCGGATCAAACACAGCAGCGAGAGTCCCGTCCATAGTGGAGCCAAGAGTAAACCATCCCAAGTAGAGGCGGATCAGCAGCGCAGGGATGTCCCCAGCCGACACACAGGCGAGCGGTTCATCCTGGGTCCCGACTCTGGACGAGCGGTCCATCCGGGATCCCGACTCTGGACAGCCAGTACTTCATCCATGGCCATCGAACCGGACCCCCTCCACAAGGGAGAGTGGGACAGAAGAGGAAAAGAAACGGCAGATCAACTGGTCGAAAAAGGGGGTCTATTTAAAGGCTAGAGTATACAAATGAGTTTTAAGGTGAGACTTGAATGCTTCTACTGAGGTGGCATCTCGAACTGTTACCGGGAGGGCATTCCAGAGTACTGGAGCCCGAACGGAAAATGCTCTATAGCCCGCAGACTTTTTTTTGGGCTTTAGGAATCACTAAAGCCGGAGTCCTTTGAACGCAGATTTCTTGCCGGGAAAGATGGTACAATACAATCGCCAAGATAGGCTGGAGCTAGACCGTGTAGTATTTTATACGTAAGTAGTAAAACCTTAAAGTCACATCTTAAGTGCACAGGAAGCCAGTGCAGGTGAGCCAGTGTAGGTGTAATATGATCAAACAATTGTGTTCTTGTCAAAAGTCTAGCAGCCACATTTTGTACCAACTGTAATCTTAAAAAAATAATACATTACAGTAATCGAGGCGAGATGTAACAAACCCATGGATTATGATCTCAGCGTCGTTAGTGGACAAAATGGAGCGAATTTTAGCGATATCACGGAGATGAAAGAAGGCCGTTTTAATAACGCTTTTAATGTGTGACTCAAAGGAGAGAGTTTGGTCGAAGATAATTCCCAGGTTCTTTACCGAGTCGCCTTGTTTAATTGTTTGGTTGTCAAATGTTAAAGTTGTATTATTAAATAGAGATCGGTGTCTAGCAGGACCGATAATCAGCATTTCTGTTTTTTTGGCGTTGAGTTGCAAAAGTTAGCGGACATCCATTGTTTAATTTCATTAAGACACCTCCAGCTGACTACAGTCCAGCGTATTGGTCAGCTTTAGGGGCATATAGAAGTTTGGTGTCATCAGCATAACAGTGAACGCTAACACCGTATTTGCGTATGATGTCACCTAGCGGCAGCATGTAGATGCTGAAGAGTGCAGGGCCAAGGACCGAACCCTGGGGAACTCCACACGTTACCTTAACATAGTCCGAGCTCACATTGTTATGGGAGACGCACTGCATCCTGTCAGTAAGATAAGAGTTAAACCAAGACAGGGCTAACTAAGTCTGACATACCAATTCGTGTTTTGATACACTCTAACAAAATATTATGATCGACTGTATCGCAAGGGCTGTCTCTGTAGAGTGATTTGCCCTGAAACCGGATTGAAAGGTTTCACATAGATTGTTAGACGCTAAGTGTTCATTTAGCTGGTCTGCAACAATTTTTTTGAGGATTTTTGAAATAAAGGGAAGGTGAGACACCGGTCGGTAGTTTTCCATGAGGTCAGGATCGAGGTTAGGTCTTTTAAGGAGAGGATGAATAACCGCTTTTTTGAATGCTAGGGTAACAGTGCCAGAGGAAAGGGATACGTTTATAAAATTTAGCACTGATGGACCTAATAATACAAAGAACTCCTTGATAACTTTCCCAGGAAGTGGGTCAAGTAAACATGTTGTTTGTTTTATTCCATTTAGACATTGTAACAATTCTTCTAATGTTATTTTCCTCAAAACGAGAGAAACTATTTTGGAGGGCAGTGTCCGCTGTATATACAGTCGTATCTGTGTTAATAGAACCCAGTAGAAGCTGGGACGCATTGTCTTTAATTTCCTTTCTAATGACTTCAATTTTCTTATAAAGAATTTCATAAAATCGTCTGCTGAGTGGGTGGAGATACTGGAAGGAGTCCCTTGTTGGGTTAGCGATGCTACCGTACTAAACACAAATTTAGGATCGTTTTTATTAAGGTGGATGAGATTTGAGTAATATTTAGCTTTAGCTAAGGTAAGCATGCGTTTATAAGTTATTAAACTATCACTCCATGCTTGATGGTGCACCTCAAGTTTAGTCGTGCGCCATTTGCGTTCTATATAATTTCTGAGCTCTAGTTTCTTCTGTGAACCATGGGGTACGCCTTTTGGGAGCCTTTTTTAACTTCAGAGGTGCTATACTATCAATGGTTTCGCGCAGGGCGTCGCTAAAGTTGTTAGTAAGGTTAGAGAGCCCACATACTTTGGGAATGGTGCCATTACCGAGGGCAGTAGGTCAGCAAGAGTTGTCGTTGTGGCAACATTAATGTTGCGGCTGCTATTGCAGTTATTATTATTATTATTATTAGCTTGCCGAACATGAGTCTGAACCTCAAATTTTGTAAGGTAATGATCAGACATTACTTTAATATATGGGAGTATCATAACTTTGGAAACGGTGATACCTCTGACAAGCACTAGGTCTATCTTATTACCGTTGCGATGCGTGGGTTCATTTATTTTTTGTGTAAGACCACAGCTATCAATTATAGTCTGGAGCGCCACGCACGGTGGGGCCAATGGGGTATTCATATGGATATTAAAGTCCCCCATTATAATTATATTATTAGCGTGTGTCACTACATCAGCAACAAACTCTGAAAATTCAATGAAAAAGTCGAAATAGGGCCCTAGGGGGCGGTAGATTACAGCCAGGTAAAGAGGCAGTGGTGTGACAGACCTCATAGTAAGCACCTCAAACGATTTATATATGTTAGGACTAAGGTTAAAGTTTTCGTTTTATATTAGTGTGCCCCCCCACCCCCCACACCCCTTTTAAGGGGACGGGCAATATGCGCATACGTATAGTTAGGAGGAGATGCCTCATTTAGCCCAAAAAAAGTTGTCTGGTTAAAGCCAGGTTTCGCTACAACCGATTGACGTTAAGATTGTTGTCTCTGATAACCTCATTAACTAATAACGTTTTGGGAGACAATGATCTTATGTTTAAAAAACCTATATTATAGGTAGTGGGCTGTTTTAAGGAGTTTTTGATCAAATTATCCGTGGTAGCAATATTAATAATGTTGCGTTTATTATGCGTAGTGCACTTAAAATAATTACGACCATATCTAGGAATTGATATGACGGGAATTTTCCAATTGTTTACTTGGTGCTTTGACAAACTGAACGCATCATAGTTTGCCACCTTGGTAGAATGTATGTCCACCCCTGACAGAGGCATAGCAGAAAAAAGTTGTTCTAACTTAACTGACTCCTTACCCAGACCAGTAGGCTTGTGTCTTCCATTTAGATCCGGCTTCAGGATGGAGGGAAGTGGTGTTCTGTGGGGATTAGCCTTTTGCTTTGTTTTTTGCTTTGTTTTTAGCCCTATCTGCGTTTCTGGTTCCGATCACACCGCTTGCGTCTGTTCCGTAGACGGCCTCCGCTGGTACTATACTCCGCTGCTTCACAGGCCGCTGGATGTAGCCGATAAATATATAAGTATGAATTATAAAAGTTGCATTGTAAAACTGACAAACTTGCTAGGAGGGATGAATGAAATATCCATACGAGTAGGAACGCGAGAAGACAGAATGGCAATTGTACTTTCGGTTGAAAGCTGTAAACAGCGCTTGCAGTGAGTGAACTGGCCCAAAAAATGGTGGCATAGCACAACCGATAAGCCATTTCAGTGTATTTTGTTGTTTTATTTGTTTAACTATTTATAAGCATAAAAATATGTTGATTAGAAAAATAAAAGCGTAGAAAAATAGTCCGGAATTTACAATATTGAAGTTTTTCTTTACATTAATTCATTTTAGTAGGAAACATGTATCAAATTAAACTAAAGTTTAATTAAAACATATACAAATATTTTCACATACATACTGTGGAAATTGTACAATTGTATATTTTCAGCACCATAAACCACATGACGAGGCTTGATGCAATACAACCTGCTGTTATTTCGTAAATGTCAGAACTCATTATACAAACCCGGTTTCCATATGAGTTGGGAAATTGTGTTGGATGTAAATATAAACGGATTACATCCATCCATTTCCTACCGCTTATTCCCTTTTGGGTCGTGGGGGGCTCTGGCATCTAGCTCAGCTACAATCAGGCGAAAGGCGGGGTACACCCTGGACAAGTCGCCACCTCATAGCAGGGCCAACACAGATAGACAGACAACATTCACACTCACATTCACACACTAGGGCCAATTTAGTGATGCCAATCAATGATTTGCAAATCCTTTTCAACCCATATTTAGTTGAATGCACTACAAAGACAAGATATTTAATGTTCAAACTCATAAACTTTATTTTTTTTTGCAAATAATAATTAATTTATAATTTAATGGCAGCAAAACGTGCCAAAGTAGTTGGGAAAGGGCATGTTCACCACTGTGTTACATCACATTTTGTTTTAACACTCAATAAACGTTTGGGAACTGAGGAAAGTAATTGTTGAAGCTTTGAAAGTGGAATTCTTTCCCATTCTTGTTTTATGTAGAGCTTAAGTCGTTCAACAGTCCGGGGTCTCCGCGGTCGTATTTTACGCTTCATAATGCGCCACACATTTTCCATGAGGGACAGGTCTGGACTGCAGGCGGGCCAGGAAAGTACCCGCACTCTTTTTTTACGAAGACACGCTGTTGTAACACGTGCTGAATGTGGCTTGGCATTGTCTTGCTAAAATAAGCTGGGGCGTCCATGAAAAAAGACGACGGTGCTTAGATGGCAGCATATGTTGTTCCAAAATCTGTATGTACCTTTCAGCATTAATGGTGTCTTCACAGATGTGTAATTTACCCATGCCTTGGGCAGTAATGGAACCCCATACCATCACAGATGCTGGCTTTTGAACTTTGCGTCGATAAAAGTCTGGATGGTTCGCTTTTCCTCTTTGAATCAGTCCATCTTAGATGATCTCGGGCCCAAAGAAGCCGGCGGCGTTTCTTGATGTTGTTGATAAATGGCTTTTGCTTTGCACAGTAGAGCTTAAATTTGCACTTACAGATGTAGCGACAAACCGTATTTAGTGACAGTGGTTTTCTAAAGTGTTCCTGAGCCCATGTGGTGATATGGAGATTGATGCTGTTTTTTGATACAGTGCCGTCTGAGGGATTGAAGGTCATGGTCATTCAATGTTAGTTTCCGGCCATGTCGCTTAAGTGGAATGATTTCTCCAGATTCTCTGAACCTTTAGACGATATTATGGGCCGCAGATGTTGAAATCCCTAAATTTCTTGTAATTGCACTTTGAGAAACGTTGTTCTTAAACTGTTTGACTATTTGCCCACGCAGTTGTGGACAAAGGGGTGTACCTCGCCCCATCCTTTCTTGTGAAAGACTGAGCATGTTTTGGGAAGCTGTTTTTATACCCAATCATGGCACGCACCTGCTCCCAATTAGCCTGCACACCTATGGGATGTTCCAAATAAGTGTTTGATGAGCATTCCTCAACTTTATCAGTATTTATTGCCACCTTTCCCATCTTCTTTGTCATGTGTTGCTGGCATCAAATTCTAAAGTTAATGATTACTTGCAAAAAAAAATGTTTATCAGTTTGAACATCAAATATGTTGTCTTTATAGCATATTCAACTGAATATGGGTTGAACATGATTTGCAAAACATTGTTTTACGTTTATATTTGAATCAAACACAATTTCCCAACCTGTTTGTAAATGGGGTTTGTATATACCAACTGTGTAACTTAAACAAGGAATGCTCTCTTTGACCACATGGTCATTTATTATTGCATTCATTGCACAACACATCAGCAACACACCAAATGGTGTAATAGCGGCATGGAGCAAACTGCACCGTCGGCATTAATCGTGCTGATGAGTTGATTGTAAACTAAAGTACAAGATGATTAACTAGATGTTGATGTACAATTACTACAATTTTCTAAATACAAAAAAAATTGGTATAATGTAGGTTTATAAACATAGTGTATTATATACTCCATGATTGGGAACAAAAGACCACAAGAGACAAGAACCTCTGGATAGTAAGGTCATGCAATATGGGAAAAAAAGGTAAAAGTCCAAATTCAAATTAAGTTATTTTTTGATGCATTGCTTATTGATATAGTTGTGTTAAAATGAGCATTTTTATTTTTGGAGTGAATCTGAGTGGGTGTCAATCTTTGGGCACCTAATGATTGGATCCAATTCTGATTAAATGTACACTATATTGCCAAAAGTATTTGGCCACCTGCTTTGACTCACAAATGAACTTAAAGTACAATCCCATTCTTAACCCATAGGGTTCAATATGTCGGTCCACCTTTTGCAGCTATTATAGCTTCAACTCTTCTGGGAAGGCTGTCCACAAGGTTGCAGAGTGTGTTTATACGAATTTGAACCATTCTTCCAAAGGCGCATTGGTGAGGTCACACACTGATGTTGGTCAAGAAAGCATGGCTTTGTCTCCGTTCTAATCCATCCCAAATGTGTTCTATCGGGTTCAGGTCAGGACTCTGTGCATGCCTGTCAAGTTTAGCCACACCCGACTCTGTGCATCCTTATTGGAATATTCTCCCATATGAACAAAAGCGCCAAAACATTTGTTGTGCGAAAAATGTTTAAATCAGTACTTGTTAAGAAGTAGCAGTTAAATAGCATATTTTATGAAAATCAATTAAAAAAATGTAAATATAAACATTCAAGCTTATTTCCACTGCCAGGGTATTTAAGTTATCCTGTTTTTGGAAAATAAATATAATCTACATACAAATCTCTGAGCCACAATCATAACATCCGAACAGGCAATTTCTTAACAGCAGAAACATTTTCTTTTATCAGGGAGAAAGAAAATAAATTGTGAAGCACAAAACACTTACCCCTGGGATTTCCTTTACAGGGGACTAGAATGTAAAGTCCATGTTAATAATGGTGTTCCTTCAGAGAAACTCACTCCACTCGATGCAGTTTGTTCATTCTTAGAACTTGACAGCCATTAATTTTAAATGTACTGCCCTATGAATTAAAGTGCCATAACATTTTCTGTGCAAACACACTTTTAACACTGTATAACTTCAGTGAAGCACCCTGCACATTTTTCAGCATAATACCTCTCCTCTGTTTTCATTATAGACAGAGCATGTGAATGCAGCACCCACTTTTCATCAATATAATGCACTGTATCTCTGAGGTAATTATGCTTACCGATTGATGTCCAGTAGTCCCCACTGAGAGCAACTCCAGCTGCACGTTGTCACTTTTACAGTCCTCTCCTTTTCATACAACTCGTGTATTCTTCGTGCGATGGCGCATCTTAATGGCGGTTCATACATGATGTCACTTGTTGCGATTAGCTCAATGTTTCTCGGGCCGGCGTCTTCCACAACACTAAGGAGCCTACAGTCTGGAACTATCCACTTTGCTATGGCATTTGTTAGCTTCTCTTGCTTTTCTTTATCTATACATCTCCCGAAGACTGCATTTTACGTTGTCTGCCAAAGCCTGGCTCCACTTTCTGCTTTGTTGAATGGTTTGCTCGCATCAACAGTGTGCTTCACGTGAAGGTGATATTTTAGACTACAAGTACTCCTGTGATAAAAAAATTCAGCTTGGCAGTGGCTACAAACCACTTTGCTTCCGTCAAATCCGCCGCCTGGAAGTACTTTATAATGAAAATGACTCTGTAAAAGTTCTGTTGAGTTACCCTTCTTCTCCATGCTTGTTTTGTTTTCTTCCGCGTTCTCCTTCCTTTTCTGCAGGAGCCAGCAATAGGCGTTAAAAAAATAAAAGCATGTAAACAACATATGCAAATGAGCCCATAAATATATATATGTATATATGTGTATGTATATATATATATATATATATATATATATATATATATATATATGTATGTATGTATGTATGTATGTATGTATGTATGTATGTATGTATGTGTGTGTGTATATATATATATATATATATATATATATATATATATATATATATATATATATATATATATATATATATATATATTAGGGCTGGGCGATATGGCCTTTTATTAATATCTCGATCTTTTTAGGCCATGTCTCGGTCACTATACATATCGCCATATTTTTGCCTTAGCTTTGAATGAACACTTGATGCATATAATCACAGCAATATGATGATTCCATGTGTCTACATTATAACATTTTTGTTCATACTGCATTAATATATGCTTATTTTAAACTTTCATGCATAGAGTAAAA